>NC_137471.1:143280285-143880285 GCF_964235325.1 Thermobia domestica | reverse complement strand
AAACAAAAACAAAGACAAGAAAAGAACACGAGCGACAACAATCTTAATTTTGTATAATCATGTTTTGCTTCCTTTTACAGATAAAAGTCTCTATTAATTGCCATTGGTCGTAAGTAATTACGTCTTGTTTTGTTTGTATTATTGCAATGCAACATTATAGTATATTCTATATAAAGTATTATAGTTACATACATTATTGTATTACAAATATTGCAGATGGATGACGATTCACAATTCACCGTTTGCGTAAGCACTATAGGTAGCCCCGAAATACCTGTGTACCCCCTCTTTATTTTTTTCATTGGTATGAATGTAGGTATAGTACTCTGTTACGAAGCTAGGACGACTTCTTTCCCCTTTACTTTTTTTCCGGTCTATTTCCGGCCTGATCCTGCAACGTTCTGTACCCTTTTTAAAGGTCTCTCTCCAATCAAGTATATGTTTTGTTATGTATTTCATATTTATTAAATAAAATAATGTTATATACTTCATATTTGTTAAATCAAATATTGTTTCTTTTCTCAATGATCTTACTTCATAACAGTATTATCTGCTATTATGTAATAATGTTCTCTTGCATAGTTTCTGCATTCCGGAAGTAAGTTATCTACTTCTTTACCCACTTGTTATCAGCACACACTCTCAGGACAACAATCTTTATCTATAATTTGTATGCAATGAAGTGCGTTACTTTAAAAGGAAGAAGGTTCTAAGATATAAAAATCACCACCATTACTAATTGAGATGAATCCTCTACTATTGGAATTAGGTCAAGTTGAATGGCAACAGCCTTACTCAGAAAGTTTTCATGCAATAATAATAATAATAATAATAATAATAATAATAATAATAATAATAATAATAATAATAATAATAATAATAAAAGGGTAACTAAATTGTACCGTACATTAAAACAAATGAATAGTCATGAGCATTCTATAATCTGGAAACAATAAGATTAATAATTAATTAACATCCATTAATAGCCATAGTTCATTCATCATTGCTAATTACAAGGCAGTAGTCACTATAAATACCTTTTATTTTCTCAAGAGTGCATATTATGAAAACGTATTCATTTTCAGACCATTTATACTCATGGTTTGGATTGGTCCTATTCTGATGGGATCTCTATTTCAGCAGTAAAGGAACTGCTTTCCACCTTACTTACACCAAATAGCAAATTATACTGCAAGAAAAATTATAACATTAAATAAATTCTAAAGTTATTTAATCAAAGCTGAAAATTTAAAGAATTTAGGATGCTCTCGGATAGGAAGCCTTCCGTTCTCGAGTGAGCACGGAATTGCCTTTGATATTGTGTTACAAAATGGAGGCTGATCCTTGTTCGCCCACTGCTCCATTTCGAACTCTGTTTAGACGTTTATCTTTAATCATGACCTTTAAATGGTTATCTAATTGTCACCATTAAATTAGCTAAATATATTATTGTTCCACCAGCTAATAAGGAATATGTGCTCCACAGTAGCCTCTCCCAAGAAGGCTTCTGCGTACGAGTGCTCTTACTCTGACCGCTTTAGGTTGGATGAAGCGTCAGTCCTAAGAGTGATTTCCATCTCCTAGACAGCTTGACTCTTACCTGTGCTGACTACCTGAATATGTGTTATTGAGTTATGCACCTTACTACTCCTTATTAATGTACTATTATAAACGTTATATTGCTTTGATTACAGATGAGCTTTGGTTACAGATGATTATGTAGTTATGGTGATATTATTAGTACATAATTATATGTGTTGCGCAAGTTATGTTTCAGGCTAATGTTGATTATCTTTGTATTATTGATTAATATTGATTTACTGTTGTTTTATCATTAGAAGTGTAGAAGTAACGTTATATAATTGCTAGATTTATTTGAATATGTATATGTAATAGTTATTTAGTTAAATTGTTAGATTATTATATATTTTGCACATTGTCGATATATATGTGTTGACTTCGTTCACATATTTTATATAAGAACACTATGTTCAGTAACTTATAGGCTAACTTATTAATTAGTATATTACTCATATATCCCAATAGTATATTATTTATGGATACAGTTAGCACACATATAGATATAACTCCCTTGAGTGCGCTATTAATTATGAAAAAAAAACTAAAATAAAATAAAACAAAAACACTCAACATAACCTTGCACATGAAACATGCATAAAACCTTTGCGTTGCATCTGTTATATAACTGATAATAAACTATATTGTAATAATAAGAAAAGTGAAAAGGAAATCAAGCAAGTTATGTCAATACTACATATTACACTCCTACATGCATTACATGTCATTACTCATGCTACATTCCCTCTAATTACTAATGCTACATATTCTCCAAACTCCATGCATTCAAGTCTTGTTCCAATGTGTAGGTGTTAATTGGTGAAATTCTTCAGTCCTCTCACATCCACTTGCTGAGAGCATGCGAGGTGAATAAACAACATTCCCCCAGGGACACTCCTGCCTAACGGAGTTTAATTAAAATCACGCTAGAGTCAGGGTTGCCCTTAACGGAAGTTATTAGTAAACAACATAGTGCCATCAACCCCTTTGCAGACAATCAGGGTCCATCCACACACCAGGCAGGGCGTTACATCATGCAAACATCTATGGTATAGTTTAACTTTCTGCTACCGGCGTCCCCGAATAATTGGCGTAAATTGTCCTAAATTGTTCCGGAAGTATTTGAGCGGTCAGTGAGTGTGTCCTCTTAAATGTCATTGAATGTTGATGAGTGCCTTTTTCCTCTTCAACGTGCATTCTAACCTTATATTCTAAGTTCTTACTCATTAGTGTTCTTATCTTAATAATTATGGTGGACAACACCGTGTGTTTTCTCGAGATTTTCCCGTTTCTTCCCACATCCTTCATTTCATCATTTTCATTCATTACTCATCGCCACCGTCTCCATTAGCCTAACAGGCATAATCATGGGACGTAATTCAAGAAATTTACTATCTAATAAAATTTCATTATCTAATATTATTTTCATTATCTAATAAATTTTATCGCACTACTTTATATGGTACAACATGGTATTTAACAAAAGAAAATAAAGTAATTTCGTAATAATCTAGTTCCTTTCTATACAGATAAAAGCTTGTTTTGCCACAAGTTGTAAGTACAATCAAGTTATTTAAAATGTATTCTTATTTCTAGCCGACGACAGACCCCTATTATCTCTTAATACAAATTATATTATTAAAAGACACAGGTAGACTCTTGATTAGGTAAAATAGACAAATAACACCATAAATAATTAATCATATGAACAGGGGTTTGCCTAATATCAATTATGTGGATTCCTTTTATCTATTTACTATTTTAAGAGAAATATATATATATATATATATATATATATATATATATATATATATATAATATATATATATATATATATATATATATATATATATATATAAAGAGAAAGTCTATGCAAACATTTGCATGCAAACATTTTATACTCTTCAACTTCACTATTACTTAATCTTATCATTACGTAAAATTGGAAGCCCGGAAGACTTTATCATCACAAAATTCCAACGACTCGCTATCAGCAGAACAAGGACACACATATGAATGAACAGACAAATGCATTATTATGCGGTTACGCATGCACTTTAGATTATACTACCAACGTTTTCATACTCATAAAAAAAAAACAAACAAGGGGTGAATAAGAATATAAAATAACACCTATACTACATATCCATTCTATTAATTGTGTTGTGCTGTTACAGAAGTTATCATTAAGTATTAATGTATTAAAAATCGTTAATGGTGATTAATATTTATTGTTATGTATTAATGATTTGGATTTGTTAATTAGAGTTTATTTAGTTATTATTTAGAGCTAATAAGATTATGAATTAACATATTTTAAATTGTCTTTTCATGAGTAACTCTTGACAAAGGCTCGAGAGGCACCTCGTTCAAAATTAACAGCCAGCACTGGAAGGGGATACTTCTAAAATTGATTAATTCTTCAGACATTTGGAACAGCTATTGGACGAACAAGTGAATGTCTGTGATCTTTACAAGGATAGTTCACCCTTCGAAAATAGTATTCCTGGAGCACCTGCAGTATCACTAATGTATTATTAGTGGTAGTCTATATGATGTTTGGTAGGACTAAGGAAAGACACTCGAAAATGCCTATTTACTTACCTGGTTAACGAAATTTTCCTTTTCTTGTTCTTACTTTAATACTTTCGTTTTTATACTAATTCTACAACATTTTTTTACACTTCATCGTTCACTTCACTAAATAACTGCACTAAATTGCACTAAATACACTGTACACTGTACACCACCTACGTGGCATACCTTCTGAATCCTTAATATCGAATATTGAAGAACAATATTACACTTCGATACGAATCAACGCCCGAACAACGCCCGAACGGATTTCCACTAATAAATTTCAGCCACCAATCGAATAACAGAAAACATATTTTCAACCCATATTAGGCGTTATGGGTTCGCTTGCTAACATTAGTAAGAATTAAAACGTTCCATCCCCACATTTTTTCACTAGTATATCGATATCGCACATAAACAGCTTGAAGGATATAATTGTAGAATTATGTAATACCCTATCTTGGTTTAAAACTCATACTTACAGATGGAAATATTGCTGCAACTTTCTTCGTTGCATTCACACAAGTTCCTGTAATAGCATTTTAATGCGTAACAGGAAACCCGTATCAAGTATTGTGGTTGTCCACGGCGTAGCTTATAATACTTGTTATCTAATATTTCCTTTGATGTAACTCGTCTATGCATGCAATTATATTTTTTTTATTCTATGTATCTGTTCAACTGTCGTGATGTTAGTGTAATAGCCCCCTAGAAACGTTGATTCCAGATTGATTCCATGTTGATTCCAAATTATATTAGGGATACGATTTAGTTCCTGAATACAAGTACTCTGAGGTTCGATTCCCCCTCGTCACAGATCGACAAACTAAAATCCTCTCTCCTCGCTCCATTGGCTACTTAAAGTAAGTAATAGGAGAAAGGGGAGACAATTTCTCCTTAATCGAAAGGTTACAAAAACGACTGTTGCCCCTGCTCCTCCTAAATCTAAGGTTGCAAATAACCGCCTATGGCAATATACTTTGATGCCGGCAAGAAATTAATAATATGTAAATGATTAAACTTCTTTAATTGGCTCAATTCGGTATACCTAATAAAACTCGCCCATGACCAGGCGGAAGTAAAAACCACTAAGTGTGAAGGTCCCAAATCTAAGTATTGGTTCGATTCTCCGAAGTTCCCGAAAAACAACAAAGGATCCTTTTCATTCCTCGCTCCTTTGAATACACCTGTAAACTTTTTAAAACGCAAAAAAGAAAAAAGGTGAAAGGAAAGAGAGGATTGTTCATTATTTTGGAAGATTACTTAAAACGAAACAGGGTTCCAATAAATTCATGACATGTAGACTCAAGGCAATTTCTACGAGTCAACTCAATGTTGAACTATTATTCGTTGTTTGTCACGCTTAAAATAATATAACCTATAGTAAATTAAAATTCAAGATCACAATATCAACAGTTTGACGGTAGTTCTTCCTTGAATCTACATGAACTTAAATATTCGAAATTCATTATAATAAATTAACAAATCAATGGTAGTCGATAATAGTAATTCAATCTTTGTTGATATCTCGAATCCTTATGTAACCATTCTCTATTTAAACCCCATTAATAGTTGACGTTACTAATTACTCATTACTAATTACTTGGGGTGACTAAATTGTAATCATTCATTTATCTTTGTAAACAACGAAACAAGGCTGTCTTGCTATGTAATTGTCTTGTTATTGGCATATCTTCTTTTCCATTCATCTTAGGTGCCAATCTCTTCATCAATGGTTTATGTTCTCTTATTTCATTCAATCACTTCATAAGCACAATATTGAAATTAAAATATGTGTATAATGTAATGAAATAATGCAAACTGTTGTGCTCCTGAGTATATTACATTGTTACTAATTATAACAATACTATTTCTTACTTACTTGTGTAGTGTTAAATTTCTAATGGGACCCTATTTCGTTGAATATGAGATGGTACACACCTCACTAGATTGTAGTATTTAACGTACGTAACCGTATATTAATACTTACTTTTATTAAAGTTCAGAATTTGCCATTAGTGAATCTACTGTACTGAAACTGAAACTGAATTGAATCTAAGATAGTGTGCTGAACATTACAAAATCACCGTTAGAATGATAAACCGAACGGTTCTCTGTTATTGTCCAGTAGTCTAATTCACTCTCTGTCATTACTTTATTCTCTGTCCTTTTTGCATATATTACAATTCCAATAAAATGTGGATGTTTGTCGTTAAGGTTTTTATGCAAGATTTTTTAAATAATGAATCTTTAGAACTGAGAACTGTTAGTTGTTAATGAACATTATGTAGGTTGTTCTTCTGTTGCATTCTTGCAATCGTAGCATTTATGATAATTGAGAAAATTGACTTTTTCTCTTAATGTAGCATGTTCAATATGTCATTGACTTTTCAACTTTAGTGTAATATTTCATTCAAGTGACTTCTTGCAAATTTTAGCACATTGAAATGTTGTTCATCTTTAACTTTGTTATAGTACATTAGTTATATCATGTGTCAAACTAAATTATTCTTGTTAGTAGAAGTTACTCATTCATAATCTTCTGTATCTCCATTTAGCTGAGTTATGTGAAGGAACATAGACACCATTTTGTTATAAACGTTCTCTGTATTATTGTTAAGAAAAGATGAAATGCGACTATGCTGACAACAGACTCATAAGTATACATAACCCATGCTTTCTTCACTTTGCGAAAACTTTTTTTCAATATATTTTTTTTACGAGGGGCACTCGGAAAGTAAATACCCATGTTCCAGCTTTAACCTCGCTTCTTGATGATTTTCGAGGTCGAAAATTATGAAGCAGTGAGAATGTGACGCTGAATCCAAAAATATGGTTACATTGCTCTTTATTGAAGGAATTGAGAAGGCTATTTTGGATTAATATGCATTATAAAAGACATTTTCTCTGTCTTGACTTGCTACAAGCTAGCAACAGAAACAGGAAATACGTAAAACTTTCTGAAAGTGACTAATGTTGCTTTTGCTGCGCAATTTTGTAGGAAGTTTACTTGTCGAAGATTACTCATAGTCATCCTACAGGATACATAATCATGATTTTGGCAACGTAACACCGCATTAATATGTTGAAATTGGTTATATAGATATGAATCTATAGATAAGTCTAGAGATCACGCTATTTAATTCTTCCGGCTGTGACAGTACACGTATGTACATGTGTGTCACGCCACGTATTTTGGATGCGGCAGTCTCTAAGAGCCAATCAAAATGCAAAAGAGCAATAAGTTTCCATATTCGTGGAGATGATAAAACGGATGTACTGACGGATGTAAGGCTTGGGTGTGACCCTCGAGAATAATATAAAAGAACCTCAAGGTCTCAAACGGTTGATTGAGAAGTTGAGAAGTTCAGAAGTTTCGGTGCAGAGGTTCGAGACGTCGGTTGTGACCAGACAGAATCATCGTTAAAGTTTCTAAGAGTTACAAGAATACTACCATAAGGTATGTATAATCTCTTGTTGCATCATAAAATTCAAGTTTAGAGATGTCATGCGGTACTTCAAAATGAATTGTGTACCTACCATAAAACTTTCAATTTTAAGAACTGTTGTCACATACTTGTATTTCATCTTCCGTTTCTTCTAACTTAAATATTTCAATCTCTAGCCTGTCAATCAATATATATATAAGTTAAGGTATCAATCTATCAAATGAACTATCAGATATTCCATTACTTTTGTTGAATCACTAAATCAAATGTTGTTATATATTACCTTTTTAGCTATGTAATAAACTTACTTTTTATAAATAATGTTGTCATTCCCCTAGATTAAACCACTTTTCCCATGAAAATCATGGTGTAATTCAAGTATATTTCTTTGTGACATCCGCTACAGAATTAGCGTGAGCAGATCTCTATATTATGGTGGAATAAAACGAGCTAAAAAATTAAAAAGAGTCTGCACATCGTCACACTTTTTGAAATTCCCACCGGGTATAATCCCACTGCCTATCACTATCTATTAGGCGCCAGTTACGAAAGATTTTACAAGAACCAGTCTTTTTGAAATTCAATTAAGGGGTAGTTTTTTCTCCCCTATTCTTTTACGGTAGTGATTTTGATGATAAAAAAGTTATCTAGTTGCATTACGAAACATAGCAGAGCGAGCGAAAGGGGTTAGAAGTCCCGCAAGCTTTTATACATATATATATATTTCATTATTAAAATGGCATTGACCCGCAGTGCTAGTTCTGGAGTCATGGAACCATAGGCATGCCCACAATTTTTTTCGGGGGGGGGGCAGTACCTTTCACTGAATATCGTGGGCGAAATTTAAAGAAAGGCTGATGTCATTGCACCCCACCCCCCTTAATTTTCAAAATGTCAGATAATATGAATTAAAGTGCCGCAGTTTAGGATAGATAAATGCTATCAATGGTGATAACAAGTTCTATCCCAGTGACACAAAAAATCCTATTTATGGTACTGTTGACAATATTTATTCCCACACAACAATGAAATATTTTCAAAACATTTATAAAACGGACCATCATTTTCCTTTAGAAAATGTATCCTACTTCCCTTAAGGAAATATATTCCATATGTTGTTGAAAACATTTTCCAAATAATACTGAAAATGTTCTCTGAATACACTCAAAAACGTTGTAGGAATATTTTATACGCCGTTAAATAAGTTTTCCAAAAAATGTTTCCTGTACGATTTCCAAACATTACTGAAAATGTATTTTAAATATTTTATACAATGTTAACGGGATGATTTTTAAGATGTTTCGCATGGAATATTTACAAATTATTTACCAATAGCAGAAAATAATTTATCAAGAATGAAGAATAATTTTTCTGACTGTAAACATGCATCTTTACAACGTATTGGATACATTAGTTAAAATATCTTCTGAAGATTTCTAATTGATTTTAACAAAGATTAATGTTCTATAAAATAATAATTTTAAAATATTTTCCATACATGACAAAAATTATTTAGACAATATTTTCCTCCATATGACAAAAAATATTTAGCGAATATTTTTTGTACATCACAGAAATTATTTAGAGAATTTTTTCTGTACATGATTGTACCCGGAGCCCGTAGGCCAACTCGGTTACTGTTGCAGATATGAAAAGAAGATATACAAGGATATTTTTAAATTCCGGCAACAGCTTTGTTTTTATATTAGTATCCCGCCCAATAGTAACGAAAATACAACCCTGTCACTGTTGGATAACACTGAATGAAAGAAAGTGTGGTTTGAAATTCTTTGGACCAAAGAGAACGGAAAGAAAGACACAATGGAAAGATATAATACTGAACTCTATTTCGTGTCTTTCGTATCTAATCCCTCCTCCAACCCCGTGGTTTCTACACTACTGGCGTGGATATTGAAGTTTATCCTTCATTGTGTCTCCTTTCGGTCTAGGATGTTTCGGTGTAGGGCGTTTCGGTGTAGGATGTTTTGGTGTAGGACGTTTTGGTGTACGGATGTTTCGGTGTACGGACGTTACGGTGTTCGGGCGTTTCGGTGTAAGGACGCTTGGCTGTAAAGGACGTTTTGGTGTATAGCCTAATATTTGATTGCATGAATCATGTGCTTGTAATGAACAGTCATGAACTTTCATACTGTAGCTACTCTGCAATAGTGTAAACTGATTAACATTATTATTGAGTCAATTAGAGGATGATAATACAACAAAAATGCATTTGTAATAATAATTTCGATTCAAAGTTGTTTGCAGTAGAGATGCAAAAAAGCCGGCATTTTTGAATCGATGGTTTTTTTCACATAAAAAGCCGGCTTTTTTGAAAAAAAACGAGAATTTTGGAAGTTTTGGCTTTTTTCATTTTCATGATTATTCTATCTAAATAGCTTTCTTATAGTGTATTCTATAGTTAGATAAGAATTCCATGACCTAAATGCAATATTTCGCTCTAAAATTGACTATCAAGATGGATGGAGCACATGATTTACGAATTAAAGCTAACATGAAGAATGTAGTATTTGAGGGCAATTTTAGAGGCTATTTAACTTTATTTTAACTTTTGAGTTATCGACATTTTTCTCTCGGGATCATTTCAGTTTGTCATCCGTGTTTCATTTCTAAGAGCTTAGTTTTACATTTAGAATAATGACTGGATTTTCCCGATGGTTAAAGCGGGAGTTCCCCTATTTAAGAGATTTACTGACCGGACTTCTTTAAGCTTATGTGACATCTTCCAGCATAACCCTGTTGTTGCATAATAACACCAAGGCGAAACAAACTTATTTCTGTCAATATGTAATATAAATACATAAAGCAAAATATCTAAACCAAAAAACACTGGTTTAAACCAAAAAACCTGGTTTAAAAATACTAGTTTAAACCAAAAAAACCTGGTTTAAACCAAAAAACCTAGTTTAACCCCCCCCCGAAAAAACGGGTTTTTGGCATTTTCAAAAACAACCATGGTTCTTACCAACCCTACTTACTTTTGTATGTATTAGGTTAAAAAAAAAACTCTTTATTATATACATTAGTTAATCCTTTGGAATTCATAATGTAAATATGTTGAGAAGTAAAACTCTTTGAATTATCTTTTCGAAATTCATGGTTTATTTTTAAAGTTTTATATTATTATCGGCATCAACCACTAATTAAATGACTTTTTGTGTTATAAAGAAGCGAAACAAAATCTGGTTTATCAATTTAAAGCAGAATTTTGAAAAAGACCAAAATTTCCCAAGCAAAAAGCAAAGCAGAAAAAAACGAGTTTTTTTTTTCAAAAAAGCCGGTTTTTCTCCGAGCCCTTGCATATCTAGTTTAGAGGCGACTTTTATAGAACAATAATAATCCAATCTAATTCAAAACTCAAATTTAATTCTAATTTACTGCAAAACCTTCAACATCATTTCTGAATACAAATAAATATATTGCACAAAGTTCCTGAGACATAGTAATAATATTTACAAACTGAATAATACTTGAAAGGAATTTTGTTGAAGAAATTAAAACTACATAGAATCAGTTTACATAGAATCATCTAACTCAGAATCTAAAATTGTATGCAATTCCTTTTAAAAATGTAATTACATCATCAGATTTGTAATTTTCACAAACGTTGCTCAGTCTCTTCGTAACGTAGGCGTATCTTTTGTTTATTCTGACTTCATATCCACCAGTTATTTGTTTCATTCGAACAACACTAAGAGATTGCTCTCTTTGCAAAGCATCTAGGAACTTCCATAACGAAGGATGTGCAGCTGCTACATTCAACTCGAATCCCCGATGCCAAGCTTCTATTCCTCTTGTTCGTTCTGGATACTTCCATCACAGCTGCAAAATGTTGATTCGACATGTGTATGGGATATCTGAAAATACATTCATATATAATATTACTAAACATGCCCATTGTAGGAACTTACTATACATATAAATAGGAAAATAATATTCCGTTGCATATTCAAAGACATACTTTAGTGTACTTTTTCAAAGAGTATATACTGATTGTGCGATTTTAATTTACCTAGGTCTCACTGTCTTATAACTGGATCATAATAATGAAGCGAGTTATTCCAAGAACCGTCATCTCCCTACTACTTTCTATACATCCGTACGTATTTAACCTTATTAATAGATTTTCTGTAGCTATTTTTATGTATATTTGGACTCACTTCGTCTTTTTACAGAAATTTTCTTTCTTTTCTTTTTTGTAGGAAAAGGGGATGAACAAAGCAAGATGTTGACAGGAAAATGAACACACACAAATTGCGATGTGACTGCAGCCAATGCAAATGCTCACATTCGTAAACCCTAGGTGTATATTTTGAAAGGCGTATTTTGAGAAAATCCCTACACGTCTGATAGCTTTTGAATAAACGATTCTACGTCCGTAACTCATTTGTTTCATTAAGCGTATCATTCCTTGCTACACAGATGCTAGATAACTACCATTCAAACGTAATCTTCAGCTATTAATGATTAATTAGGCTCATGTTTCAGAAAAGGCAGTTCTTATTTTCTAGTTGAATCATGTTCCATTCTTATTTTGTTTCTATTCCTTGAAGAGAAATTTACAGCTGAACAACTATAAGTTAGTTGTTATTACAAGTGTCACGGTACGCCAAAATTCTGGAAGATTTTAAGATCTAAATTTATTCAATCTCATTAATTGGCTTGAAAAGGAAATAGTAAAATGTTTGTTTATGATTTAACTTGTTGTAATTAGGTTGCAGACATATTATAACATCATATTGCGTATTGCTGATGGTTGTTGTTTTCTTCAAGTAATAGACACGAGTCTGCAGTGTCATAAGAACAGAAACAAATACGAAACAAGTAAATGTAAAACGTTGTAGAAATTTATGTCAACATGTACACATTATCAAAATTAGGTAAAAGTGTGAATTTCGCAGACATAAGCTGTCTGGAGAATTTGGTCAATGAGAGAAAATGCAGAAATTGTGATTCAGCACAATTTCGGCTCAGAGATGTAAGAGCTTCAGAATTTGTAACGAAAGAACAAATTCGTCATCATGAATACGAAGATAAAAAGCTAATGTTTGACTGAATTAGGGTCAGTCTTGGAGGAGTCTCAAGGATCAGTGGCTGAGGGTCAGTCTCAGGAGATCGAGTTGTGCGCTAGTCTCCAAGGATTATTCTCAGTAGAATCGCTATTGGGAATCAGCTGTTAACAACAACATTGCCAGTGGACATCCATCCACTGTGGGGAACCTAGAAGACGAACTCCGTAGCCAGAAGTTCGAATCCAGTTCATCGAGGTATGTTATAATACATCTCTGATATTCTAACGTTGACCAATTCACCAACAGATTTATGAAATGTGATTTAATAGTTTTACCTAATAACTTACATCACAACATCCTATTAAATTCTACTTTAAAAGATAACTTAATAAATGAATACTCTAAAGTCTATCAGTCTCAGTTATGATTGATTCAATCACCTTTCGCATGTTGTTCTATAAAAACCCTACGCAGTAGGTTGGTGGAGATAGTAGTTTTAATGTATTCCTATCTACTCCAGATAGTAGGTAGAAGCAACTAATACTGTGTCATTTATATTGTACATCCCTGCATATTAGGCACGACATACAGTATTATGTTGTCATGGTGGAGTATGCTGTGAGGGGTATGCTGCGTAGCGTTCTCAGTACAGTGCGAGTTAAAAATAGGTCATTGGTTCAATCCCAGATACAGTATAAAGAGTAATAACATGCGTTAGGTTTGATTATTTTCAAAAGTCAAGGCTAAAACTGTCATATACATGCGATAGCTTAATGAGTAATAGTAATAGTTAGATTAGACCCACACCACCCACCCATACTGATATTTTGTAAGAATTAGAATAAATTACAACAATGTTGTCATTACTTAATAACCATAAAGAACATTATCCAGTCATGCAGGATAACGGCGAACCGGCAACAATGTTTTCGGATAGTCGGTACTACAGATTAGATATTGGAGTACTACGAAGTTTTAATGAATACGGTCCGACTTATTCTTCAGAAAAAGAAGAAGTAGTTAGAGAGAAAAGACAAGTATGGAAAAAACAGAAATGGTACATGGTAACTTTTCAACAAAAAGATTATGACGTAAATAAGCTGGTGGAATTAGGATACCGCAGGCATTTTATGTCAGTAGTATCAGGAGTGGTGGAGGTGTCATTGAGTCTAAAGAACGCAACGTTCTTTGCTTTAAAATTAGATGGCTTATCGTATAAGATATGCGCAATTTTTAGGGAATGTGTGGACCAAACAAGGTTAACACTTGGTTAAAACGATTTAGGAACACGTTCGAATGTTCTGACGCAATTCAGATTGCGGACATAGTCGGGACTTTTGGATCGTTGGAAAAAAAGTCAAAGATCATAATATCAAGAGAAAACATATTATTAGATATAGCAGCATTCGCAAATTTCTTCCTAGAGAGAAATAAGAGGCGATACGGTAAATGTTAAATTTAGGACAAATGTAGATGTACGAGTTATGAGAATGTATATAGAATTATTAGTTAGATTTGTAAGATTTATATTATGGGATAAGGTTATATATATAAGTAATTAAGTAAGATTATAGTCATAGTAATTATAATTAGTTTTAAGGATAGGTTAGTCATTAGTAAGAATAATTATTTAGGTTACAGGGTTAAGGATTTGCATATTATTGTTATTTTTTGTAGTAAGATTTAAATAGGTGTAAGTATTAGTAATTAAAAATGAATTTAAAAAGAAGTAAATACTAGAATTTAATTTAATAAATAAAGATGTCTTTACGACATAATAAACGATACATTATTAAAGTAATAAGGATTTAAAGTTTTAAGTATGATTAAATAACGAGATAATAAAGAAGAAAATAGTTATGACTAAGAAGCTATCTGAAAAAAAAGAGGATAATAATGAATAAGAGGAGAGAAAGGCAAGATAGAATGAAAAAAAATGATTGATGAAATGTTTAGTGATTACGTTTTAAATGTAGTAAATATATTCACCATAATTAGGAAACTTCTTGATAGGGAAATCTAGGTAGGTTAGAAATCACATTTTCGTGATGTTGAATTGGGAGTGCACCAAACCTCTCACGAAAATTTTTATTTAAAAATGAACACATAAGTCTTCGGCGACATTAAGGCGGTACAGAGAGGAAATAGATACCCACTTGTCGTTTCGCAAAGCAGTGAAATTTTTTTGTCTGTGTGAATCTCACCTATTTAGCTAAGTATCTAGAAAGATCAAAATTTTGAATTTTTTTAATTAGATTTTAGGCATAGTAATAATTTAAATGTTAAGGAAATAAATGTTTAAGAAAAATAGGAATAGAGAAAATAAGGCTTGCTATCTAGCTTTTAAGGTAGAATAGTTAAGTTCTAGGATAAGGAAAGGTAGAAAAAGACTAATCACAAGCATTTAATTCAGGAATGAGAAAATGAGAAAATGAGAGATGGAAAGATCTGGAAAGAGGAAAAGAGAGGAGGAAAATAGATAAAGATAATAGAGAAATAGATAGCTAATTTAATAGAAAAATAGATTAATAGATATTTCATTACGGATATGACAGTCAAGATTTTGATTAATCTTGAAGAATTTTTATTATAACAGGAAGTGACAATTATTAATTATTATTATTATTATTATATTATTAAACTTATGATTATATTTTATTAATGTTAATAAGGAAAAAGAAGCTAGCTAAATAAATAAGTAAATGAGTAAGCAAGATTATATATATACTAGTTGAAATATAGAGAGCTCTAGCTATAGCTATAAGGAATAAAGTAAGCTTACTATAAGATATATTTTAGGGGAAACAGGACTTTGCTATATGCAGTCTGCTAAGAAACCCTTAATAGATACAGAACATAAAGAGACGAGTTAAAGAATCATGTTTATTAAACTGATCGGAGGTATCGTTTCAAAGCTTAGGCCATTTGGCAAATAAATGAATTAATTAAGTATTATTTAGCATTATTAACATTACATTATTATTAAGATTATTATTATATTATATTATTAATTATTATTATATTATTGATTAAACCCGAAAGTGACAACAGCTTGGATAGTTTTTATGTTTCAAGGCCAGCGACTAAAGACGTTTAAGTTAATAACTGAGAATAGACGATTATGGAGTACAATATATGTACTATTGATTATCGATACAACATCTAGATATATCAACTTTTATTAATTTTATACCCGATTTTGACAAACTAAATAGATAAATACATAATAAAATATTTTTGAGTATGGAGAAGAATGGAGATTTAAATTAAATATTTTTTTAAATAAATAAATAAATAATAGTAACAAAAGTTAAATAAATAAATGAAGTAACTGTATACAAAATGGTATTTATAGATGTCTTGCGAGTAGGGCCGCAAGTAATCATCCAAAGCCTATTCCCAGATTCATGGAAATATGAGTCTGCATCAGTAAAAATCCCGAATCTATAAATATGTTTTGTGTACAGTGAATTGTAATAAAATGAGTGATTTAATAATAAGAATAATTAAGAAAATAGGTTACGGGAAAGATAAATAATAATAGGAATAAAAATATTTTTTAAATAAGACATGTGTAGTATTATAAATAAAGTTTAAACTTAATAAGTAATATCAACTAATAGAAATAATAAAATTAGGGTACTTACCATTAAAAAGTAGAGGTGATGTATATAAGAGTAAAGGATGTGAAAAAAAATGTATAACACTGTCACACACGTAAAGTTTTCACACATCACATATTTGAAAAATGCACATTTAATTTAAAATATATATATATATATATATATATATATATATATATATATATATATATATATATATATATATATATATATTCAGAATCACATTTGTGAATTGGTTAATTCAGATATCGAGGTAATATTATTTCATGCAGTAAAACTTTAAGAGTGAATGGACAAAGAGTGGACGTGGATCGTTATGTGTTGGAAGGACGTTTTACACGTAGAACGGATACACAATCTGGTCAAGGTTAAACGGAAGTCAGAGAAGGAGAAGAAGAAAGATGAAGTTTTGCTAAGATCATCACTTTAACATAAAAGCGTTGACGCAGAGTTGACATTAAGTTGCCAACTATGTTGATCAATTTGGGTCAAGTTTGCTGAAACAATAATGCTGTTTTGTGTGGTGTTTTAGTGTTTTGGTGAATGCTAGATAAAAATTATAGTGAAAGTGCATAAAAATATACTATTGTGTGTGTGTATGTATAAATTAAAGATAAATATATCAGTTTCAATTTCCCTAAGAAAGGACTTAGGTTGGAAACATTCGTTAGTGTGTTGAAGACAGACAAGTTTCAAGTAGTTCTGAGTTACTGCAACAGATGGCAGATAAATGCAGTATACTGTTATCAAACAGATTTGGATTCATAAGTAGAAAAGAATTAATTGAACTTTTGAAAAAAAGAAAATCCGTGAGAATTATTAGTCATTAATTTGTGTTTGTTTAATCTCAACAGTATAATTTTGGCTTTCAATTTTTTAAAAGAATTATATTTGTAATTTTCACATGAATTAATAATTTTGAAATTTTTATATACAGTGAGTTCTCCGAAAGCCGATCTTTTTCAAAGATCTAGTCGTCATCGGAGATGCCTCAGTTTAAAGTGGGGGCGTGTCACGGTACGCCAAAATTCTGGAAGATTTTAAGATCTAAATTTATTCAATCTCATTAATTGGCTTCAAAAGGAAATAGTAAAATGTTTGTTTATGATTTAACTTGTTGTAATTAGGTTGCAGACATATTATAACATCATATTGCGTATTGCTGATGGTTGTTGTTTTCTTCAAGTAATAGACACGAGTCTGTAGTGTCATAAGAACAGAAACAAATACGAAACAAGTAAATGTAAAACGTTGTAGAAATTTATGTCAACATGTACACATTATCAAAATTAGGTAAAAGTGTGAATTTCGCAGACATAAGCTGTCTGGAGAATTTGGTCAATGAGAGAAAATGCAGAAATTGTGATTCAGCACAATTTCGGCTCAGAGATGTAAGAGTCTCAGAATTTGTAACGAAAGAACAAATTCGTCATCATGAATACGAAGATAAAAAGCTAATGTTTGACTGAATTAGGGTCAGTCTTGGAGGAGTCTCAAGGATCAGTGGCTGAGGGTCAGTCTCAGGAGATCGAGTTGTGCGCTAGTCTCCAAGGATTATTCTCAGTAGAATCGCTATTGGGAATCAGCTGTTAACAACAACATTGCCAGTGGACATCCATCCACTGTGGGGAACCTAGAAGACGAACTCCGTAGCCAGAAGTTCGAATCCAGTTCATCGAGGTATGTTATAATACATCTCTGATATTCTAACGTTGACCAATTCACCAACAGATTTATGAAATGTGATTTAATAGTTTTACCTAATAACTTACATCACAACATCCTATTAAATTCTACTTTAAAAGATAACTTAATAAATGAATACTCTAAAGTCTATCAGTCTCAGTTATGATTGATTCAATCACCTTTCGCATGTTGTTCTATAAAAACCCTACGCAGTAGGTTGGTGGAGATAGTAGTTTTAATGTATTCCTATCTACTCCAGATAGTAGGTAGAAGCAACTAATACTGTGTCATTTATATTGTACATCCCTGCATATTAGGCACAACATACAGTATTAAGTTGACACAAGTAATGTGGAAAAATACTATATGCAGATAACTTACATATCGTAAATGGCTACATATTCGCTCTTATCATTTCACATACTCCCATATATGACTATGTTGAATCGTACAGATAACGTTATCAGAAGGAATACATCTATGGGATTTAATGATGATAGAATGTGGCGTCAAGTTTCAATCCTGGAGCATCCACTGGCTACATTTTGCAGTTTATCCTGCCAACAAGGAGATTATTCAAAGGCACCATTCGATATATTATCTCATGAAATTTAAATGTACTTAAGCATAGATAATATCATTGAAAACGTTACTGTGATAATAGAGAGTTCAAGTCACCGAATCAAACCATTTACGTTCGAAATGTTTACCTATAGCCTGTAAATATGTAAATGGCGAGACTCACACTGGGACTTTGAAGCAAAAGTTTATGTACAGGCCACTATGTGGTACTGCATGATATCTCTATCGGTAATTTCAGGTTGAAGTTTTTGACAAGTTTTAGGCTCTGGCTGTCCAAAGACGCCTCTCAAGTAGTTACATGTGAAATGAGACATATTCCGTCTGATTTGCACTCTACATTGTGTTTGCAAATCTGAAACCTGAGTCTGAAAACAGTCAGTAGATTCACACCGTCATATCTGGTAAGAGTTACAGTGCAATGCCACAGGGTTACCCATGGGAAATAATTGGCATATGTATCTACGTCAATTAACGTCTGAAGATGATAACGTTACGTTATGAAAAATATTACGTATTAAATTAAACTTTAATAAAAAATAAAAATACATACTCTGGCCAGAAAAATGGTAATTATATATATATATAGTTTAATGTAATTTTGTGGTATTGTTAAACTATAACCATACAAAATGTTAACGCCTGAATGCGTTTCTGGATTCACAAGTGTGACTAGTTCCGACTCTGATAGGGAGAATCCGTGTTGTAATCAAAGTATCAAATCTGGAATATCCGTAACCACTGAACGACACGATTCAGCAATGTGTGAAAAGTATACCCGGTGATATCACTTACGCGGTGTCAGGATAAAAAATCCGGTAACGTGTTTAAGTTAATAAGCAGGGACTCATACCAGTGGATTTGTGAGGGTTGCCACGTACTCAAAGAAAATGAAAAAGCTGTGAAATTCATTGATGATGTTGGCTTGATTAAGCCAAATGAAAATGATGATCAGGTTATTCGAAAAAACCCTGTAGCTGGTGTGGATTAAGGAATTCTATTGAGGCACGCTTGGTTGCATTGTTGCAAAATTTAAACGAAAAGTTTGACAAACGGCATGAGGAAGTTAATGAAAAATTTGACAAACAGCGTGATGAAGTTAATGAGAAATTAGATAAACAACATGAAGAAATTTTTGAGAAAGTTGATCGTGTAAGTGATCACGTATTGCCTTTAGCAGCTAGGATCGATGATTTTAAATTTGTGTCACACAGGGAAGTGGAAGAAGAATCAAATAGACTACGTGAGCAAATCAATTCGGTAGCGGCGTCGCAGTTAGATCAAGAGGCTCGACTGCAAAAAGTCCGAAATGACCTCTTGAAAGTAAGTCAAACAGCAGAAAAACTGCAGAGTGAACTGCAAAAGTTACCTGAGGTAGGAAGTGATAATAGTAAGGATAAAACTTCAGTGAAATAGGGTTACGAAACTACGGCCTCTATCCTCGGAATCGATTTGTGATGAACAAAAGTTTAACCAAATGAGTCTCTGTTCTTCAACAAAGCCTTAAGCTTCGTTATGACCAATTCCGAAGAGAGATTAACCTAGCTAGAATTAAGTCGTTTGCCTCGAAAGAGATGAGCGTTGAGGCTGGAGGGGAGATGATAATATCGCTCCGTAGAATGTCTGTTTTACAGACATCAGTGCAGATAAAGCGTCTGCTGAAGGGATTGAGTTTGGTAATTGTGGTCAGTCGACGTCGCATGCAATCATGACTTCATCTAGTGGTGTTAACTCATTATATGATACTTATTTTCTCCGAAACCTATTACAAGCGTGCCGTTAGTGAGGTCTCCTTCAATTAGGACACGTTTGCGAATACTGTTGGAGACACGGTACCAATCTTTAGTAATAGCAGTCCTCCTGTGTATACCATGTCTGATTGGACTTCGAGTTATTCGATTCTTAAATACCCTTTGCTGAATCAGTCTGGTTGGTGAAATTCTTTTAGTAATCCAATAGGTCAGAGACCCAAAGCTTTCTACAATGTTTCCGATTCCAGTCTTTCTGGCAATTTTTCCAATGCTCCTGGGTTCTCGACGCATCATTTTAGTTATGAATTTGAAACAATAACATTAAGGGAATTCAGTTATTTTTCTACATTTGGAGAAGTGCGACCTGCTGCATGCAGTCTTCCTTAGGAATTTTAAACGTTGTATAGACATGTATCTTGTTTCGTACTTCGAAACGATCATGGACTTCCAATGTTGTCTGCCAGACGGAGTTGAGGTTTTTGATTCGGTCCGTTTTCCATAAAATTCGGTCGTTCGATGATTGCATCCCATTGCTCAAAAGTCAATATTGTAATGAAAAGACTTAAATACTGCAAAAAAGATATCGAAAATATTTTTAAAAATGACGAAAGCAAATACTCTTTTTCGTTTGAATTTACTTGGTTCTTGGTCAAGGCCTATTACCACATTATATAGAATCCTACTTTTCAAGAACTTTCAGGTCTAATATTCGGGAGCTTATGCTGCGGTGATGTAAGATTGTTGTCGGTAAATCCAAGTCAAGACTTAGAAGATCTGATGATTCAGATTAGTAATTTATTCTTAGTTACCGGTTCTCGTACCGAATTCCAACCTCCTTTTCGGAAAAGACCATTCCTTAGACAGGCGAAGATTAAAAAATCTTCTAATCAAAATTTCAATCAGGAGAAAAAGATAGGTAGTAGTTGTCGAACTGAAAGGAAAACTTCCAATATTCTCAGAGCTTTAACAATAATTGAAGTAACTATAATCGAAATTCGTTTCGAGGAAATAACCGCAATCTACATTTTCAAAGAAGAGTAACTATTTACTCTTCGACATAAAATTAATAATACTAATAATCTTGTAGAAGAAAGTTACGATCCTAGACAGATGACTAGAAATGGTGTTAAGGGTCAAACGTATTCAAGAGAACATGTAAAAGGTGTGGAAAACACGACTCACAGCTACCAATGAATAAGGGTGAGGCGAGCTTCGAAGGAAAAATCCCTTAAAAAATATTTTCTCTGTAACTTCGGATGTCCCATCTGTTTCTAGAAATCCTTTTCTAGAATTTCGGGTCAACTTTGTGCTGGAAGATGATTGTGTATCTCTTCGGGTTACTATTTCTCTCCTTCACCTATTGTAAAAGGAAATATTGCTGATGTGGAATTACGATGTACAGTAGATTCTGGACCAGCACTGAATTTGATTGATTAGAAAATTTGGAAATGTCTAAGACAGACTTGTCCGTCTACTAAGTTACCTCTGTATACTGGACTTACTTTAGGTTTCTTCGCGGGAAAAAGTCAGGTGCAAGGATTACACACTTTCAATTTAAATTTTTTAGGTTACCTTTTTGAGACACCCGTATTTGTAATGAAATATTTACGTACTGACATTCTAGGACGTCCCTTTGTAAATAAATTTAATGGTAGAATTTTTGTAAGCGAAAATGAAGTTAGGCTTCAACCTTCTTGTTGGACTGATATCTCATTGCAGACAATAAAAACTGCAGTTTTATTGTTGGAATTTCTTCTAATTGTATGGAAGTTTTCGCGCCAAATCTGCTAGGGTAGGCTATTTACCATATTTGTAAGAATACTACTCTTGTTTTGGAGAATCAACTAGTAGAATGAAATCAGTGACCTGTAAAGTTATTTTCTAATTCTTCGTCGAACTCTACTGAGCATTGTCCGTCAATAGATCCCTAGCCTAATGTGTCGGAAGTTGATAAACAAGAGTACGTGAATTGTCGATCTGACTTAGATGAAAATACAAAACAACAATTTACAACTCTTCTAAGAAACGAAGACGGTTGCGTGCGCCACTTTACGAAGTTCAATTAATGAATGAGATTTCAATAGTAAGATCTTACTATCCGGTTCCCCAAGTGCTTCAACCCGCTTTTGAGGAAGAACATCAAACGTGGATCAAATTCGGACTAGTTAAGAAAAAAACTTCTCCCTATCGAAGCCCAATTCATTTCGTACATAAAGCATCAGGGAGTTAAGTCCAGTTGTGGATCTCCGAGCTTTAAATAAAAAGGTGCTAGCTCCTAAAATCCAAAAATGAGATGTAATGAAATCTTTACGAGAGTTTTACGTCCCACGGTTATGCCTGTTAGGCTAAAGGAGACGGTAATGATGAGTAATGAATGAAAAGGTGGAATGAAGAAAGTGGGAGGAAACCCCGAGGAAACCCACGCACGCGGTGTTTGTCCACGACAAAGTTCACTTGACCCAAAAATCCAAGTTGAGTTCTTTTAAATTATAAATGGTGTTTCGAAAGCTGAATGTTTATTTCCTTCGAGTGTTTTGCAGGGCCCTATGGAATTGGATTAGATCCTGCATCATATCCGTGCACCAGTTTAGTTTATGCTGGTCATCAGTATGTCGTGTTTGTATTGTCAGTAGGTATCAAGAGTGCACTGTCAATATATCATGTATTCTTTCTTCGATGAAACAACTAAATCCTTTGTCACTATTTTTCTGTATGACATTTTAATTTCTAGCTTTTCACTCGAGAAACACTTTGAACATTTGGAGTCTTTGAAATCTTCGCTCATGCCAATTTTTCTCTAAATATCCGAAAGTCTCAATTTATTCAAACGGAAATACATTTCTTGGGACATATTAATGAAAATAATATTCAACTAAACCCCAGAAACAATTGGTGAATTGGAGAAGAAAGTTTATAGCTACTTTTTGCTTTTACATCTTCGTACGACTTTTTGGAAAAACGGATCTTAAATTTGTGCTTCCACCAGATGTACTCAGAGTAGTTGTTAGTCAGCCTCCAGCATTATACCAGAGTAACTGTTCAATTTCTTTTCATATCTTCTTTGACGCAAGTGGAAAAAAATTAGGCAGCTTCCTCGCACGATATCCGGAAAATGAATCGTCACCAGTGGTTATCGCTTATGCTAGCAGCAGTCAAGTCTCATGAGTTATCATTATCAATTTTTTAGCTTCAAGTACTTATCATTTTCTTTCTTTGTGATCATTTTTCACAGTATATTTTAGGACGATCTACGATTGTGCATTGCGACAATAAACAGGTATGCATGCATTCAATACGAAAAGCCTAGAACCGAGGACCACTCGCATTTTGTTGAAACTTCAAAGATATGACTTACAGTTTCAACATTTATAATCAGAACACAAATATGTAGCAGATGTACTCAACAGATATCCTGCTCATCTTCCTGAGGATAATAAAAATCTTTCAGTAAACCTTTTATTCAATCTCGACTTTACATTTGTAAATCGTGAAGAATTTCTTCAAGGTCAGGAAGATGATACGTTTTGTCATAGAGAAAATGAATCGCTTGTGGTTTCATCTGAATCTTCGATCTTTCGAGAGAATCAAGGTCTTCTATATCGTAGAAATATCCCAGCAAATCAAAGGGTCTTAGTAGTATCTGAACGTCTAATTGGTAGTATGATTGAAGCAGTTCATATGCTCGGTTACTTCGGTGTTTACAAGCGTTTGTCTCTATGTCGTAGACTTTTCTACTGGTGAAATCAAAGACATTCTATAAAAAGCTATGTCAGGAATTGCACTCGGTGTGCTAAGACTAAATTTGCCAATCGAATCATAGCTAAGGAAACATATCAGATAGAAAATCAAGCACCTGACGAGAAATTAGGAATCGATTTATTGGGAAAACTACCATGTAATCATGGGTATTATTATCTCCTTTCAGTTTTCGATATCTACTCTAGGTTTGTTGTTTACTTTTCGTTGCGTACTGCACATATAAAAGATATTATTACTGTACTCAATAATACATATTTTCATTCTCTTCCGTATCCTCAAATTATTGTCTCTGATACATTCTCAGTTCAGCTCACATCTCTGTAAGTCTTTTTGTCACCAGCATAATATAAAATATCAGAAACTTCTAGTTATCCGCCAAATTCTATTTGAGTAACTGAAAGATCTCATAATAAAGACAATTGAAATCTTCGGCTGGAGTGGAGCACTAGACAATCGTAAAGTCATTAAAATGGCTTAATATCTTCTCAATCATTTACTCTGTAGTAGTACGGGGAATTTCTGCTGGGTTATTCCTTTCGTTCTCGGCTACTGAATCGTTTAAGCAGTCTTTTCTTGGATCTCCAAAGTTACAAAGGGAAACAAACATTAATAGACGTATAGTAACCTCTTCATATAACGCTAATCAGGATAAATAAATCACAAAGAGAAGTAGACTTAACGAAAGGACCCTGGTCGGGTCACGTACGTATTTTCTCTTTCTAATGTTTTGTGTCAGATAATTATTATCACGATTGTTTGTCCTGGTTGCGTAGTATGAAGTTATTTTACTTGTCTCGCTTTTAGATGCTTTTCTTTTTGTGAGTTGTTCGAGTAACCACACTAAACTTCGTGCAGAGTATGTAGGCAGCTCAATGTAATTACGAATTCCAGAACGACGAAACTCTTTCTGATCATTTTGAACTAAAGTTAAAATGGACAATTAGTGAAGTCAAACAAAATTAAACTTCCGGCGATTAACTATTAAGTTAAATAGAAATAGTTTTGGACTGAATAACTATTGATTGCCAACGGAGAAACATATTATGGAAATCTGATAATCTAAAGTTAAGCGAGTGAAACCTGTTTCAGCTTATACTAAACTCAGTAACTGTCATTGATTTTTTTCTTTTATTTTGATACTCGTAACTGATGAGCTAAGCGCACTGTAATACCTGAGTCTTGTGATAGTTCTTGCTGCGATAATGAATTTTATGTTGTTAGATAATAAATGTACACGTTAAGAGTTATTGCTTAGTTCATTTAAAGTTCGAACACCAGCTTAAATTACAAGGTAATTGAAACCTGTATTACGCAAACTAATCGCTGTCCTTGAATTAATCTTTCAAAGAATTTGCTTTTTAAGAACAATTTTTCTTAATTTTATTCGCTTTTCTATGTGTACTGCATCTTCTGAAGGCAAGATCTTGGTTCTAAACTAATCTTTTCTTTGTTTTAAACTTCAGTATAAACTCCGTTGAGCTTGTTACTGTCTCATCGGCTCCTATTAGGATTGCTGGGATCCCAAGCCAGGGGTTAATAACATAGGGTTAAAGTCAGCCTTGTACAATTTAGAGAAATATTACATATCAAGCCATACAGTTAAATAATGATAACATAAGACTGATCCGTTATTGAGGCAAAGTGCAAAATATACCTCCATTCGTTAAATGGTAAATGAGTCAAAGTAAAGGAATGTCACAGAGCGTAATCGTTAGTGATGAAACAATATTCCTTAGGTATTTAATGACTGCGCGGTATGAAATTCAGAATGTGATCCCAATTGATGATGACCATCTAATTATTACTTACAAAGATATTGAAGCTGAAAACGAACCGTTACACTTCTCCAATGTGATATTAACCGTATTTTTACCTTGTGGGCTAGACGTAGACTACGAACTACTGACGACTATATGACCTGACAGAGAAATCTACTGTGACACTGACAGCATTTCGTACTTATAGAGAAAGATAAATAACCTTTGTTTACTTTCGAAAAATTATTTTGGTGATCTGACATATGAAATACCAGAAGGTTGGTAGTTTACAACCATTATTGGTTTAGGCGCAAAAAAGTCATTATGAGGTAAAAAAATGCCCAAGGGGATGTTTGGCATTTTCTCAGAATTATGAGGGTAACACGAAACAATAGGACCTTTCAGAAAATTAATTTTGAGAGTTTCTATAAATTAGTATTTGGAGAAATTGAATTCGCAGTAATTGAGAATCTAAATAGTATTGTGCATATACCGGGGTTTCGCATCGTTATCTGTAGAGAGACAAAGACACACCGTGAGGCCAATAAAAAACGTAACCCTGTTGACGAACATGATGTGACTTACGATGAACCCTACGGAATTGAGCACGTGTACCTTACGATTATAGGCCAAAGAACGAGTAAATGTGACTCCTGTTTCACGGATCGCTTCTTATGCAAGTTCGTTTACATAGTGTAAAACAGTTGTGGTGTGAACCATTTAATGCCATTTATTAATTGATTCTTAATTTATTTCTTATTCATTGTTAATTTGTTTCTTTCTTACTTTTTGTGTGCATATAAACAAATATAATATTGTATGCATCCGTTTGAGTAGAAGATACTAAAGTTTCAACATCCCTGTACTATTTTAATTGATGCTACTTCAAGGAGTTGTAAAATTTGTTTTGTAAATCGTTTACTTAATGAACGAGATAAAATGTTCTTTTATAAAATTTAATGATATTGTATGGTGTTATAGTACAGTAATACCAAAATTAGATGAAAGTGCAGGAATACGTTTTGTAGAAGGAATATCTGATATGAATAATTTTCAAATTAAAGAAAATTCATTACTAAAACTTGCTGATTTCATGTCGGAGACCAGTGGTGATATTGCTAATTTATTTCCAAACATGCACATCTTAAAAATTTAAATGTTATTTTATTATTCAAAATTAATTTCCAAAAGAAAAATGTACGTGGTATAAGTTTAAATGCACATTATACGTATTATAGTATTTGAAAATCCTCGTGATAAATAGCAGGTACAATATTTAGCTAGGCGAACTATGCCTGAACATAGTAAACATATCGTGAATGTGTTAGAAGAAGTAACACGTGAGCCTGATACTTATTTATTATTTAGTTTAGCACTAAAACAAAAGATGCATTGCGCATATTTAGAAATATTTTCCCGTTGAAATATTCTATGTGTACGCTTACGTAAAGAAACACAAATCTCCGGGTGTAGATGAAATTCCGGCTGAGTTAATTTTAGCTGGAGGCGAAAAATTGTGGAACAAGATACACAAACTCATTCTCCTTATCTGGAACAAGGAAGAATTGCCACAAGAGTGGAAAGAATCGATCATTGTTCCAATTCACAAGAAAGGCGACAAAACTGACTGTAATAATTATCGAGGCATTTCTCTTCTGTCAACATCCTATAAAATCCTTTCAAATATTCTGTTAGCAAGACTGACCCCATACGCAGATGAAATTATTGGAGATTATCAGTGCGGATTTAGACGAAATCGATCAACTATCGACCAAATATTTACCATTCGCCAAATACTCGAAAAGAAGTGGGAATACAATACCCCGGTACATCAACTATTTATTGATTTTAGAAAGGCTTACGACTCGGTTAGGAGAGAAACATTATACAACGTTCTTACAGAACTTGGAATATCGAGAAAGCTAATTAGATTAATTAAGATATGTTTAAGTGAATCCCAAAGTAAAGTCCGGGTAGGAAAATTTTTGTCCACGAGCTTCCACGTCGAAAATGGCCTGAAACAAAAAGATGCGTTGTCGCCATTATTATTTAACTTTGTGCTGGAATACGCCATAAGGAAAATCAAAGATAGCAACCAGGGCCTAGAGTTGAACGGCATTCACCAGGTTATGGCATATGCTGATGATGTAAATTTAATAGGGGATGATAGGAGAACAGTAGAAATAAATGCAGAGATCTTATTAAACGCTTGCAGAGACATGGGTTTGGAAGTAAATGCAGGGAAAACTAAATACTTGGAAGTGCGTCGGGACCGTAATACGGCAAATCGTGGAGGCGTTAAAATATTAAATAATACTTTTGATAAAGTGGATACTTTCAAATATTTAGGATCAATATTAACAGACGAAAATCGTACTCACGAAGAAATTAAATGTCGACTAAAAGCAGGGAATTCGTGTTACTATTCGGTTCAAAATCTCTTGTCGTCGCGAATTCTGTCGAGGAATTTGAAGCTTAAAATATATAAAACGATAATCATGCCTGTTGTTCTGTATGGTTGTGAAACATGGTCGCTTACTCTGAGGGAAGAACATAGACTGAAAGTATTTGAGAACAGGATCCTGAGAAGAATATTCGGACCCAAGAGGAACGAGAATGGGAAATGGCGGAAGCTTCATAACGAGGAACTACATAGTTTATACGGTTTACCCAACATTGTTAGGGTCGTCAAGTCTAGGAGGCTTAGGTGGGCAGGTCATGTAGCTAGAATGGAAGAAAGTAGAAACGCTTTCAAAGTCTTGACTGGTAGACCCATAGGAAAACGACCATTAGGAAGACCTAGGCGCAGATGGGAGAACAATATTAAGATGGATCTCGCAGAGATAGGAATACAAAGTAGAAACTGGATGCAATTAGCTAAGGATAGAAGTCAGTGGAGAGCTTTTGTGAATGCGGCACTGAACCTCCGGGTTCCATAGGCCATAGAGTTAGTTAGTTAGTTAGTACGCTAACGTAAAAGGAAATACATAGTTTTTTGTTCAGTATACATCAAGATTTTGAAGATGAGACAACACTACAACACAGTCAGTTCTCTCTGCAAATGCAAGAGTACAAAAGGAAAACAAGTTTTACAGAAAGCTTCAGAGGATTTAATAAGAACAATTTATCAGGTAGCAAAATATACATTGAAAGGAAACATTCCTTTAAACTCGGCAGAAGCAATTTTTACGTAGACGTGAAAAGATCTTGCATGCTTTATCTCAACAGAGTATTGCGTTGAATGAGAAAATAAGTTATTATTACCAAAAGGTAGCGCACTTGTACTGTTAATTTTGGGACCATCTTTCACAACAGAAAGTAGAATTATTAGTCGTTTAGTATGTCGGATTTACGTAAAATAATTTTAGTTTCTGAAAATGACATACAGGAAATTCAATCCAATATTAAATCAACAGGTTCACATAATTCACATTTAGATGAGAAAATGAATAAAATTTTAAAAAGTCGCGATCTTAGTGTACAACAAAATTGGAAATTATATCAACAAGCTTCGTATCGTTATTTACAGTATACTTCATCTTCACATGAGCTTAGTGCATTATCTTTCATTCAAGAAGAACCAGAATAAGAACAAAAATCCTCAGTATCATAAGCTTTCCAGCATGATAACAATACATCTATATTACCATTTGTATCAGACAATTTACTATCAGCACCAAAAGCACTATGTAGGAAAACAGATCTGTCATTAAGACAATTGACAAGTTCAAATAAAAATCATTGGGACAACCTGGTATAGTCCATATTCAAGGAAAACAATACTGGGTTTAATATTATAGATTTAGGAAATAATGTTCATACAAGAAAATAATTAGAAATCCCATATGTAGTCAGGAATTTAAAAAATAGTGGAATATCTTAATGTTCCTAAAGAATTTGTTGATACTTCTATTAGCACACCAGCGCCAAAAGTATAGTTGTAGTAGTAGTATTACTAGTAGCAGACAATGTAGTTGCCAAATAAGAAAATCGCCTAGTCCTACAGTAGTAGCTAATTTATTTAAACATTGAAAAGAATCTAGTATGGAAAAATGACAAAATCATCAAAAGTATATTATGATTGTTTAAATTCTGATTATTTATCAAGTATAAAAACATTATTGTAAAACAAAATTCTCTAAGAATAAAATTAAGAAATGATTAGCTTCAAAAGATTCTTATGCATTCCGTGCACCAGCTCTTAGACTTTTTGAACGTAAAAAGTGTTATGTTAGTGCATCAAATGAAACATTAAAAATGGATTTAGCAGATAAGCAAAATATTGGAAAGTGTAATAATAATTATAAATATGTATTATATTATATTGATATTTTTCACGTTATGTATATTGTGTTCCCTTAGAACAAAGAATCCTGAAATGGTAAGAGCAACAATAGAAGTTTTAAAAAAAATTAAGCTACCCGTGTTTATCGTACGAACAGATTATGCGGAGAATTTTATAATAATGATGTAAAAGGATTGTTTGCAGAATATGAAATTAATCATTATATTGTTCATTCCGCAGTACTGTGATTTTGCAGAACGGTTGATACATATATTAAAAGAAATATTATATCTTTATTTTACCGGGAAGAATACTTATCATTATATTATTGTTTTAGGTCAAATTTAAATAATTATAATCCTTTACATCACTCAAGTATTAAGATGGCAACAGCACAAGTAAATGATTTTAGTGTGAGTTAAGTATGGGAAACATTATACTTAAATATTATGAATAAAAGGAATGTATGTTGTAAATTTAGTCTGGGTGATTATGTTTGTGTTAGCAGGTATAAAAATAAATTAGAAAAAGAATTTCATACCTAAATGATCAGAAGAAATGTTTATTGATGAGTAAAGAATTAAATCAAATTCTATCACTTTTAAAGATTGGAATGGTGAAGAAATTAAAGCAATATTTTAAGCACAAGGATTACAAAAAGTAATTATAAATTCAAATAAATTTTAATTAATTGATAAGTACTGAAACGTAAAAATGGTTGGATGTATGTAAAATGGTTACAATATCCATCAGGTATGAATTCGTAGATTAGATGAGGTTCCACTAGCCCGGGAATGGTCGAGTGCTTATTTGTCACGCGAGCGGTCGACAGGTGAGCGCGGCGCTCACTCACAATATAATCGTTTCTATAGCTGTTTATAAGTTTACATAGTTTTTATCTGAAACACATTTCTATATGTTGACATTTTGTGATTATTATTATTATTTTTGAAATAAAATCGCAAATAAAATTATAATGATTTTATATAAAACCATTTCTTACTATAAGTTATATGTATTTTTATTATCAAAGATTTTTATTAAATCAATGTTTCTTATCCCATAAATTATACAATTAGTTGATTATCATTGTCGCAAAATCACATTTTGTTATCATTATCTCATAAGGGTTACCTTTTCTAAAAAAAGTATTTACATAATTAGAGCGAGTTTTCAATATATGCTCTTGATATGTTCATACTATTCATATTTTCAGTTGGAAATTTCTAATCAAGTTAAAGATATAAATATCTTTGTGTGAACACTCTACTTATGTCTCTTGACATATACAGTAGGTATTTGAATAAGACGCTGTTCTACTCCATGTCTCATTACTGTCTTGATATCACCCATTACAATTACAGCAGATTCTGACAGTGTGTTTCAAACAGCAATATTTTAAGCACAATGATTACAAAATGTTTGCACTTCACAGGCAGCATATCATACAGTTTTTTTTTATTTTCTTTTGAAAGCCGTAGCTGAATCCGCTCTTTGTTGTTGTCCATGATCTCGGAAAAATCACTCACGCCGTCGGTCGACAGGTGAGCGTGGCGCTCACAAATTACACATAGTCGCATTTATAAGGCCAGCGCTACTACAACAGAAGAGAATGAAAAGGTTACACTTGGCTCTCACACATAAGATACATCAAGAGACAGCTAGACGGCGCCTCAAGTCTGTGACCCCACTAGGACGGGTTTGAAATGGAAACATAAACCAGGATGAGCGCTGCGCTCACCAGTCGACCGTTCCCCGGTTAAGTTTGCAAACTGAATTCGAATTTTACACACAACGTTTACGTTACTCTTCCTTCAAATGCAAGTAGTAAACTTTTCGATAATATTACTTCATCATTTCGAGTTAAATTAGCACAACCTATTGATTTCAGAGATGGAGAATGGATTATTGCATTAACACAATTATTATGCCGTGGAGTTTTTATAGTGCCAGTGAAAATGAAGAAATCATAATAGCTAGTGTTATTGAAATAAACTTGAACGTCATCATGTTAAAATAACACTGCGATATTATTCTAGTGAATGAATTCTACAAATGATTCTTAAAAACTTCGCATGTTACAAGATTTAGAATATAAAATAAAATTCTTATTAATCATTCTTTAAAATTAGAAGATCAATATATGATTGGTATTAGGTCCTACACCAGGATTACAACACATTCTTGGACTCATTAATGAAAATACATGCGAAATTAAAATGTTGCATACACAAAAGTTCGAAATGTTGATTTAATCTTAACACTCGGAAAGTTTCCATGTACTTTAGATTCCTTATATAGTTATATTTACATATACAGAGGTCTATTGTCTTTTATAAGACATGGGTATATTGGCGCACCGGTTTAAATTTTGGGAGGGGTAAATTTCCCAACCCCTTAAATTTTGGGATTTTCCAATTTAAACATTTGGTATAATAGTATAGGACCCTATATATATCACTATAAATTTGGGTGGTTCACCTCGTTCGTTTTAAGAGTAAAAAGTTGGCAAATTATAAACGTTAGCAATATGTTGTATCATGTATTCGGAATTTGGCCCAATTTATTCCTTTTGATGATGTCCTATTACGTTATATGGTTATATGTGCATGTATAGTGGCCCATTTTCTTACATAAGACGTAGGTATGCTAGGGTACCGTACTTAAAATTTGGGATGGGTAACTTGGCCCACACCTTAAATTTTGGAAAGTATCCTATTTAAGGATTTGGAATAAAAGTATTGGACCCCTAGTTCATGTAAGTAAACTATTGTGAAAATAATATTCTTTTTCAAGTGTTTTAAAGTTACTATTTATAAGCATGGTGAACAGTAACTTTTGAAAGCCCTTGGGCCCCTTAGGAGTGAGTGAAATGAAATCTGTGAGTTTTACGTCCCACGGTTATTGGGCCCCTTAGGATCTGGCTCCTCCTCGCACCAGGTGTCTTGCGCTTTATAGATCCGGCAATGCACTATAATATCAAAGTATTATTGCAAATTTGTTCTGTAAATTTTACAAATCTGTGGATCCGTATAGCAAATGTGCACCGGCGATTCTAATAAAAATTTATTTACACTTTTTTAAATTCTATACACATGAACTTATTATTTACTTTGGTTGCTGCATGACTTATTGGTAATAAAAGTACGATAGCGCCAATCAGTAATCTTTATTGTAAAATATGGAGAACATGTTAGCAAATTTAATGTAAGAATGGGAGCACTTCTAGATTATGGTGTACAAAATTCCTGTTCCTATTTTCCTTTTCGGTTTATTATTTTTGTTTTCACACTTATTGCTTCAGTATATAAGGGCATATTCAAAACAAATAATGCATAATTGAAAAGACCTAAAATTCCAATAGGCCTGTTATATGAATGAATGGAACAGTGTATGTCATAAAATATAAATGATTCAATGAGAGTATCTTGCAGCAAGGTAGAATCTTACAAAGATAATAACCTTAGATGTTAGATAAAGTTGAGTTACTATGTATGCTCATCTCTACTAGGTGGTCAATAAAATATTTATTTCTTCATTTCATAACCTGTAGTAAATGAATAAGTCAACTAATAATATAATAAGTTAGTGCATATATGCTACTTTAATCGGAGCATTGTACTAATGACAGATTTCTATTGGCTCAAATATCAATCCGTCTTGCTTTAGGAACAATTGAAATAGGCACAGTACACCATTTATATCTACATAATCACATAAACATCCAAATAATTGATATAATCTACAAGCAATCCTGCAACAAAACGCTGTAAAATATCCAAAACAGAATACTTCGACGTGCGAAAACGAATAAAAATTCATCATCGTTGAAGTACTCAGAAGGATTTTGCCTGTCTCTCATCATTCTTCTAGGTCTGATGGCATATTCTATCTCTTCCAGCATTCCAAATTCATCTAAAATATCCAAATCGTATGCAAGGATATTCACTCTACTCACAGCTGATGACGACATTATCGAGGATTAATCTCCCGTTTTCGATGGCTAATCCTTATCCGACGATATGGCGATATAATATTTTGATCAGTGTTGGTGCAACACTTAATCCTCACTTCAATAATTAACTTTAGTTTAATCCCTATCCATGGATTAATCGTCGGTTAGTGCAACTTAGCATAAACGCCGCTGTTTCTTACATTATACAAAAATAGATTAGAGATTAACTAATATGGATTTTTGTAGTTTTCTTTCGACATAGAATATAGAGATATACTAGTTTATGTTCCTTTATACTCTGTGTTATTCTAAGTTCTGAAGAATATCATAAACCAATACTATTCCTGATTTTTTTTAATTCTCTTGCGTTTGAAAAGAACAACCTTTTTACCACTTGAGAAAAAACTGATGAGCAGCTTTATTTTGGAGAACTTTTATTGCCAGATAAAATTTTTCTCTCTTCTTTACTACTTCCCTCTGAGCCGCAGCAGAAACTGGGAAATGGAAGAACGCTATAAGAAGTACATCCTATTGTATTACAATTCTTTTAATGACATTTCTTCTGCTATGGACTGTCATAAGCACAAATGAAGTGAACAGCTAAATAAACAGATACAGTAAAGATATGAAAGTGATTTAAGAATCTTATTACTAAATATTATTTTGAGAACGAAATTTTTGAAGTACAAGGAGATCCATTGAATATTATGCATTCTAATCTGACGCAAACAATGTTTTTAAGTATGGTTTTACGTGTTTGGAATTTAACATTTCTTTTTAGCACAAGTATGTAAAATCACAGTGAAACAGCCATTTTATCTCGAAAAATGTATCTGTTTATATTGGAAGGGGTTTGTTTATATCAGGGACAGATCCAGGACGGACTTCTGGGAGGGCGGTGGGTTGTAATAGCTCCATTTTTGCTTATTTTAAGCTTATAGCTAATTTTAAGAGCTCCAAACTCGGGAATTGATTTCATTTATATATAAAATAAAAAAGTTTCCTCTTCTGGTGAGGGCGATCGCCCCCTGGATCCACCACTGGCTTATTCCATAACTTTTCATTAAAATACGGTCACATCTCGTCTCGTGAACATTACTAGAGACACAGACTTGGTAACGACTCCAACCGCACGAAATTTAATCGAAAATAGGGCTCAGGTTTAAGCACAAAAGATCGTAAGAAAGGAAGTGGGATAGATTACTTCAAACATTCCATATATCACCGAGCGTAATTGGTGAGTGGCAAGCCTGATCCCAGCAAATTGGGAGGTTTTAGGTTCAAATACTCAGAGCGGTCATCCTGAATGTTTTCCAGCGATTTCGCTGTCTCATTCCATGAATATCGGGATCATACTTTAAATAACAAGCTCTGGCGGACTTCCTTCACAATTTCCCTTTCCTAGTTGCTGATAATATTTAAATATAAAATTGTCCTTTAGCTGCTATATTAGAAACTTCGTTAGTAAATATATAAAAGGAAAACTTACAAAGAGATGGGCTACTTATATGCAAGCCACTATCTGCTATTTTGTTCACGAAAGGAAACTTGGTGCGCCGAAATGATCAGAAGTAAATTATGAAGGAGGACCTGATTTTGGCATAGGCCAACAATGTCTAGGCTCAAAGCCTCAGCATTTAAAGGACCTCTAAATTTAAGGACTACACGAACAACGTCCGCACGAATTTTCAAAAGAAGAAGGAAACCTAACACATTTCCTTGGAATAGATGTAATTTCACACCTTAAAAATTATGTGTATCTTTTTATCATTTCCTTCGCAACACTACATTGCTTACCTAATTGGCATGCTGTAAACTATTTTGGAGTTGTTCCCAATGTTTATGTGTTTTTCTCATCCTTAAACTCTTAGATGGAAACTAATAAAAATGAACTAAAGTCAAAGAAATTAAAAGTGGCTTCAAAATCTATATCACAAACAAAGTTAGCAGCAGAGAGCGTAGCTACATAAGGATAGCAAAGGTGATATGAGGAGGTAACTGATGCAATTGATGAAGTTTTATGAGGAAAACCAGAGAAAAATCATTTTAGGTGTTTGTGTTGCTTTTGCTATCATTATTAATATTAATTGCTGCATTAAATTGCATTTTGTAGATATTCTAAAAGTAATATGAGTTTTTGTTGGTTTTCATTTTAACTCAAAGTATTATGTCAATTATCCATATTCCACATTGAAAATAATGCTAATACAATGCTTATCATATGTAAGTATTGGCCTCATCAGCGAAGTCATGCTCCAGGTTTTAGGAAAGTAAATCTGGTTCTGTGTGCAAGTTTTAATTTTAAGTGAAGTTACGATAGCGCTTCACTGAGACCACCCTAGTTGCATATATTTTAGCGTCTTCTCTTTACGTTCTTCGTAATTCAACGTGGGAAAACCTGATTCATATCCATATTTATTTGCCTGTTTATAGCTAACAATATGAGAATATTTCCTAATTAAACTTTACAATTTTCACATACAGATACATCTTTTATATGTTATCAGTAAGGCAAGTTTCAAAATAGTAATATTTTTTAGAATAATTCTTTAACACAAACAAACTATTTGCTTAGCAAAACAGTATATTCACATTAAAACATTACATATGTTTTACAGTTTCGCCAACTAACACTTTGGCTTCATCATACGCTACTGGAGAAATGTACATTCTTGTATTAAAAGAAAGAGCTGAGACATCTTGCTTCTGATTGGCTGCTGGGAGCAGCTAACTCCCTTCAAGTATTCTGATTTGAATATTTCTATACCGAGGCTTTCTATCTGCTGTCAATAACACACATAAAACTAACGATCTTAGAACCACTAATCTAAAGTAACAACTAATTAACATAAATAATTAAATAATTGTATATATATACTATATATATATATATATATATATATATATATATATAAACTTACACACACACATTATATATATATATATATATAAACAGATAAACATATGATCATTTTTCTAGTAGATTATTTTTATATCATCGCCATTTCTAAAGAATAATATTTTACCCTCTTTTTATGTTATACTTTCTTTTATATCGTTACAAAATATTTTAATATATGTGTTTAAAGTTTTAGTGGGTGTTTCAGTGTTTGTGTATATTAAGAGGATGAATATATGAAACAATTCCGGGCGTTTTTTCATTTGTTCATTTCAAATTATTTTCACAAAAATAACATTAAACTTTAATTACTTATAAACATTCAAAACAAAACGTTACTTGAGTTATCTCCACTAAATGAAAAAGAAATTTTAATATCATGTCGAACGAAAATAGAATAATATTATATAACATGAAAATAGAAATTTTTGTAACTGTACTACATACTTACTTTCATTTTCTCCATGCATCCACTGGAAGAGCAGAGTCGTAATCAGGGACACGCTTTTCACAATACTTAAGGCTATTGTTTCCTGCATATCAACTTGTTGCAATTGCAACATGGCGATTGAGTTTTCCTGTTCTTTTGACGCGGGCATATTTCTCATTGTCAAGAAGCTCTTTTTACTATCTCCTCTTTTGGTTAATCTTCAAGACTGGTGATGCTCTTTACTGCTGTCTCAGATAAATGGGCAGGGAATGTACAGATAGCCTAGATGCAGCATGGACCATGCAAACTTGAAACTCACATCCTTTAGAAATATTCTTCTGGCTACTTGGTTTTGTAGTCCAATGTTGTTTTTGGAAATTACAAGAATATTTATGCCTGCAACGTTTAGCATGCTAAGAAACACTGTAAGTCGCCAACGCTTGCACTTTCTTGACACAGTATACGTTCCGCATCGCTTGACAACGACATCAATGCTGTCCTTATGTAAATTATAATCAGTTATCATAACATATTTCTTTTCCTCACCTGTGTCTGGATCAATTTTGTTGTCATGGTGCATTCTTTATGGAAAGACCTTCCGGGCTTAGGAGCATAAGAAGTAATGGTCATATCCTTAGAAGAATGGAATAGGTTTCAATACTTATTCATTACTCTCTTTGCTCTTAGTTTCTGCTGATTGTACCCATACAAGTTAGTACTCTCTTTAGTATTTGTATCATGTAAACTTTCATATAGATTATCTTCTGCGTCACAAGAATCGTTATGAAACAGTTACTTATCGCTCTCAACAGAATCAGAGGTTCCTTATTCCCTGCCTTCTTGCGCAACACTGTCCATTTTGTGACCTCTCTTACTGACATTTTAAAAGTTTACCAGAATAATATTGGCCTTTGTTTATATATATAAATATTAAACACACAGTTTTTGAAAACATACGTTAAAGACTTAGTAAAAAATTATATTACACAAACACACGCACGGGGTAAATTTCACTGCAGCCAAAGTTTTATGATCCACGCACCGTGGTCGCTTAAGGGAAAGTGACTGAAATTTGGGTGAATACAATCAGAAGTTGCAGCCAGCAAGGTACCTATAAGCAGAGGGTACTACAATCATTTTTATTTTTTCTAGCAGAAAAATAAAATGGGTGGGAAGCGCGTGAATTTAAAAGTTAAACATGTAGCCATATACACATATATACACATGTACATATACAAACACATATATCTATATATGAATAAAAATTTATGTATATACATATACACACGCATGCATATACATGACAAATATTGATTAATAAATACATAAACACATGTAAAACAATCAATATATATGAAACAACCATAATAAATACAGATGATTACATACTAGCAGATCTGCTCAAGAGATTAGGAAACAATGGAATGAAAGTACTGACTTCACTTATTAGCAAGATCTACCTGAGTGGCCAAAAAATTTTCTTGATGTTACAATGATAGCATTACCCAAGAAAAAGGAAGCAAAGAAGTCCAGCGAACAGAGAAAAATTAGAATATATCCCTCACTGGAAAGATAATTATAGCTAGAACTGAAGAAGGATTACAGATGGTTGACAAAATGGCTGACATTGGGAAACTATATGGAATGAAAATCAACATCGAAAAGTCTATAGTCATGAGAATATCAGGTGGAAATGCGCCCTTAGAGGTGAGAGTAGAACAAAGAGTATTTGAAGACGTTGGAAATTTCAAATATCTAGGAAGTATTTTGACGAAAGACGAGTACTGCACAAAAGAGATCAGGTCGAAAATAGCCATAACCAAAGAAGAATTAAACAAAGAGAGGTCACTTTTAATTAGCTCCCTTAATATTAGAGTAAGCAAGAAATTGGTCAAGTGCTATATTTGGAGCATTGGATTTTATGGCTCAGAGACTTGGACCTTACGGAATATAAGGAAGAAATATTTAGAGAGCTTCGAAATGTGGTGTTGGATAAAGATCTAGAAAATAAAATGGACAGAAATAGTAAGAAACGAAGACGTTTTAAAACGGATAGGAGAGAAGAGGACTAGCCACCATCCTTCGCAGAAAAGCCAATTGGATTAGACATATCATACGTTTCATACCACCATAAAACGAAAGATGGGAGGAAAGCAATTAATAGGAAGAAGAAGAACACAAGTACTCGATGATATGAAAAATGGAAGAAAATATTGGGAGTTAAAACATGCTGAAAATCTGAAAAGCTGAAAAATCGAGAAACACGGAAGAAACATTTCCAGGTCCAAACTGAAAATTAAGAAGAAATAAGAAAAAAAGAAGAAAAAATCACTATTCCCAGAACCTGTTAAAAGGCAGAATAAATAATAATAATAATAATAATAATAATAATAATAATAATAATAATAATAATAATAATAAATATGAGCATTGAAATCTTATACTTTAAGCTTTTGTGAAAAACTATTTCACTGTTGGTCGACGAATAGTCCTGAGTTCCAGTTCATTGCTTTATTACCCCTCATTTCTATAAACCGTGCCTCCTTCCATTTCCTGATTTTACTTCTATCTTTTTGGCCTAGAATTTTTACTTTATTCCAATTAACTGCATGTCCCGTGTCCCTTACTAATTCCGAATACCCGTTTGTCGTTAAAGTACTCATACTTTGTCGGTAATTTGTTACACAATTTTATACAATTCATATAAACACTTTTCCTAAACTTTGCATATTTCTGCCGGATGATATGCATATAACATTTTTTCTCAGTATGGTATGAGTGGATAGTATTTGCTAATGTAAACAGTTCCTTGTGTTCGATTACATTAAAAAAAACATAAGAAACTTTATTATGGTGTAAGAACATGACAGCTTCTTTGCACAAACTGCCTTGCAGTCTACGGAATGCAAAACACAGTGAACCCACTTAAGTATTAATATATTCAACATGAGTATTCCATGTTAAGTATTCATTACCATATACAACTACAAATTAAACAAATTTAGAGTGAGATAATTCTGCTGAGTTTATTGATATTGGCATAAGTTCATTTCTTCCGCCTGGGAATCGAAATTGGAGAATTTTAGTTTTTCTAAATTCATAGTTAGTTTATTTATATAACTAATCTAGTACTTCTTCCGTGTAAAAAAGTGCCACTCATTAAAGAGAAAAAAATTCTTCCTAACATTTGAAGAACGAATAAAGTAACCTGAATTAGATATTAATTCGTATGAGTGAGTATTTTAGTTTTTCTTATTAAAATTTCCTGCACTATGATGTCTTATGCACCATATAAGAGAAAAATAATTTAATTAATTTAGCCCACATATCAGGATATCGACATGTGTAAGAAAGCGTTGATCAAATTCCGCGCTATTAGCGCTCTAGAATAAGTAATTCTTCAGCAGACAAACAAAGCAGGGAGTGGTCATTATGATTGTCTTGCTAGATTACTGCAGCGTACTTAATACTGTACGGTGATGGACAAACACCGTGTGCGTGGGTTTTCTCGAGGTTCTCCCGTTTCCTCCCACTTTCTTCATTCCACCATTTCATTCATCACTCATCATCACCGTCTCCTTTAGCCTAACCGGCATAAATGTGGAACGTAAAACTCAAAGATTTCATTTCATTTTTAATACTGTACGAAGTATGTAATTTTTTGGTCGCGCGAAAGAATTTTTCAGGCAAAGAATTGGCAATTCTTTTTAGCAATGAACACACTGGCAAGACTTTCAGTGTTGCCGACATGGAGGAAAAGTCGCTAAATGTAGGGATTCGAATTTCAGGATAGCGACATTTTTTTTGAATTAGGGACTTTTTGGTGATTTCTGAATGGTAATTTGGGGACTTACTTAAAAATCTAGCGACGTTTTTCCAGCGTACAACTTAATACTGTAATCAGAGACTATTAGCTCCAATCAGTTCGGATATATATATATATATATATATATATATATATATATATATATATATATATATATATATATATATATTTACCTATGCTTACTAAAACCATCGCAGGTGTTGACGAACTGGGATAGTACATAGCATTTATCTTCATATTCCCGCTTTGATTGCTGTTATCTCTTGCCATCTAATGGCAACCGATTCTAACATTTCATGTCCTTTAGTTTGCTGAGCTTCCGTTCCGAGGCACAAATAATACATTACGAATAGCAAGCTGATTATAGAAGTGTGAGTAGAAATGAAATATGTAACATTTTTGTTTGTAGACTTCTATTGTTGTTCGGTTTTCTAAACTCATTTTTGATTTCGTTGAAGTAAAATTGATCATAAAGTAAAAAAGATAAAAAGTGAAAATTATTGTTAGTTACATATCAGTCTTTCATCTATGTTTTTGTAGCGTATTAGGACTAGTGATGGGTAAATTCCCGGGAAGATATCTTTCGGGAATATTCCCTGGGAAGATTCCCAAAATGGGATTTTATCCGGGAATTTATGTACAATCAGAAAGAAAATTGCATTCTATTACTATATTATGATTTCAAAGTTGAATTAATTTTCATATCAAAGCATATTACTACTGTTGTCCACAGAGGATTCTTTAAAATGTATATTCTGAACGGTACTATGCTACTTTATTAACACTTTATTATATTTAGAGAGTGCGCATAAATGTATATTTATTTACAATATGTTTTATCAATTAAATATGTGTGAAAAAATATATATATTAAGACCTAATACTTTTAAACCACTAAACAGTTTAAATTTATATGTAAGTGGATTTGCTCAACTTGACTCTATTACTGATATTATAAACATATTAAATTTATAAATGTTATAAACATGCCCGTATCCAAGGGGCGACTAGGGGGCCGGGCCCCTCCAAAATTTTTGCGGGCCCACTTCAAATTTTCCACGGTAGGCTTACAAATGAACTATAATATGGGGATGAACTATAATATGGTTGGATCGGGCACCCCTTTCAGCCGGGCCCCCCCCTACATTTTTGGGCTGGCTACCGGCCTAGTTATAAACCAATTAGATTGGGTAAATGCTAGAAGATACATGTCTCACCAATTTATCAACATTTACGCATATATATTTATGTTCACAAAATTTGCAAGATACTTACTTATCTTTATATTTTAGCACGTATAATTGACATACACGACCTTTCGTTCTACTTATTTCTCGAAATTCCATGCCGGTACGTTAATTTACATGTAAAGAAGTTCGAGTACCGGTACCTCTTCAGAAAATCGAGTCAGTGATAGGAGACAGACGAAGTCTATTACTAATGGTGGTTCAGGGTTTATTAATAGTACTTCATCTCTATTTGTACATAATTCTAAATTACTTTACAAAATGGTTCCTTTTCATCATTTGTAAATTAGTACTTTGCTAATTTTGGCCATTCTTTAGCATTGGGGGCCAGCTTTTGCACCTACTTTTTTTTTGCGATATTCTATTCCAATGCGGTTTTATGGTTTCATACGTTAAATTACGTTACCAACATTAAATTCAGACAGCATTGTAGAGCGAGCGTTAGCGAATGAACGCGGGTTAGAGTCCCGCATGACATGTTGTTTTCTATCTTCATTATCAACAATTCACTTTCTTTTCTCACATAAATCACTTCCACTTACCTTTCCGTTTTGTATAAATCCCCCACTGCCCTAAAAAAAAAAAAGTGTGTTCGATACTTTCTTCACTATTTGAACATCACTATCAACTCATTTCTTCCGTATATCATTCTACTTTTTGCTAGTTTTGGCCCCTCAATACTAAACAATTCCCTTACTTTTTATTGCAAATGGAAATGGAACTAAAAAATCATATTATTCGTTATATTAAGTACCGTCAGATAATTTTAAATTTTTTATCCTCCAAATTCTTTAAAACCTAGAAGTAAATCATAATATATTAAAATAAAGTAATTAGTCATGCGGTTATAATTTGGAAGATACAGTAATGAAATGGAAATAAATTCCTTCCCGGGAATTTATAGGCCAAGGAAAAACCCGGGAATATTGCCATTTTTCCAATTCCTTCCCACCGGGAATATTCCCACTGCCCACTCATACTGTAGGAGTTGAATGGATCACACACCCACACGCACCCATATATATATATATATATATATATATATATATATATATATATATATATATCAGTGGCGGCCGGTGGATTGTGGTTTCGGGTGTTGCAGTACGAACGATAAGAGACAGAAGACAAAGTTGACTCATTGACTAATCAGCATAACTTCAGATGAAAATGCTGTGACATGTTAAATAAAATTCTGTTTTTAAAAAATAAAAATGCAGAACATTTATACCGATTAATCACCTTAATTAATTAGTAAGTTCGTTCTTCTCTCTTTGATTGAAGCAAATCTGTCTAATACATGCTGGTTGAACTCTGGTATTCTTATTGTCAGATAGGGGGCGCGGTGGCTCAGTGGTAGAGCGTTCACCTCTGGTGCTTGGGGTCCCGGGTTCGATCCCAGCCCCCGCCAAGTGAACTTTGTGGTGGACAAACACCGTGCTTGTGGGTTTTCTCTGGGTTCTCCCGTTTCCTCCCGCTTTCTTCATTCCACCATTTCACTCATCATCACCGTCTCCTTTAGCCTCACCGGCATAACCGTGGGAGGTAAAACTTAAAGATTTCATTTCATTTCTTATTGTCAGATCTTTTTCTATGGAAAGCATAACCAATGGTGATAACCTTTCGTGAGACATTCAATTCCTTGAAAGTGTCAATTCTTTTTGATGTGTGGGAAAAACTTTTCGTCTTTTGCTGACACTATAGGTACAGTTAATATTAATTTCAGAGCTTTGTAGATTCACTAAATATTTTTTCTAGATTATTGCGAACGATTCATTCTAGCAAACTCAGTCCCTGACAGTGATCCGAATTCCTCTGAAGCATTGACTAAAGAGAGTTCGTAGCAGAGATTAGTGTTATAAAAAATGTACATTGAACACACTTTATTCACAGTTTATCCAGGAAAATTTAAAATAAATTGAGGAAACGTATCTGGTGCAAACAACACTACTGCCATAAGATATCCTGTAAATTTAAACTGATTTTTCTTTTTTTCGAACACTCTCCTGAATTGCCCTTTGCTTGTTTTGTCTAAACCTTAATTGCAAATTTTTCCTCAGTTGAAAACTGGTCAATGTTTTTTGAAAGTTATTTACAGAAGTCATGGTATACAATTCATTCAGAATTTGTAGGTTATTTACAGAATTAAAGCACACAAAATAAAATTAAACCTAAGAATTAAAAACCAAAACAGCTGATACAAAATAGGTACTGGTATATGAATTCCGAATGTCACATATTCATACATCAGCACACACACACGTGAGTAAAAGAAAGAAACTACATTCCAAATCATCCGTCTTGGTGGTTACGCAATGCACGATGAACACAATATACTTCCACATGTGGCGAAGCAACTCTTACCAATGTGATATGTTCTGGAAAGGAAACCTCGAAACCCGCCAGATGAAAGATCAGCATGTAACAGAAGCCAAAAATCAAAGAACATCAAAACAAACAGCACTGCCAGTTCTACACCAAGAAATGTTAACTGGGAGGGGTCCAAAGTATTTGAGGAAGGTCCAATACGTCTACATAATATGGAACCTGTCTTATACTGCACCCGAAAAGACGATAAGTAATTCATAATTACTGTCACTTATATTTTTAGAAAAATGATAGAACGATTATTTTTATAAGAAAAGAAGAGTACATGATGAGGCCTAAAATAAAATATTTAGCCTACATCAATCGTTTCTCTGTTAAACAAGTGTAGTTCGTTAAAAAGTCTACAAATGTTCGTCAAGTTTCGAAATTTTTGGAAGGTCCGGACCCGGTGGACCCCCCTCGTGGCTACGCCCCTGAGCATTGCTAACTAGTCCCAAATTCAATGTGGCGTTCCCCATCATACAGTTTTATATGGAAATTATCAAGGGTATAAGATATACTTATTTTATAAAAGAAATAGGTTTATACTAAAATACTATCCACAGACAACGGGGGGAGCGATTCAACATACTGACTTATTAATATTTGATTCACAAATTACTGTAGAAGAAGCCTCCATTATCAATATAAGCTAAGAATTAACTTGTAAATGCGGGTCTACTTTCATTTGTTTTCTCCTCTACTAGATATTTTCTTCAAGGTGACCAGAACTTTTACTTTCAAAAACGGGACGTATACGAAATGGCGGGGAAGGGGAATGACTTACACATTGCATTTTGGGACTCATCAGTATTTTCAATTTACAAAATACACAAGTAAGAATGATAACACAGTGGGCCGTATGCAGAGTCATTTTGACGTGTGATTAGTGCCATACTAAAGAATTCGACTGACATAAGGTTCCCGTAGTAGTCAGGCTTTTAGTATGACGTTAATCATACGTCAAAACGACTCTGCATAAGGCGGAGTGTTTCTAACTTAAGTATTACTCAACAATACTTTTTAACTACTTGAACACTCAGAATTTCCACTTAAACCTTAGAACACTCTATTCTCATTTGAATATTCAGAAGTTCTAGGCACGGCTGAACCTTCCCAATGAGTGGTGGTACGGAAAGTGTAGAATTTGCATTGATCATTTATATTTTGACTAATAATTACCGGACACCTGGGTCATTTTTGCTTAAAAACGGGACATTTAGGCGTCCCGTTTGAGAATTAGAAAAAAACGGGACAACGGTTGAAAATAAGGGACTGTCCCGGCTAAAACGGGACGTCTGGTCACCTTGATTTTCTTTCTTATTTTGTAATTCTGCAATCACTTTTTAATTGTCATTAGTATATTGATTTGCTTCAGTATGGCCCCGTAATTTAAAAATATGAATGCATAAAAACAAATTTCATTTGTTAATTGCTAATGAAAGAAAAATTTTAAAATCTTATTTAGCGTGAAAAATCTTCTCGTTCACTGGAAACCGTGCTGTGTTGCAGAAGCACTGCAACGACCAGTCCCTCTAACTGCTGAGATAGGGGAAAGGAGACTTAGCATTTGCTCCAATTGCCGCGCTGAAGGAATCTGGTCGTTGTATGCATGCTGCAACACAATATAAATTAGAGACTCTGTGACGGATTATTTTTCGCTTTTTAAAACGGATTAATTGAACGGACAGTTACAGAACAAAAAAAGTATGATAGTTAAAGTGTAGGCTATATATGCAAGTATTAAAAAGTATTTTTTTCTGTTCTTTACTACTATTGATGATAATATTTTTTTCTTGAAATATTTAGGTCGTTGCGCAACGCTGCAACACTAACGTTAGCCGCCATTGATATATATATATATATATATATATATATATATATATATATATATATATATATATATATATATATATATATATATTCGAGAGAGAGATAGAGGAAATTCCACGAATATTTTTTAGTGACTTTTCACCCAAAATTTGAGTCCTTTCTTTTCCCATTTAGCGAGATTTTATATCAACCTGTTGGCAACACTGAAATCTTTGTATTCGTTTTACTGGACTGCGGGGGTAGGAACACCTCTCATCCTATATTTTTGCAATCTCTATGTAATATTTTACTGTGTAAAACGCTTTTATTAACTTATAACCTTAACACTTAATAACTTCCCAACGGTCTATCTTACCTGGGGCAAAAACTTGTTAAGAGGAAGAACCCTTTATAGGATGAAAGAAACCTGGCTTGTGTAATGCGTATGTATTTGGTATCCTTTCTACAAATATTTATTTGCGATATACAAGTACTTTTTATGTGTCAAATTATTATTTATTCTCTAATTCCGTATGCGAAGAGTAATAATGTGCCCTTGTACGTAGTGTATGAGTATATGTGGGGGATTTGAAACACATATCGCATGTCACGTGCACGTGGATGCTTCTTACTGTTGCACTACGTATAAAAATTTTATTTCATGTAGAAGTGGTAATGTAACACATAAGAAACGCAGATGAGGTACTTTTGTATACTATTACCAAATCCCCCACATATACACTACGTACAAGGACACATTATTACTCTTCGCATACCATAAAACACAACGAAACGCAACGCAAACCGACGTACATTTTATTTTATATTACTCAGTAATTAAATGAAAGTCGCCTTGTTACCTCATTTCCAAGTTCCTAGATCCTCAATGAATAATCCGTAAAAGACTGCACTTCGTGAGTACTCGCTAAATGATGAGGCACTGTCGTATACTATATCCCCACTTTCTAATTATCTGATACAACAATAGAATATTGCTAATTTTTTCACTCTGTATTGTTATCAATGCTCACGCGATTTCTGCTTCGATTTAAGGGAGATCGTGTGACGTGGTATTGTCTGCATGGGTAAATAAACAAGTTTAAATTTGATCTTTGTACATGTCTATTTTTAAAGCACCACAAGAAAGAGTTATTGAAAATGTTCTATACTGGTGTAGTTTTGGCGCATCACATTTTCCAAGTTTTACAGGTAAAATTGAATGCATTGTATGGAAAATATATTTTTAAGGAGCATATTTCTGGAGGCGACAGAATTTTGTACAAAGTAATACAGCTGTATTTTAGGTTTAAAAGTGTAAAGTTACTGATGTAAGATCGTTACAATTGCTTTATGATGGATAAAATAAGTGAGTACATGTGAAATATGACCATGTTCGGTGTTATTTTCCACCGGCGGTGTATTTATGCACAATGCACAGAACCTGTATTATGTGTTTAGAAGCTTAGCGTTACTAGTAGGAAACGATGACGAGTGGTTTTGAAACACGTATCTTTGTCAAAACCTACTTCTTATCGCTATTCTCGCTTACGCGCATACCCACCATCGCAGATGCGCCTGCTCCCTTCGAATGCTCCCTCGCACTTCCGCGCGGGCCCACCGTATTCGCCTTGCGCTTAATCGGTTAGATGTCATTGGTACTTTTTGTGGCCACCTACGAAATGTTGGTTTGTGTTTTGGCACTGCAGTTTTTGTGCCACGTCCCGAAGCGTTTTGTAAAGGAGTACAAGAGGAATTGCAAATTTTGGATAATTATATCTGCTTGTCGCTTTGTATTTTATATATGCTAAGTGAGATATTTTCATATCGCCCAGCGCAAATCTTTTAGGGGACAAGAAGAAGGAATTATATTTTTTGAACAGTTATTTCGGGTGGTGCGCGAAAAGTAAACCTCAACGAAATTCTCTTCTTGTCCGCTAAAAGGTTTCCGCGGGACCATGAAAATATCTCACTTGGCTAGGGTTGCCAGATTTTATAAACGAAATATCGGGACAACATTCTCAGACCACATATGGTCGTTGCGTAATTTCATGCGGTTCTTATATTTTGTATTTCATCTTTATTCTGCAGTTCTGTTAATTCAAATACAAATACAATATACACGTAACATTAAAATATTCTACGTGTGTAACAATACATAACCTACATCACATTGGAAAACTTGCCCCATTCTGCGTGTTCTTGAACAAGGATTCTCATGAAGGATCTCATTCAAGCTATTTTCGTCAAAATATGAGTTTTCTGAACATGGATCATCAGACAAGTCAAACTGTCCTGCTCGAAAGCGGGGAAAAAAATCTTTCTGCGGTTTTTTTTTTCAGCAATTGTTTTTTTCCTTTACACTGCACAAATTGTTCTCGCAGCTTCTGGAGCACTGGATCTTCGGTTAAATTCTAGAATATATATAGAATTCCTCTATATATATATTTAGAAAATACGAGAACTACAGAAAGAAAATTTGGCATTTTCTTATGTCTACTAATCAAAAAAAATTGTGCTTGAATGGAACACTCTTAATATTAATTCAGCCAGGTTTCACTTGAAAATGGAAGTAATTTCTACATATATTTATTATACCATTCTCCTTATTAAAAGTCCAACATTGTATTTATAGTATACTACCAACGTTACCTAGACATATTATAGTTTTGTTTTAACTTCTCGCTTTACGTACCAGGATATTGGAAGATGGTAAAAATGAGATTGATCAGTACATATGAAGTCGACTTTCCTCTAACCTAAGTTTAATTTTAGGTTTGATTTTAAAAACGTTAGTAGCTATTTTTATATTGAATTTAGACTGTCCCAACCTTTGGCCACTCCCTAAATTTGTTCGTGTGCACGTCTTAGAGAGATAAGAATGGTTCAGGAAAGGAAGTCTGAGGGAACGCAAGAACTGAGAAACACACACACACACTGCTTATTCAGTTCAAAGTTCACTTAACGTGTAATGGGATCGAACCAGGAACCGAACGCATCGAAGATAAATGATATGTCTGGCCACCGCACAGGCATATATTTATGTCAGTTAAATCAATGGTATTGCGATTTTCGCCACTAAGTCTCTAAAATCTTAATATGAATTTATTAATAGACAGTAAAATTATATTTATTCTGATAGTAGATCAGTATGGCAGAAATGGAAATTTGCTTCTCTCTAATTAAGACATAGGTTGTATTGTGTTGTTGTCTTGTTTCCAAAGCTTAAAATAGAACTTTTCAAGGACAAAATTTGTGGAAGTCTCTCTTATTCTGTCAGCTGTTCCTGCTTATTGTTAGACTGCGAACAGATAATTAACAAGAAATTTTAATAACTCATTCAGGAAAGAGTATCGTTCCATAACAATAATAGACTGGCTTCACATTCATACATTTACCCATCAGAAATAGAGATAGATAAAATGGTGATGTCTAATTTCCCGAGTTTATTCGAAGAACATAGTTTCATTCGTTCTTAAAATCATCCGTGTTAAATTTTAAATGTACAGAAATATTTCCATAAATTCTGGCAGTTGTTTGTGTGCATCCTTCTGGATTCGAAAGGGCAAACGATTCGGCGAGGAACTTTTACAGATCCCTTAGTAATGGTATCATAATAGCAGTTCTTGATGAGTTTGTCATGGACTGAAATACGAATTCCACTAGCACTACGACTCTGTCTTCACATTTGGACAACATATTTTCAAATATTGAAATGGTATGTTATTTCTTAATGTTAAAAGTTGGGTCGTTCTGTGTTGCTGTTTTTATAGAAGTTAATGAACCAAATAAATTTGAAAATAGCTATGTCAATTTAGTCGTTCTACATTTTTCATTCCATCCATTGTGTATATTTTTTAAATCTGATTTTGTAGAGAAAATATACTTACTGTATTCAAAAATATTTTTTATTCCACTCAGCCAATCTATGTATTCATGTATATATATATATATATATATATATATATATATATATATATATATATATATATCGAATGTTGCAAAATAAGTGTAACAACTCTTAGGAGGTGACTCCTGCCACTGAGACAAGAAAAAAAGTTCCCTTGAACTTTCGGCTATCGGACATACTTTCGGATCTACAAGGTGCCGAAAGCGTGGGAAAATGACTTTCGGACGCCAATAGTTCGGAAACTATACAAAGTAAAGAGTGCGGGTAAAAAATTCACTGAAAAAGTCATACCTGCTCTATTGAATTTTGCATGTTTCACAATCCTACAATGCACGCGCAAGGGATTCCCCAAAGGAACGTACGGAATCCCGGATAATCTGCCAAATGAAAATTGATATAAATGGATATGAATTGATACGGTTTCTACCGGGTAACAATTATTTGTTTGTATTAAGTCGATATCTGGAACAAATACAAAATGGCGGACAATTTCAAGCCCATTGTGTGTGGTTGCATAATCGCCAGGTACGAACGCTAGCCAACAGTGACGTTCTGAGTATTAAGTGTAGCGAATTGGCACTCAAATGCTCTAGAAAGACATATGGAGTGTCGGTAGAGCACTAGAGATGAAGCAGGGTGATTCACATGTGTGGAAATACGTAACGAAAAATGCCCAGAAATGAACTCATACTCAGTAAACGTGAGTTCAAAGCATCGGAAATATAAGGAATAGTATTAATAACATGAAAGGCATTGCCAATTCTCCAATAATATTTCATCAATCCAATGCAATATGATCTGCACGGTTGCATACCAATAAGGATGCAACAACTGAGGTCAAGTAGAAATTGTGCAAGGGCACTAACTAAGAAACTTGGTAAACTCAGGCAATGTCAGTAGTGGGATCGCATGATAGATATTGAAATATGGCCAATGTGTGTGTTGATATCTACATGTAGCTAATGAACAGATATCAAATGTCCGACCACTGTTGGAACACCGTCCCACGTGCGAAAACTAGGAAAATAACGTTGTACATTCTGCTATTACATCTGGTGCACTTTTTGGTAGAACGTAACTAGAACACGATTGTATCAATGTCCCTCTTTGTTTGGGACATTGTCCCACAGCCGACACATATGAAAAGAAATATCTTAATCCATGGTTCAATTTCTGATGGAGCGTGAAAATAACGAACTTGTATTATGTCCCACGTCTTCTGGGACATATGACGTACTCGAAATATAGGAAAATAACTCCAGAAATTCGTATCTTACGCACAGTGCACATGCCAAGACAAAGACGAAAATGAACCAATTTGTCACATGTAACACTGCTGCTGGAACACCAATAATATGGAAAATAAAACGAAATGAGACATAGAAAGAAACGTCTTAAAGCTCTGATTGTTTACAACTGTGCAGTAGGAGTAACAAAATGAAACACAAGCATGTCAGGAGGCTGTGCAAAAGCGCTCGTCAAACAAAGTGGGTACTCCTCAAAGGAATTAATATAGAGAAAGTGAGGTTCCCTGGAAACCACAGGGCTAGAGTGCTAGCTTTCGCTCGCGTGGTAGCAGCTTCCAATCTTACTGGGAACCCACGGCCTCAGATTCAAGACCCGAGCAGTTATTTTCCTATTTTTCGCACATGGGACGGTGTCCCAGCAGTACTGGGACATGACATTTGTCTATTAGCTACATTTAGATATCAACACACATTTACCACATTTCAATATCGATCATGCGATCCCACTAGTGACATTCATTTAGTTTACCAAGTTTTTTTAGTTAGTCCCCTTGCACAATTTCAACTTGACCTCAGTTGTTGCATCCTTATTGGTATGCAACCGTGCACATCATATTGCATCGGTTTGAGGGATATTATTGGTGAATTGGTAATGCCTTTCATGTTCTTGACGCTAATCCTTACATTTCCGACGCTTTGAACTCACGTTTACTGAGTATGAGTGCATTTCTGGGCATTTTTCGTTACATGTTTCCATACATGTGAATCACCCTGCTTCATCTGTTGTGCTCTACCGAGACTCCAGAAGCCTTTCTAGAGCATTTGAGTACAAATTCGCTACACTTAATACTCAGAACGTCACTGTTGACCAGCATCCGTACCTGGCGATTATGCAACCACACACAATGGGCTTGAAGTTGTCCGCCATTTTGTATTTGTTCCAGATATCGACTTAATACAAACGCATTATTGTTACCCGGTAGAAACCGTATCAATTCATATCTATTTATATCAATTTTCATTTGGCAGATTATCCGGGATTCCGTACGTTCCTTTGGGGAATCCCTTGCGCGTGCATTGTAGGATTGTGAAACATGCAAAATTCAATAGGGGAGGTATGACTTCTTCAGTGAATTTTTTACCCGCACCCTTTACTTTGTATAGTTTCCGAACTATTGGCGTCCGAAAGTCATTTTCCCACGCTTTCGGCACCTTGTAGATCCGAAAGTATGTCCGATAGCCGAAAGTTCAAGGGAACTTTTTTTCTTGTCTCAGTGGCAGGAGTCACCTCCCAAGAGTTGTTACACTTATTTTGCAGCAACCGGTACATATATGCGGTATCGCATAATTCTTTTCCTCATTACAAACGTTCATAGACCATAAACAATGACATAGGCAATTACGCTTTATCTTCAATTACATGGGATACATTCAATTTTTTTTTTTTTTTTTTTTTTTTTTACATGCTGTTCCGTCTCCGAAGAACACGAATTCATTTTGATCACCAGACCAAGAAGCAAGATTTAACAATGAAGCATCAACGAAAAAGTCTTTAGTTGGAAAACGGGAGTTTATTTTCTCTAAAACGGATTTGATGAAATTTCAATCGGAAAGTGTCAAATTTTGTTGTATCACTAGCAGTAGGCTTAGTGATAGACACTCTTTTGAATGTGTTTCTTTCCTCTAATTCATTAAGGGCATTTCTTGATCTCGTTGGATCAACAGTCTTTAACGGACAAATTGATTGTTACATCAAATCGATTTCACGTTTGGCTTCAGCTGCAGATGGATTCCGTTCTGCAAATAGAGCGAAAAGCCAATCAAAATTTCAAGAACGTCATAGCCTAGATTAATATAAATTTCCTGACGAATAACAAGCTGGTTAGCTTCTTTACTACACCATTGAATTTCGATTTCTTACGCACAGGACGGGATGTATCTTTACTACATTTGTGTCAAAAGACTGCACAATATAATATAACTTTACCGCAGTGACCACACCGAACTGTATGAAAAATCAATCCAACGTACTCCAAACACACGATCCAATTTCAGAATATTTGTTGGCAGTTCATCTGATAATTGTGTAAGTAGTCCCTGGTTTCTTCAGCTATGAGGAAACACTGAATATAAAGCATGCATAAATGTTTGCATATGATACATATCAGAGACAGATTTAATCACATCTTGAACTGTAAGCTCAAGTTAACCACAATTAAGTCGTTGTTCAACAGTTTACGTTATCTTGTTGGAACTCCATTGTAACAACCCTGCATTACTGCCGCGCCAACTGTAGGTAAGCCATCAAAGTGATTCATCAAAACGTTTTCCATTATGCCATGGTTAAATAAATTCTTTAACAAGGTTCCTAATATAGCTTCTGCTGTAGTGTTGTAAAGTTCGACAATTTCAAAAAAATAGTTACACGCAACGCCTTCAGAAACTACACGAAAATAAATTATCATACATGATTTATTAGATGTGTTCGTGCTCTCATTAATTAAAATATTAAACTTTTCTCCTGACTCACAATAAACTTAGCAAGACTTTTTTCATCTCCTCGGTAATAAGCATTATCATGTTTTTGCACGAATTACCGGAGTATAACATATTTCCAAGGGAAACCCCATTTAATCACTGAAGTTCAAGCAAGGCACAATGTGCCAATAAAGACAGATTTTCTTTAGCAACCTTATATGCAATACGCATGAGTGCTGGTGCTGTTCTAATTTTATCTTCATTTTGGAGTTGCCATAGTCTCGTGTTTTTTGTATGGATTCCTCAATGTACTGTTTTTTCGGATTATCCATTATTTCCATGCACTTGAGGTGGGACTTGCATCTTCTATGATCACCAATTTTGTCATTAAGTTTTTTGGGATTAGTTGCAGAAACACCGTGTATAAACGTATTCTCGACAGGAACGCATTCCATACTGTCTACATTAAGATATAAATTTCACTGGGCCTGGAACAAATAACTAATTTCATTTTGTTTATTGCCAACCACGGTCTGCTCTTCTTCCAGTTATTAAAACGAGATAATTCAACACAACCACTAACATTTGCACTACTCTCGTTTCCCGACTTTGAAAACGATGCTGTTAGCATCAGATTTAGCACGATTTTCTGTTGGTGGGACGTATATATCGGTATTCACTTCATCAGAAAATTTTACCTTACCCGATGAAAAGCCTTCATTTGGTGTTGTATTGGACGATCTCTGTTCCTGTTGTTTCGTACTGGGAGCATAAAATGATATAGTTTCTTGTTTCTCCATTATGATGGCTGTACGTTGATGGTACTACAGTCACGCACTTTAATGTTTAAGATTGGTTACACAAACGCAAATGTTCAAAAATAATACACACGCATAGGTTTGTGATTACATAAAGAAACAAATATAAACAAACTACCAGAATATTGATTGATGTAAGTAAGTATTCGGTTTACATCGGTTTAAAATGCATTCCGCGCAAGAACGAACGCACAGCTACCATCAACTTAACACTAGAGAGCTGATCCACATCTAACTTGCTGCGAAAAACTATAAAGTTTTGATTTTGCGTATTCTTTTTCATTAAATCCAAATAAACCTGTATAATTTTTTGATTATATGAAAATGCAAATTAAACAAAGTGGTGCATTGTTGGCAATTTAACGCCGGACCCTATTTGGTAACGACGACTGCGGAAAGCATATATGCTTTCCTATGCCTAACGAGCAATGAAACTTGATGTCCCAAACGAATTTGTCACGGCGACAGCCACAGAGGAAAAAGAAATATGGTATTGATCTCGCAAGCGCGAATGTATAGTAACTTGAATTTCCTCTATACTTGTAATTTTCTTTAATCCTTCTCAACAACCATTCTATTCTAGTGATAGTGTAGGTTTCGAGTGTTCTCCTGAGATCAAAATTTCCAGTTCTATTCCATTATTAGCTATTTTAAAAAAAGAAAAGACTAGTGTAGATGACAACACAGACTTGTATTCATTCTTGCCTTTTTTGGGGAGAGGCTGTAGGATCCAAAATTTCAAACATATCTTGACCTCAAGAGCAATAAACATTTCTTTGTTCTGTAATGTGATGCACGGGGAAAGAGGGAAAACTCTGGTCCACTTGTGCTTTTGCTAGTACCTCAATTGTTTCTTTTCTTGTCGCCGGAAAACGAAACGCATTGTTGGTAAATTGATGTCCGGTTCTCCGAGTTTGAATGGTAAGCTGGAACATCAAATCTTCTGCTTCATCTTTGGTGACAAACAGGAATGGGACCTTGCAAATATACTGCAGACCTTGAAACAACACGCATCTTTGGTTTTGTTTTCTTGCAAGATTCGTTTAAAACTCCCCAAAACAGTATTTTTATGCGAGTTGCTAGCACAAACAGATACAGCCTCATGTACGGGAAAGAAGAAATGGGAAGTGAGACAGAAGAAACGTCATCCAAACTTAGAAAACAGAACACTCTAAGAGTGTGATTTTAAATATTTTCCACTATAAAGGAACTATGTATATAGACAGGAGAAAACCACTATCTCTGGGCGGGACGACATTAGCTAAACTAGAAGCCGGGATGATTTTCCCAGAGGGGGGAAATCCCAGGCATCCCCCCTGCAAACCGAACACTGGCCTAGCGAGCTTTGGTTCCAGTTTTCAATTATCGTTTATATATTTGAAGATATCACATAATTACTGTACGATAAGCGGTATTTTAATTTCGCCTACTAAGCCGTGGTAAATATTACAACATTGCTCAAACTAGCGGTATTTTAATTTCGCCCTGATGGGTACTATTAATATATTCGTCTATAAATTCTCCTTACTCGAGATAAAATATATCCTAGCATAAATGAATTACCTATCCGCCTGCGACGGAGCTCGAGTTTACAGCAAGAGCACCTTATAAGCGTTAGAAACTATGGAGGCTACAATATCACAAACATCGAAAAGCAAATAATTTTTGCAGGCTTATACATCATAACTCAAGAGAGGGGGAGAGGGTAAAGCACTTCCAAAGTGGAATACTATGATAATGATATGCCATATTTCCAATAAGTAGAAACTAAATGAAATGAAATCTTTAAGTTTAACGTCCCACGGTTATGCCAGTTAGGCTAAAGGAGACGGTGATAATGAGAAATGAGTTAAATGATGGAATGAAGAAAGTGGGAGGAAACGGGAGAACCCCGAGAAAACCCACGAGCACGGTGTTTGTCCACCACAAAGTCCACACGGCGCGAGCTGGGATCGAACCAGGGACCCCAAGCACCAGAGGTGAACGCTCTACCACTGAGCCACCGCGCCCCCCCAAGTAGAAACTAAGTGACAGTTATTTTCCTAAGATCTCATTTCGGAAAACTGCTTAGATAAGTATCATATTCAGTCACACAGGTAGTTTTCAATAGACACGAATTCAGGGCGGGAGCTCATCGCTTTCACGTTCCACATTAATCAGTGAGTCCACGTCTCATATAACCTCGCTGCTGAAAGGGACGATAAACAAAAATGAACTCAACTCAATAGACGCGAATATCATAATGCCGTTTACAGCAATTTGATGTATCAAGCCGTTCTTGGGATATCCTAAGCAGCAGGTCCTATTCACGGGGGCAGGCCCGTTTAAAATTTTCACGGTACGCTTTGCAAATGAACTATAATATGGTGATGGAGTATAATATGGCTACATTGGGCTCCTCTAACTTCTACTGGATATCCTCTACATTTTTGGGGTGGCTACTATATTACAACATAGATCAAATTCCTGCAATTGTGAGAACTTTTAACCACCTACTAGAAGCAACTGTTTTAATTTTATAGAAGATTAGGGAACCAACAATTTAAAAGTTCCTACAAATGTGTCATTTGAAGCAGTATACTAATCTGTACCCTTGTTTTTCGTATTTTCGCAATGATTTGAGGTATCATATTGCTGTACACCGCATTATGATCTGTCTATCTTTAGAAAATCATTTACGTGATTAAATACTTTAACCACTTTTACAAAATCAATTCCTGTGTAAAAAGTCAAATGCTTAATTCCTTGTAACTGAATTTTTATTTATTAGAAATAGGTCAAGTAAGTGTGGTCGTGTGTAAAGTTTCGTTTCGCATATAGATTACATGATGCAGTCTCATTTCAATATATATATATATAACGTTATATTGAGTTGGGAATGCTGATAGATTGCTGGTTTTTCCGAACATGGTGCGAAAATTTCAATATTTTTATCTATCAGGATAAAAGTCATAACGGCATATCAACACAAATGTTTATTCTTTATGTATATAGTAATTTGATATCGTTGAAAAATGTTCAGAGGCCAAATTTAAAAGGAAATAAATAAGTTAAACTACTGTACTGGTCCGTTAAAGCACCTTGCACTACCCGCTTATAAGGAGATTTCTCCCCTGCCAAGAAATGATCGAGGTACTGGAAAAGATGGAAGACTTCGAAAAAAAAACGATGCTTGAGGAACGGTTTCATCTTAAAATTCATTAAAAGCCTGCACCATTCTTTGAGTGACATGTAAATATGAATTTTCGGTTAATATTGGGAATACCCACTGTAAATCCGTAATGATGGTTTCGTTATTCATTGGTAGCCAAGAAACTTATTCTTAAGCCCGTTCTTTCGTGGACGAAATTTCATAAACCAATATCATATAGAGGGTTATTTTGCATGTCCTGATCCAAACGCACTGTTGACGATTGTCCCGGCTAAATGTGCAGATCACACCAGGTGTCAAATCAAGTATTTTAGTTTGGGGGCTACGGTGGCTAAGTGGTAGAGCATTCACCTTCGGTGCTTGGAGTCCCTGGTTCGATCCCAGCTCGCGCCGTGTGACATTTGTGGTAGACAAACAACTTGCTCTTGGGTTTTCTAGAGGTTCTCCCGTTTCCTCCCACTTCCTTCATTAAACCATTTCATTCATTTCTAATCATCACCGTTTCCTTGAGCCTAACCGGCATAACCGTGGGACGTAAAACTTAGAAAAATTTGGTTGCACTAACCCAATTCTCTATAAGGCGTGTCAAAAGTCTTTGGACACACTGTTTTTGAACGCTGAAGAGAAAATGTGAAATTGTTAATGAGATATAGTAGTAGAAGGGATGCACAACTTATGCATTAGGACCCTGGCAACGACAGTGAAATCCACCATATTGAATGCAAGTTCGAAATTTGAAATGCGAAGGGGACATATAGACAAAGACGTCTTCACTTCTCATTCTCCGAAGCTATTTACTCAATCAACACATTGATACATTACCCGTATTAGCAATTCTATACGATCATTATTTACATCAGTCATTAACCATTCCCGTTGATCCGACTCAACCACTCGTAGCTCCAATTATGTGTACGGATATTGCCTATGCTCTCCGAAATTGCCGAAATACAGCTCCTGGGGCCGATGCTATCACTCCCAACGAACTTCTTCAGGCATCAACTGCTTACTATGATATATATTGCTATACTCACTACCGGCTTGTTTTTCTACTTTATTGAAACCTACTGAAATGATCGTTTTCTTAAAACCTCATAAAAATCCTATAAACATTGGCTGTTATCAAAACATTGGAACGAATCGTCGTAAAGCGATTACGTTCCAATCTCCTTGTTCACTCTCATCTTTCTTCAGCTCAAGCAGGATTTATACCGTCATTTAGCACTACTGGTCAACTACAAAACTATTGTGCTGTCTTGTTAACATTTGAATAAACGGCTAGCATCTGTTCATATTTGTTCTTATCTGGTCTATGGCCTTCCCTACTCGTCTGAAAAAAAAAATTCTGTAATTAATTTCTTTTTAGCCATTCTATCCTACCGAGTACCTCACCTCCGAACACTTCCAAAAAATGACGTTTTAACATTTCTCAATATGGAACCTCCCCTAGTGAGAAACAAAATTTCTGACCTAATATTTTTGCATAAAATTGAAAATAGCCACATATCATGTGAACAGTTATTAAGTCAGATCAATATTCGCGTACTCGCTTTATTTACACTGGAGCTGCCAGAGTTAATATTGTCCAAAGGTCCCTTCTAAACCGAATTGTTAGCACGTATAATCAGTTACCAGTAAGTGTAGACATTTTTTGAAATGAGCATACTTTCAGATCATCTATAACTAAACTGTCTTTGTAATGGCATTGTACTGTATCATCTTGATTTCAAATTGTTATACTATTTTTATGTTACAAACTGTTAAGATGTTTCAGTGCAAAACGGCCTAGTGCTGTATCTGAAACCTACTATAAATAAATAAATACATAAATATTTCCTTTAATATTGTGCGCGCATTTGACTCAGTCTGGCACCAAGGACCTCTATTCAAATTACTTCGCATTCTACCATTATCATACGTTCGAATTATAGCAGATTTTAATGGCTCGAATGGCTCAGCTTACATACAAATATATCAAGTACAATCACATCAGCGGAGTACCTCAAGGTTCAGTTTTGTTACAACCACTGCTATACTACACCCTATATGTTGCTGATATGCCAATACCAGAACCACCAATTTCTGTATTTCAGTCTCCTGATGATATGGCATATCTCGCTTTATGTTCCTCAGTAAATCGAATAAAGGCAGATTTGTAACCAGCAATTTATATATTTAGAAGTTGGTGTCTCAAATTAAACTTAAGATAAATCCATCTAAAATACAAATAACGTTATTTGGACTTTAACGCAACAAGTACTGTTCAACACGAAAACCGAAATGTTTACGTCTTACATTACTAGGTTCGCCAATACTTTTCCAAAATAGTGTAAAATATCTTGGTATCACTTTCGACAAGCATCTTTCCAATTTACAAGCTAATATTCCCGCCAGATTTACTTGTTACGAAGTTTGAAAGGCACTACTTGTAGTGTTAATACCAAACCCATTTTTTATACATATGAAGTTTTTCTCGTCCTGCTGTTACTCATGAATATGTCGCCTGGTTATCGGCCCCACAAAAGCTTTGCAACAAGTTACAGGTCCTAGAACATTGTCTTAGACCTTACTCTTTTATTGCCGTCATGCATTCCGACTCCTCAAATAGGCCATTGCACAACAATACCAACACTATGTACAGCCTCTGCTGTCGCTACATTCAACGCCTGTTATCAGACTCTCATCGGATTTTTCGTGAACTGTTAGACGAGACAACAGCTTTACCACGTTATGCTTATTTACCAGTAGATAATTTTCTCGCTACGCACAAACGTGATGAGACTGCTGTTCTCTATAATTCCCGTTGTTGCATTTATTGTGGCCATCTTCAATGCACCCCTTTGTCTTTGACTAATAAGGCTGCAAGTGTCTAAACCCGCTATGATTATCCCAGCAGCAGACGATTAACAATCTCTACATCCTATGTCCTTATATTATGTTATCTGCATGTCACTTTATCATTTACATATCATGCTAAAATCTTATTTGTGCGTAAATATATAAAATTCTGTTATCCATCTCTAAATAAATAGCTCGTGGTCAGCACAAGGCGTTACTTTCTGCTGCCTGACCATGTTCCGATGGGAATGAAACCGCACTTCAATAATACTCAATCTATTTCTCATCATGAGACTCTTTTATCACATTCTCTTGCCTGTGACCCATAATTAACTACGTCTTTTGTAATAAACTTTTCAATTATTGCTGCTTATCGCTTACAGTTGTATATTATTTTGAATCGTATTTTAAACTGCTGTTCCTTTTGCATTGTATTTTCTCTTGTATTTCAATAAGCTGCGTTTCACCTGTTTCGTTCCTCTTTTATGCCAATTGTTTTCAAAACGATTCTTCAAAATCTTTTGCTGCATTTAACAATAAGTAAGAATATAAAAACGTAAAATGAAATAAGACATCAAAAGCTTTACATAAATGTTTCTCACTTAGTAGAGCCTAATTGCATTTATTTTGTCCACCTTTGTTCGCGACCTCTAGGTTCGAAAACCCGTGAAATAGAATATTGTAGTTTAAGCAGATGGCAAACAGATGTTCTTCCCAGAAATTTATAGAATTTTTGTTTAAATCTGAAAAAAATATTCGTTATACCTGATCACATACTTCTACACAGAATATAGAAAGTCTAAGTATTGTTCTTCTGCATCAATTTTAATCAAAATTCTCAAACTTGAGGTATGAGGAGGAATATAATAGTAAATGCTTCAACTACCAGCACAGATTCGTTTGATGTCCTTTACTCTCTCTCCCTACCGGAGTTTATTTAATATTTAATACTTAAGGTTTATTAATGCGTACACGATTTAAGCTACCCTCTTTCATGAAGATGGCATTTGGTCGAGGAATGGCGTATCTAGGTTGACAACACCTAGGGCAATAGCGGAAATTTCGCAACTAGCTTCCTATCTCGTCACTATATTCAGATATTTTCCTTCCTGTTTATTTGATAATTATGACTGTTATTTAACTATGGAGAAAAAGAGGGAACCCAATTATTCAAAATACCATTCAGTTTCCTGCTGTCACACAAGGCTCAAAGATTTTCAAGGAAATGATCATCATAATTTTACTTTTGGTAATTTTTATTTTTTTCCTGCAGAACTTAGAATGCTATTTCTCTTGCCCTCACTGCTACAAACTTGCCTACAATGTCTTGAAACTTAATTTCCTCTCCTTTCCACTTTTTAACACTTAGTAAAGCAAGATCATATAATCGATGTAATCTCTGGCATATTAAATATTTTTTTGTGTAATATGTGATATGTTAAATAAAGTTAGACAAAGGTACCATAGTCTTATAAGGGTTGACTCTAGGTCACCGCTTTACGGCCATTTTACTGAGACTGCAAATATAATTTTAATGTTGTACCCTTTACGAGTTATATGCAGTTAAATATTTATGATATTCGTAGCTGTGTTATGCAATCTGTTATCGTGCACTGGTCTAATATGCGTGTTTAAATAAGGATTGGAAAAAGTGTTTTGTAGACTTCTTACTATATTAAAGAGGGGTTTCAAATTCCCTGCTGGTAACGTAATCTTCGCTATGTTAAATTTTTTGAAAATGTGTTCGTGATTTTCTTAAATTGTAACTAAAAATGTTAATTAGTGTGTAATCTCTGCTGTGGTAAACAGGTGTTGGTAATCTTTCCAAGTGTGTTCGTAATCTCTACTCTGTTAAATATGGGTTCAAAAAGCAATCCTTGTAGCCTCTCATAAAATTCTCTGCTGGAAAACAGCCGTTGAAGACAAGCTCATAGTCTAGCCAAGATTCCTGCTGGTAAGTACGGTGTTGAAAATATGTTGCAACCATTTCATAATACGGGATGAAAAATGTGCTTATTGCAAGGAACATTTAGGGCAGTATTTACTGTCCTTATATTCAAAGTCTGCGTATAAACTGTTGAAAGTTTCCTATTTAAGCTTTATTGTATTAAATTGGGGATGAAAACTATGTAAACCCTGCTATATTCAATAGGGTTAATGAAAGTGTCGTAAAAGAGAACAAATCTTTCACCAAGGGTCCTCATCCGGTAGAATACACATGTTTTCGTCTTACTAATTCAATGTCTGTAGCGAACATTCGAGTTTTTGGTGGTACAATTGGTTTCTTTGCATAGCAGACAATTACTGAATACCATAGAAAGATGTTTTGTATGTTAATTCTGTTGTAGTACAAAATTAATACCCCAAATCTGCATTCCTTGTGGGACTCCATTTCTCAAACCTTTTGTGAAAGATAATTTTTACCATTTTTCCACTAACTCAAAGTAAAGTAAGAACTTGGTCGTCTATGTTGAAACACAAATGTAACATAATAATCTATATTTGGTAGGAGTTTGTGAAGTTAGATGAGACGGTAAATGGGTGTTGAACAGCGAAGGATATAGAATATTTTTCTTAGGTAATCATAAATGACGATATAAATTACAATACCAAAATCTATTTTAATACCAAATTTAAAATTTTCACCAAATTTTGTAAGCTATAGAGAACCAACCTTCATTTATCTCAAAACTCTACATTTTTTCTCTCTGCCAAGGGAATCACTTTAAGTTACATTTATTCTAGGATAACATCTTTTAATGAAGGAAACATGCCGTGTGATTTTAACATTATTATCTTTATTGACACTAACCACACTGTATTTGGCGTAGGATAAGAAAGTATTTGGTACGTGCCATCATATAACTGAGATAAACGTGGCATAATTTTCTTTTCCAAAGAAGCCTTTAATATCTTCTGACCAATACCTGTTCACCAACAGTTAGTGTAGTAGAAACATGCTTTCTATTATAAACTGCTTCCTCGCTTTCTTAATATTACTTAAATAGTGGAAGTCAATTGTTCTTTATTGACAACTGTCAAGGATGCCTAGATCGACAATCCGACGAACATCTAACGGATTCAGTTGATGGCTTTCTAAGAAATGTTCACCTGGAGTTTTTCTCGTCTCAGCATTTTCGCTGAAACTCAATGTATATTGAACCTTACAAATATGGTCTACCCATTTAGTTTGATTTTTGCTTACATACGCTATAAGAACCAACTTTATATTACGAGTTTGGTGCTACGTAGGTTACTCGACTGGGAATAAGGAGCGGTACAAAAGTTCTGAATTCCAAGCCTAACACATTATTGCTTGAAATAGTCAAGCGAGAAGTATGAAGCATTGTCATGAAGAACCCGGTGAAGGTACCCATACATATAAAAGATCTTGTCAAGCTTCTGACATATGCTCGCTGACGTCACAGTTCTCAATAGTTCAATTATAACGAACCGACTGTAAGCATCTGTTACCACCAACAGATACTGATTCCCATTATCAGGTATCCACGGTCCGGTACCATCGATGTGGAAGCAACTATTAGCATAAGAATCCTTTTCTACATAGTGCTTGCCATATATATATATGACGATTACGGTCCTTTATACGTTGAAAGATTTCGCAGATGTGAATGTAATCGATTATTTCTCGATACATTTTATTCTATGTAAAACGAGATGCCAACTTTCTAAATGTACACCATTTACCCGCATGGCCACCGCCCGACTAATTCGCCGTGGAAAAATACAATAACTGAATACTGCAAAGATTCTGGTATTACCGGTCTTACGCCACCATATACCTTACCATATACCTTCAGCAATACCTTATCTTTTAATAAATAAGGTTCAACCTTCTTGTGTTCTAAGTCATTTATAATCAGCTTTAACGTAGGATCCTGCCTCTGAAAGTCACCTTAAGGCTGATTAAGGACAGGTAACTTCCAAAAGTTAACAAATGTTAAATGAACATTATGATCACTGATTTCTTCTATTTCTTGAATATTTCCGTAGGCGGTTCAAAGTCTACATAACTATTCATTCTGTTGACAGAATCGGCTAAATGGTTACCTTTGACCTGAGAAATATTATATTAAAATTGAATTTACTGATCTTTTCGATTAAAGTTCGTATTTCTTTTGTTTCTTTTGATTCTTAAAGAGTTTATATAAGGCTTGCGTTATTGCAGTGAACCTTGACGTACATATCAAACTTTTCTAACGCAAGAACCAAGCTCGTGACCTCCAAGGCAAAACTATTCTCTCACCAGTCTGACTCGGGATTACGTTACTCAAAAATACAATGGTGGTCTTAAAAAGCCAGACACATCATACTGCAAGAGCATCGCAATATAATGCGAGCTTGTATCGACATGTATACAAAAGAACTGAAAAATGCGGAAAAAAACGTAAATCACCGTGTTCAAGTTTTAGTTTTATATAAACTTAAGGCTTCAGTGAGACAAAAAAATCTGTGTGCGTATATTTTAGCGTCTTCTCTTTACGCTCCTCATAATTCAGCGTCTTCTCTTTACGTTCCTCATAATTTAGCGTGGTAAAACTGATACAACGCTAATATGACGTATATAGTAATTCTTCCGTACAAGTGTAACGCGTCTTAAGAATAAAAATGGTATTCTCCCTAATATTTGAAGGACGAATAAAGTTAAACCTTGAGTTATATATTTGTTATTATTATAATTTTCTGCACTATGCTGTCTAGTGCATCATATAAGGAAGAAATAATTTATTTAGTACAGATATCATGAAATTGGTACGTAATAAAAACGTTTATTATATTCCAGAAAGAAAACTAGTAGCGCTCGAGAATAAGTGTTTTCAAGGGGGCGCGGTGGCTCAGTGGTAGAGCGTTCACCTTTGGTGTTTGAGGTCCCGGGTTCGATCCCAGCTCCAGCGAAGTGAACTTTGTGGCGGACAAACACGGTGCTCGTGGGTTTTCTCGTGGTTTTCAGTTTCCTCCCACTTTCTTCATTAAACCATTTCATTCATCTCTCATCATCACCGTCTCCTTTAGCCTAACCGGGATAACGTGGGACGTAAAGCTGAGATTTCATTCAGATAAACAAACGAAAAACACGTGGTTTTCTTTCCAGTCTTACTTAATATATGGGTCTGTTTCGGATTACATTCTTAAGTATGTGTATTAATTGCTATGTAAACAAACGATTTTACAGAATAGGTTGAAGTATCGGACGGAGAGCATTGTAACTCAGAGGTAGACTGGCTGTCTGCGGTGAGAGGTTTGCATGATCTTTTTCCCCGCCTACGTGAGTATCTTGGGTTTTCTCCATACTTTGCCATATCCTCTCACAATCTCGTTCCATTAATTATATCAAAATTTTCTACTAATTCACCCGCAACCGTGTGCGTAAAAGCGAGTACCGTTGGTTAAACAAAATTTTCATTTTATATCCAGAAAGATTGAAAAAATTCAATTTGAGGAATAGGTTGAATAGTGTTTGCAACATCACTTGCTTTTCAGTCCTTGATTGACTTCAGTCCTTCGCACGTGAAGTATTTCAAAATATATAATTATGTGTATGAGACATATTCTCGACATACGAGTAAATAATGGTGGATTCGACTACAATATTTGTATAAAATATCATATTTTAAAGAATGTCTATTTAGTAAAACATCTCAGAAGACTCAAAACCGAGAAATAATTTGCGACGGGAAAAATGATTGCGAAGCTATTTTCAAGAACATCGGCTATGCAACTTGCCTGCTGTGGAACTCTAAATCCGCTGCTTGGTCTAGGTAATATTTTTGGTGAGACATTATTTTTTCCCGTTCTAAACTCGTTCCAAGGCAACACAATTATTCACGAGTTGTCTGTTAATTTGGTATGTGCGGAAATGTGAAGAGTTAAGGCATGTAAAGATATTGTATTGGTTATATCACGTCCAACATACGGCTCAGGTTAACCCATATTGAGATTTCTTACTTTTTTTGTTTCACTCCGTTTTACGAGGAAATCTCAGTATTTATTTTAGTAAAAAAGTTTTCATCGTACCATAGTTTGTTTCGTTCGAGTATATATACTATTAAGGAATTTGATCCGTTAATTGTTGTCAAGTTACTGATTTTTACAACATATCTCCGGAAATTTCTAGTTTTGTTAATACAAGTTGCTCTATGGTCTATGAATTGCTTTAAATATGTTTTCGTCGTAATATTAAGTGAAATAACCCTTCTGTGATTTCTTAACAACGGTGACGTTCCCAGTATCGAGTTTTTATAGCTAGTCTTTCAATTTCTGCAGTTTATTTTAATTTTGTATATGATAAAATGTTCAAATTCTTATTGTTTAGAAAATTTCCGTACTCTATCTCTTAACAACAAACCCCATGATAAGTATTAGACAATCACTCTTAAATATTGAATATTTGATACAAGTGATACGTGAAACCAAGTTTACTGGCAGTATTATTAAGCAAAGACAACCAGAAACTTAAGCATTTCATGTAGATGTTAAATGTCTTCTGGCGATGTACAGAAATATGTTGTTCTCGCTATTTGTCTTCGAATAAATACAAATACAAATTTTAATTTATTAGTTATTATTCTATTAAGTTAATAATTGTTAAATATATTGTATATATTGTAAACTAATTATGTATATTTTACCTTCAATTTATTATTCTGTTTTCTTTAGACAGCATCGTATAGAAACTCTTCTATTAATCTATTTTTAAGGTTTTTGGAGGGGAAAGTAACGATTTCTTTCTGGAAACATCACATGACGTACACTCTTCTACTAATTACGCAGTTGAAGATCCTTAGATACATTGTGATCAAGTAATTGTGACAATTATTATGATGGAAAACGAACATAAAATTAAATGCGAATTAATTTCTATGTTATCTGAAGTTGTCAACGAAGCTGAGAAGAACAAATCTCCTGATGAAAATCCGAGTGAAGGGAATTGTGTGAAATTTGGAAATAATGAAGAAACTAAGCTCATTGTAATCCGCGAAGAAAATCCGACTTTACCTCAAAGTGTTACATCTAGGACCGCAGAACTATTTTCTGAGATCACAGAACTACTTTCTGAAACAAAGTCTGAGCCTGAAATCAGAGATGATAATATAGCCTTAACCCTTTGCGCCGATGAAAGGAAAGTGGAAAGTTCTAACACAACTGTAAAATCACCGTACACTTTATCAGGTAAAATTACAGAACATGGAGAAGATGGATCTGAACTTCACAGGTAACGTTTTTGTTCTTTTTTGCTCTTTATGTTCTAGATCATTATCTGGTAAACATTTTTTTTCAAAGATATTCCTATAAGGAAGGTTTTCCGGATGCAAGGCAGTACAGTCCTCAATTTCCAAATTCAGGTTGTAGTAACTCTTAATACACTAGCTGCAGTGGCAGTAAATGTGCAGTAATAATATTTATGTATCACGTAAATATGCTGTCTGTACAGAAGAAGCGCAGCTGCAAGTATAGCATGGCATATTAGAACTATTTTTCATAATTTTCTCTTTATATACCGATAACATATCTTTCTATTGCTTCTGATAATTATTAGTTTTACATTTAATAGGGGCGTGTGTGGCTTGTATATGCGTTCGAGTCACGATGATCAACAGTTACTAATAATATTAAAATAACCATAATAAGCCTCCGAAATAGCCCAAATCGAAAATAATAACAGTGTGATAGTAAAATAGAATTTTTAATTTGTATATAAAAAGCTGGTCTTGAAAAGTTTAAAGCAGTAAACAGGAAAAGAAGAAGTAACGGAAAAAAGCAGAATAAAAATGAAATGTACCTTAAAATAGAAATGATAATTAAACATAATAAGAGAGATCTTGAAACTGATACTCGCAGAGTACTGATGATCTCAATCACAGGAGAAAAGGTGAATGCGCGTACTAGTAAACGTTCTTTATTTGTGAGTATTGAGGGCATTCTATAAGGAAGAGACCCGTATTAAGGGGTAGGAAACAGTTTTCGTAATATTGTGGAAAACAAGGAACGTGAAGACAGGCAGTACTCTTGCCATATGTAATGGTTTCTCACGAAAGTATTCTTCACGAGAAATTATTCCCTTAAAGGAAAAGATTACACAACTCTTAATTCTGTAATTGTGTATTTTGTATCCGATGTAATTTAAACAGTACTTACTACATATATAGAACTTTTTTTTACAATATATACAGGGTTTCAAATATAGAATGCAACTCGGAGTTTGTGATGGTAGAACTTTTAAACCTGAATCCATACACAAATAATGGTTATACCAAATCGAAGCTTTGTTCATGTATATATAATCAACATGGCGGCGCTTGCAGTGGTGGGTGTAGCAGACGGTCCTCAAAACAACAAAAATTTGGTAGAAATTCAACAAGTTAGTAATGGTAAAATATCTGATGGTGAGTCAAGGAACAGTTCTCTAAGTAGAAACTGTAAATACAGTAATAGTATACCCGAAATTGATAACATTACATTAGCAAAGTGTAGTTACTGCAAAACTGGAATCAGTGAGGTGAAAACAAATGACGATCAAACGTGCTGGGAGAAATCTTCGCAGAGTAATCTAATAACTGAACTAATTGAAGAGATACATTCGCTGCGTGAGGTTATTTCAGTGTTAACGAGTGAAAAATGTGAAGATATTCCTAGACAAAAGCAACAAGATGGATTACCGGTAATTAGTGCAAGAAATGGTTCACCGCTTTATAGTGAGGTAATAATGCACAATAACAAAATAAGTGCACAACAACCTACAAATTGCAGCAAACGAACCTATTACAAGCATAAAGAAACATCAAAGAGTGATCTTCCAATTAGTAACAAGAAAATAAATTTTCAGAAACACAGTAACAACAATACCAGTCAGCATGGTGTATTACAGGAAATACCCACCCAAAACAGGTTCACAGTTCTACCCGACCTAGCAGATGTGAATAGTGAAAGTGCAGTTAGTGAAAATTGTATAAGCAACGTACACAAAAGTTCAGGTAATGTCAGTGTAAATGGAAACTTAGATGCTACAAGCAGGTGCAAGAAACTAAATAAAAGGACTACAAATAGTAGTAATCACACAAGCGTTCATGATGGAAGCAGTGGCAAAACTGAGAGTGCAAAGCTGCATAGTTTGAGAGCAAGTAGTGAAGTAAAGACAAGAAATGCAAGTGTAAAATTTGGTAGTAATAATTTGAGGGGGAAGTCGAAAGTAAGTTCAACAGAAATAAACAAGCGGAAAGTGGTGATATATGGTGACAGCCATGCAAAGGGATTGGCCGGTATTTTAAACTTCATATTGGTAGATAAACAAATTACTAGTTTAGTTAAACCGGGAGCAAGAATAGGTAATGTAGTTGAGCCAGTGGCTTTAAATAGTAATAATCTAACCAAGAACGATGTACTTGTTATTATCGGAGGGACCAACGATATTGCTAGAAATGAAGCTGATGTGGGTATAAGAAATCTGTGCTCTTTATTACCAAATCTAGCTCATACAAATGTGATAGTTGTAGGTGCTCCACATCGCCATGATCTTATTAGCTCTTCTTGTGTAAACCAAGCGGTAAAAAACTTCAATAAGAAACTTAATACATTAAGTAAACTTTATAGTCATGTGCACCACCTAACTGTTGAGGATTTTCCTCGTAGATATTTCACAAGACATGGTATGCACTTAAGCAATACAGATAAAAAAGAAATATGCGAGAAACTTAGCGTAATGATGGGAGAGCTTTCAACAAAAATTAGTGTAAATAAAACACCCATAATTATTGATACAAAGGGTACAGTACGCGAAAACTTTGACATAAATTGCAAAAGTAGTAAAATTCCATGTCAAGAAAATTGTTTCATACCATCTAATGAAGACGGTATCAGGGTAGAATCGAATATTGAAAATATGAATGTTTCAAATGGCATTGTCTCTCCTCAAGAAATTACGTCATATCAGGACAATGTATATAGGAAATCAAAAAGAGAAAGAAAGCCTCCAACACACCGTCCGGATTATTTTTTATGGTAGGATCATCAACCCAACATAAAGACATCCGTACAGATAATTGGAGTTCTGATAATCGTCTAATTGACAATAAATTAAAACTAAGGTATATTGAGAGTAATGCTGTTAAAGTGCAGACATGTTATCAAAGTATACAGTCTGACAACTTAAGTTACAAACATAATAGAAATAATATAGTTATTTTCCATCAAAATGTACAAGGGTTTTCGTTATATAAAAAAAGCATGCTGGAAGAACTACTTTTGGACAAATTGTTCGGAGCAAATTTAATATGTATAACAGAACACTGGTTACAATCAGGCTGCTTAGAATACCTAAGCATTCCTGAATTTCAGCTAAGAGCAGGATACTACAGAAGTAATAAAGATAGAGGGGGAGCCTGTATATATGCAAAGAGGGGTCTGAAAACAAAAGAATGCATTAGGTTTAAGTATTTAAATGTAGAAAAACACTTTGAAAGTTGTGCATTAGAAATAGAAGATTATAACCTTGTAATTGTATGTGTATATAGAACTGCTGACAGTGATTTAGAAATTTTTATAAATAGGATGGACACGATACTAAATTATTTTACGAAAATCAAGAAGACCGTCGTAATTGTTGGCGATATCAACATAGACTTTTTACAGCCTATAAAACACGAGGTAGAACTTCTTCTAGATTCATTTAATATGGACGCAATTGTTAAAGTTCCCACACGAATTACAAAATACTCTAAAAGTGCAATTGACCAGTTCATCGTGAGCAAACATCTTAACTACAACACAGTAGACGTCTTCAACAGTGGTTTTTCAGACCACCTTGCCCAAGTACTCGACATACATGTAACTCCTAATAAAAATTTTTGTAATGCAAAAGCAAGTAGTGTAACGTACAAAAGAAAATTTAATGACGAAAATATACAATATTTTAATCACCTTCTCAGCGAAGAAAATTGGAACGAGCTTTATATACATAAGCAGGTTAATGAAGCTTTCAGTTATTTCATTGACACCATAAGATTCTATTTCGATCTAGCATTCCCTGTTGTAAAATGTGTAACTTCAACAAAACAATCAAAACCTTGGGTAACACAAGGGGTCAGAATAGCAAGCAAAAAAATGAGACTTCTTAACAAAGCTAAAACACAAGGAAATCTATCACCACATACTGAGACATATTACAAAAGATACAAGAACATATACAAACGGGTTCTGAAAGCAGCAAAAAAATTACACAATGACACAATCATTAAAAAATCAGATAATAAGTCGAAGGCGTTATGGAAACTAGTGAAGAGCGAGTTAAGTTTAAACACTCGTAATGATGACGGTAATTTAGAGGTAATCAAAAATGGCAACATAATAAAAGACCCTCTTATAATTGCTGACCTATTTAATAACTATTACACCAACTTATCACAAACGTACAATAATGATCCAGCATTGTCCACTTCGAAAATATTCTCAAAAATTTGCAACAATACAATGTATCTACATCCAGCTACTAATGCAGAAATAATAAAAGTGGTAAAGAAAATGAAAATTAAATGGTCAGCTGGCGTAGACGGCATACCGCCAAGTATTGTAAAGAAAAGCATTAAATATATTGCTGACCCTCTGTGTTTCCTCATAAATATGTCGTTTTCAAGTGGAGAATTCCCTAGTATATTAAAAATTGCAAAAGTAAAACCAATATATAAAAAAGGCGACAAATCAGCGCTTGAAAATTATAGGCCCATTTCGCTTCTCTCAATTTTCTCAAAAATCTTAGAAACCACAAAGAGTGTCCGGCTAGCATCCTTTTTACTTAAACATGATCTAATAACACACGAGCAACATGGCTTCCTACAAGGGAAATCAACGGAAACCGCAATATATAACTTCGTGGAAAGTGTACATTAAAGTTTAGATAGTAAGGAGAAATGTATAGGTGTTTTTCTGGATCTTTCGAAAGCATTTGACTTAGTGTCACATAGAAATCTTCTCTCAAAGCTACAAGATTACGGAATAAGAGGCATTGCATCCAAATGGTTTCAATCGTATCTGAAAAATCGGCAGCAAGTAGTCGAAATTACATACAATAACAGGGATACAAACCAAGCTACACACTACATATCAGAGAAACAAGAAATAACATGTGGAGTGCCACAAGGATCCGTATTAGGGCCGCTATTATTTTTGATATATATTAACGACCTACCAAGTAATATTGCTCCAGCAGAAGCATCCCTTTATGCAGATGACGCTAATATTATAGTAAAAGGTAAAACAAATGAGGTTGTTGAAGGTAGTGCAAACGAAATTCTTTGTAAAATCTCTCACTGAGTTAAAGAAAATGAGCTTAAATTAAATATTGAAAAGACACAAGCAATCAATTTTCATCACATGCACAGCCTAGGAACATTGTAATTCAAAATAATGAAATAGAATATGTAAACTCAACTAAGTTCTTAGGAATTTGGATAGATAAAAATCTTTCCTGGGATGTGCAAATAACTAAGCTTAGTAAAAAATTAAACCAAATATATTTCGCAATTAAAGTTCTTAAAAATGTTTTAAGAGAGTCTACTTTAAAAACAATTTACTTTGGATTATTCCAATCGAATTTAACATATGGTATTATATTTTGGGGAAATACACACAAGGCCAAAGTAATCTTTACGATACAGAAACGAATAATAAGAATGATGGCAACTGCTAAACTAAAAGATCATTGCAAACCAATATTTAAAAAATTTCGTATACTTCCAGTACCCTGTTTGTATATTTTAAATCTATTGATATTTGTAAAGAAACACCTACAAGGTATCCTTACGCGAGTAGAACAGCAACATGATCATGATACAAGAAACAAAGAAAACTTTTCTATTGTAGAACACAGAACAGTATTATATGAAAAAGGATGTAAATACGCGGGTATCATGCTTTACAATAAACTTCCGAAAGAAATAAAAACTCAGGACTCTGTTGCTAAATTTAAAAAAGAACTCCAGAAATATTTATTACAACATTGCTTTTACTCGGTAGAGGAATACATGAACTGGTAAGTAAATAGAAACGTTACAGGATGTACAGTAAATCAATGTCATTACTTGCTTTTAGCATTACATATTTGTTGGAGGGTTTCTAAATACACTGCAAGTAATAGTTGCTAAGTTTATTTTTAACAATGATGTCGTAAAAAGAACAGTGTAATAAGATGTAAGAAGTAAGGCTTAATTACTAACCTAATGTATGTAATTTTCAATATTATTGTTTCTTTTACTTTTGTATTCATATATAAATGACGTGTCCGCTTCATATGCATTGTAGTACAGTGCTAAATATATGAAAAAAGGACGAAATAAATACAATACAATACAATACAATATATCTTAAAATTAGGAAGCAGCGATTGAAGTACACTAGGAGCCACACAGTGTTGCCAGGTGTGACCGAAGGTGTAAATGAATTTTTTTGCAAGACGTAAATTGACTCATAACCTATACGTATGAATGTTCTTCCGTTAATTTTCAGTTTGTTTAGTTAGAGTAGCTTGGAAACTATGGAACAGAAAGAAGAATTTTTCATTTCCACCCATAACTGATCGGATGAGGCCTTTGTAAGGGAGAACTAGATAATTCGTAGTTTTCATAAATTAACACACTCAATTAGCAACATTGCTGATGTTTCAGTGCACCAGAAGGTGTGTTAAAAACCTCTCTACATTATGGAATTTTTGAAAATAATGCAACAGAAACTGAAATTATGACGATAAAACGTTTACTTACATGCACCCGGCAATACTGCTATTAACACGAAACGGGTTATCAGCTCTACAGCGATGCTGGAAGTGCCACCTGTTTTAGTGGTTCACACGTATTTCCATTTTGGCAGCAACTTTACGAAGGGTAGAAGTGCTGATGTTCTCAATGACACTGCGAATGTTCGTTTGCAGGTCTTGTATAGTTCCAGAATTGTTCTTGTATACCTCTTGCTTTAAGTATCCCCATAAAAATGAATAGCAGTGTTGCTGGTTGCATGTAAGTAAAAATTTTACCATGATAATTTCAAAGTTTCTTTTTCGTTGTTTTCAGGAATTGCATAATGTAGACAGATCCTTAACACACCTTCTGATGTACTGATACATCAGCAATGTAGCCAATTTAGAGTGTTAACTTATGAAAACTACGATATCCCTCGTTCCCCCTTACAGAGGTTTCATCCTATTAGTTATGAGTGGAAATGAAAAATTCTTTTTTTCTCTTCCATAGTTTCCAAGCTATTCCAACTGAATAAACTGAAAATTAACGACAGAACATACATACGTATGAGATGTGAGTCAATTTACATGTTTTGCAAAGAAAAAAAAATGATTTACAACTTCGGTTACATCTGGCAAAATTTGTGGTTCCTAGTGTACTTAAATCGCTGCTTCCTAGTTTAAAAATGTATACATGAACAATGCTTCATTTTGGTATAACCATTATTTGTGTATTGCTTGAGGTTCAAAAGTTCTACTATCCCAAACTCCAGGTTCATTGTATATTGGACACTGTATTATCTAATACTTACTACAATATATGTTATCTATTATTTAGTATTATCTAGTTTAGTTAGGGTTTGTAGTTCCCAATGTTTATTCCAATGTTCCCATGCATTTGAATAATGATTATTTTCTCGTACGAAACACGATTAACGATACATTTTGGCTCAGATTTAATTTTGTTTTTTAAGTGATAAAAATTCTACCCCATGTTACAGGTCTTAATTCTAATTTAGGTGTTACGTTTAGATTGTATAAATGCACGTGCGTTGTATTCTAAACATACGTCAATGGTTAAAAGTAAAACGTTTGGTTTTCTTTCCTCCTTTCATGATTCGATGTACATGTTGACAAAATTTTAACTGTCTACGGAATGTCTTCATAAATCCTTTATAATTCTTGTTTCCTTTATTTCTACATGATTAACCTCATATCTGCTAACAAAGTACCGGGATTGTCTTTTGTTCGTGTATATCGTACATTTTTCCCTATATTTTTATTATTATTTTCGCATCACGCATTTACTATATTTATTATCTTCTTGTAGCAGGTAGTTATCGTACAATGTAATCACTATTCTAAAGAATTCAATATTATTGGTGTACAGATTCTAATGCCTACTTTTATCAAGATCATTTATAAACATAAAAAAATGAGGGAGTTCTATGAGCTACGCTTGTGGTGTATAATATTTCCTACATAATTCGCATTAGATTATCCCGATTGGAGTTCCATATATTCTATTTTAAAAATAGCCTTTGTACCAGCGAATGTACGAGGAAGAGAGAGTTAATAATTTATAACTTAGTAATACGATAATTTTGTTACTTGTGACCTTTTGACTCGAAAGCTTTCGAAATATACTGTATTTACAGAGTTACTAAAGTGTCCCTTAGCGTCCCTTATAAGATAAAAGCGATTTTAGATACCCGGAATTGGTAAGTTTACTCATGGTGCTTGTCAGTTGAACGGCCAACAATTTGCTATCTGCCAGTTTCAAAGTTGCTAAAAATATTGAAAGAGGTTCATGTGATATATGAAACGGATAGAATTTTAGGAGAGAACCAGTTGTATAATCAGATTTTACATAACTGTAATAACTGTGGTTATAATCACTCCAAACCAGCTGTACATCCAAGATCTCTTCAGGTTTACTTTTGGCGAGCACCCAGATAATTGTTCAAAAATTAGAATTATTTCACTAATTTCATTCTTATTCTTTCTTAAATGATTTGCGCTGGCAAACATGAAAGTATTTTACAATGCATTGCTAAAATTCAAGGGAGCCATCTTAGTAATTGTTGAAAAATTAAAATTCTTTTACGATTTGCGTATAGATACGAAGTACGGATGTATGCATAAAAAGTACAGTGCAAAAGCTTTTCAATCTGTGCTGGTTGTCACTAAAACACGAATGCTATCTAAACGAATCGTTGCAGTTCGAATCTGGACTGCCCGAGCGAAAAGTTGCGTCCGTAGGAAGCAGGCGCGTCAGCGAATGTGGTTGTACGTGTAATCAAGTGTAGGGAAAACGAATGGATTTTGGAAAATACAATTTTCAATAGCACTTGCCATGGCTTCATACTAGCAGCACTCCACTTGTAAACACAAAATACAACTTCTGAACTCTGCGCGATAATACCGTTCACTTACTTTATCCGTAGTAAAGCACTTGTAAGGATTTTACATTAATAACCATGTACTTGTAAAAATTAAAATACAGGTATATTACTTTATATTTAATTCTATCGCTTGCATAAATTCGTGCTTTATAAAATGTCTTTCCATACATAGTATTGAATTTTACCTGTAAACCTCGCAAAATGGTTTGCATCAAAAGTGCACAAACCAAGGGGTGGTAATGAAACAAAGTCAACACCATTGCTCTCCTCATTTTTCCGAAACTGAACAGGTACGTGCTAAATCCTTGGTTCGTTGAAAATTACAATGTAGCAAAAAATCTTAGATATACGTATTTTTCGTTTATTTGGTATCCAGTCACCTTAACTGCAGACCATTACTGGGACATGCTAGGCGAACTTATTCTTCCAAATAGCAGATTTCTCTTTTTTCACCATCATGAGGCGTCAACTCAATATGTACTGCAAATTTGACAATATTCGAATGGTAATTCTCTGTTTGTTGCATGGTCGACGTAGACAAGCAGAATGTCATGGCAGTCATTTAACTTATCAGTATAGAACTTTCACCTATGGTGTCAACTGAAAACAATTCTATATGGTGAGATACAAAATACGTGCGCAGAAATTATACCTGAGATATTGCCCCGTGTCCATAAAGCATGGGAGACACATTTGCAAGCGTGTATAGCGCAACACATAAATCAGCACATTAATCATATTTTGTATGAGATAATCTGAGAATGAATTTAATGTCATTATAATTGCATAGTTAGTACAGTTAAATCTGATTATACCATTAAATTTCTCCTAAAATTCTAGCCCTGCTTCATATGAACCCCTCCAATTTAAACTTTTTCAGCAATTTTCGAAATATTGTACGGCAAGATCGCTGTCGTTTATCTGACATGAACCACAAAGTTTCTCTCTCTGGTTTAAATTGTCCCTATACTTACCAAGACCGTCTATCTGTAATCGATTTAAATAAGCCAGAGAGGATCACATTGTAGATAGAAAATCAATACATGAGCTATGCTTTGTACATTAGAAACTTGAGAAATATAGTCCTCCTTAACAATTAACATCTTATTCAACTCGGGAAGTAAGTTAGCGAGTTCAGACATCGTTCATTGAAATGGTATCCCATAAAGTGTGGTGCGAATACAGATCCTTGTCAAACAATATCGTTGCATTAGATTTATGTGAAATGAAGCACCGTTGGCTCAAAAGTCTTTTCCAGTGAAATGTAATCGGTAGAACATGTTTGCACAGCAAGTATGAGGTCAAAATTTCTGCGTCGGTTAAAATGAGCTTCATGAATGGAAGTAGTAGATTGTAAGTGTAGACTGTTGATTCATCTAAAGATAACTCCCAGGGCCATTAATGTTACGCTGAGAGTCACTCAGATTAAATGTTAAGACAAAAAGGGAACATAACCTCGGGAATTAATTCCGTTTCCTATCTTCCATTAATTTCTTTTGCATGACTAAAATTGTGCATAGTCGACTTTGGCGTGAGAATAGAGATTTCAACTTCCCCTGATAAAGTAGGGGACATTGAACAACGGTGTATGTGTTAATGTGATGCCAGCAACAAAGGGTTTAGATGAGGTGGTATCAGCTGGTGACCGTATGCCAAAAGAAAAAGTTTGGAATATACCTTTGAGTAATGCAACTTATAGAAATTTTTCCCCCTACAAACATAAAATGTCTTGATTTACACATTATGTAGTAAATATTTAGAATGGAAATTATTAGAACGGGTAACGAAGTTCACGTGCTTTCATTCAGGTGGCGTTTAGAGTCGGGTTTGAATAATAGACAATCTCTATTCCATGGAGAATCATGATACAAAAAGTTCAATCTAGCCGTCGTGGTCATTCTAGAAAGCTGTGGATCATTACTTACTATCAATTCTCGTTAATACAAGCCAATGCATTAAACTGTAATCTCTTCCGGTTTGAATTCAGATACACAAAACCACGCTGAAAAAGGAAATATACAGACAGCGTTACACACGAAACTTTATAGCTTTTAAAAATTTTGGGGAAGTGTGCAGGCAGAAAGCCATCAGTGACTTTGTTAAAAGCCGATTACCTAATATCTTTCTAGGATTCAATTACACGGAAATAACGTCTTCTATTCAAATTTTTTGCATTCAATTTTTATGAAGCAGATATAATGCTCAATTACTATCTTCTGAAATTTGGGTTATAAAGGTCTTCAAGGTTATAAGTTTTCAAAGGTGAACAGTACACTGGTAAGAACGGAAGAATAAATTTAAACATTTGTTTTATCTGCGTCGTCCCAACACGGAATTACCCTGAATTTGGATCACTATCAGTATATTTAAGATTCTCGGGATCACTTGCTAAAGGTTGCGTTTATCAATAACTGGTAACAATGATTCACGAATTCTCCTCTTTATTATTTTTTATTCTTCAATTTGCTAACATTTTCTCTCATACACTTGATTGAATTTTCAATTCATTGTGTTAACTTCGCGCAGATCTCTTTCCCTACCAAATTTGCTTCAAGGGTCAATAATAGCTAAACGATCTAACCCATCGCCCTTCGTCTGTTTTTCAAAAGGCAACATTACAATAGAGGTGAATGTAACTTGCTAGATGTCCTTTCAACTGCGAAAGAAATCAGCGCCTACTTTACAATAACCTTGTATACTCTCTTAGCAACTATTTTAGAATAAAAGAAAAGAGTTTCATGTACATCGAGAACATTTCGATTTATGTAAGAAATGAAAGTGCAAACCATATTAAATTTGAGCATCAGGAGTGCCATAGCATTACAATACCATAGCAGATATGCTGAAAACATCGTACTAATCCAACATTATAATGGGATAACCTTCTCCTAGTTGCTGTTAAGGAGACCTGAACGTAAAATTAATCCAGAGTTAATTTTTGATTGTGGAATTCTATTACATTACTAGGTGGTCCGAGTCTATTTATATTTCAGAATCTGTAATCCATTGTGTATGTACAGCAATAATGTATATGTTTTACATAATTTTTAATAGATTTTACTTCATCGGCTGTTAAGTAAATATTTTATAGGTTAAAAAAGCTGATTTTTTTATTATTTAACTTGAACTCTGAATATTTTATTACAAAACACGAAGCCACTGAAGACACAATTACTGTGTTCTTTATTATTGTTATATGCGGTGCGGCGTCTAGCTCATAATAATGTGTTTAAGTTTCTTTTGGAAAGAGTTAGACCCTCAGGTACAGCTTGAAGCAATGAAACTGTACGAAAGTTCAAATTACAAATCCAAATTACTAACAAACTCTTACGCCGTGTGGTTATGCATTCAAAAACACACGTCTCGTTTGACTTACTGTTCCTGGTATGTCTGGTATTCATACCAACGCGTCTTCCTCTGTTTACAGGAGTCTGTCTGACGTAATATATTCTTCCCATTCACACGGAAAATGCAGGAAACATTGTTACAATCTTTATAATTCTAAAAGCGTCTCTCTCATTCATTTGTTGTGAAATAGGTTTTTAGATCCTGAAAAATAAATGTTACAAAATCTTACGGGGCTTCATATATGCCTTTATGCTCATTCTTTTCCTTCTTCATAGACTGCTTATCACATGAAGCTAGGGAGATGCTCCTTGTGAAATTTTCGGAAATTGTCAACAGTGGTAGTAGGTTTTCTGCTTCCCAAAGCTTGTAATGTGGATGCAGAGCTCAAAATCTACTGACAGAAATGAGTGTTATTTAATGATTAATTTAATATGTTTTCCCACAAATTGCAAGCAAATATCCCATGGACGTCATTTTGGGCAAGACATGAGAGTGTAATTGCCGCCTGCTTTGAGTTTCATAAACGCATATTTTTTGATGAAATGTATAGTAATACACCAATGAAATAGTGAAACTCTTATGTCGGCATAGAATCATTGATCCCCCCCCCCCCCGTGCAATACCTCTAATGACGCTGCTTTTAAGAATAAATCTCTATTTTAAATAGCGCATTGTTAGAGCGCTTGCATTTTGTTTCAGGAGTGGGGGGATTGATTGCATGACATGCGAGTTAATAGCGGACAACATAAGGAGAGATAAATTCAAGTATGGGGACAGAGTTATTATTTATATATGCAAGTTTAGGATCGGGGAAAAATGATCAGATAGCATCCGTAATATAACGAAGATTGTGTTTTTTGTGAACAGAAGATCGAGTGTTTCTGAACACTGAGGATAACATCAAAGAGTTTTCGAATGAAGATGGAGTATGAGGATCAAATGTTCGCAACTTTCGTGAGATCTTCTGAATTAAGAACTGAAAAATCTTGAGATTCCGAGACAATTTTTAAACGACAAACATCTTAGCTATCCAGCAACGAGTTTATCTATTCAGCCACAGAGGACTCTACGCAGTCAAACATATACTTTCCCTTTAGCTATGTAGGGTAACAAACATAGTGGAATATGCCAAAATTCGCTCAGTGGGTGCGCCGTTTACATTCTACGTAGACCTCTTGCATGAAGATAATTTCGTCTTGTTCAGGAACACTTTTATATTAGACATTATTTATATTTTATGTCCTATATATTTGAAGAAGCCTATAACCTCTAGGCTTCTCTTCAAATGCATAAGACATAAAATTTAAGTAGTAAATGACTAACATACAGGAAAATAGAAATAAAAAAAATATGTGTAAGTACAACTAAGGACTATTATAGATTAACAAAAATAAAGATGAAGGATAAGTTTTATAAAAATCATACTTGAATGGAAAAACATAATTTTAAAATCATGTTCTGTTTATGCATCGTTAGACAAAAAAAGCGCTTATCTGGAGTGCCACTATTGATCTCTTCTAATTCGAAAACTATAAATTCGACAAAAATATTTTTCGTATTCTCTTCTTTTTCCATTTCTCACCTTCCCCCTAGGAATGGCTTTAGTGTGTTAACCTCACATAGTATATTTTTCAGATGTTAATTTATACCTATACTAAATTCGTCTGAAATTCTTTTACGACTCCATGTTGAATGATATGGTGCATTGTACGATTTTCTCTGAGTCGGACAATTCTAAACATACATAAATATATTCCAGTGACAATGAACTGTTGTAGTATTGCCGGACTGGCGTCGTTGTTAAAAAATTCAAGATGATACGACGTAGGGAAGCGAGTTTAATTAAGCTTGTAAGATTTAATATCAGAGTTGGCACATCAGATTTTAAAGAAAAGCACTAATAGCAAGTCTGATGTTTGGAAATAATTTCGGTTAAAATAGCTGCGACTACGTTTAGTCATAGCATTCAATTTCTGGAATACAGAATATGAGTGTAACTAAGAGAAATAAAATACAAACCTAGGACAATCCGTGTAGTAGCCCCTTACACTAAGCATTCGTCTAACACATAATGACCTAAGCGCGTTATTTTTTAAATTTATAGGTTCACATTCAGGTCACACTTTTATGCGTATTTCCGTTTTTTTTTTTTGTTTTTTTACGAAACATTTTTGTTTACAAAAGTCTAGCATGTTTACAATGATTTGTTTGATTTTACATTAGGGTTTGGGAAAAGTTAGCACCAATTTATAAGACAGTTCTATCAAAAAAAAAATCTCCATTGAGTAATAGTAAGAAATTTTTAATGTCTTGAAACATGTTTCTAAACAAGAAGAAGTTCATTGTGCACACTGTAAGTAAGCTACAAGAGGTCTGCGCTCAGTGTAAAGGGTGTACCAACCGAGCGAACATTTCGAATATTCCATTATATTATTTGTTCAACATAGCTAAACGGAAAGTATATTAATGATTGCTTCGATTTGTCCGTGGCTGAATAGGTAGTTATGGCTTGATAGCTAAGGGGGTCGTGATTCGAAATCCGTCTGAGAAGCTGAAGATCTTTTTAGTTCTCGATTCCGCAAATCTTCCTCTTTCTTCGCAATTATCTGTGGTGTAAGGAGCTATCTCCTTAATTCAACAACTGCTTCGTGTGGTCATTGAAGTCCCGACACTTTCCTTTTCCATTTCACAAACTCAAAATATTCGTCATATTACGAATGCTGTCTAATCATTTTTACCCAATTCTAAACTTGCATACGTAATTCTTCCCTCTCTTTCTCTATATTTGAATCTCTCTCCGTCTGTCTAATTTCGGCGCTACCAATTCGCATGGCTTGGAATCAAACATTTGACTGTTGGAACCAAATCTGAGCTCACTAGCATGACGGAAGGTAATCTTTTTCCCTCGGGAAGTCGTGTGTTTTTTTCTCTCATGTTTTAGGGTCGCAATAAAAGAATTAATCTCAGTTAGTTTATTAGCAAACAAAACGTTTCTTTCATTTCTAGAAAGTGCTATATAAAACACCGTACAGTAAAATACATTCCTAGAAAGTATTCTTTGTGTAATGTATATATGATATGTTGAATAACCTCCTCAACCACTAAATTAAAGTAAAACATTTGTAATATGAAATTAAAATTATTTACTTTCTTCACTGAAGATTTCTGGCGCAAATCCTTAGTATTTGATATGATGTGCACATTTTTTAAGTAAATTCTTTATTGAATTGTGTGTATTATTACAGATGGTCCCTTCAGAAGAAAGTAAAACCGTCTTTGTATTATGGAATACATAACTAATAAACTTACTTCTTAGGAACATATTACTATCCTCTCACAGGGAATGTCTCCTTCAGGTTCTAGTGTCTGCAAGGCTAAAGACCGCATTTCGATAATAGAATATATATTTTAGGAAGATATTTTGAACATTAGCTTTTGTCCTAATGAGTTTTTGATTCTAATTGCTGTAATTTCCTCTAGAGAATATTGTTATCCTTATTGAGAAAGATTCATCTCCCTTTAGGATCTTATTTTGTAGTTAGAGGTATTGTTTCAAAATATAAAGCAATTTTGTTTGATATTTTACAGATCACAAATCACTTGTTCATATAATTGTAATACGACGCTGAACGAAAATTTCAACGTTCCAACGCCTAGTGCAGTAAATACGGATGTAAAACATACACATAAAGCTTACAGACAACATACTTGTCCTGAGTGCGGAAAAACGTTCAGGTTTAAGCGTCATTTAAATACTCACAAACTTACTCATACAAGTTTGGGGTCATATCAGTGCATTCAGTGTGGGAAGGTGTTTACTATGAAATATCATTTAAATCGTCACATGCTTTGTCATACAGATAAAAGCACACACTCCTGCATTCAATGTGGAAAAGTGTTTAATAACAAAAGTGAATTAAGTCGGCACGTCCTTACTCATACGAAAATAAAAACATATTCTTGCAATGAGTGTGGAATAGCTTATAGCCGTCAATGTGACTTAAGTAATCACATGCTTGCTCATACAGGTGACAAGCCAGGCGAAAGGTTATATTCTTGCATGCAGTGTGGTAAAACGTTTGCTGAGAAACGTTATTTAGATAGACACATGCTTACACATACAGGTGAAAAACGATATCAATGCGTTGAATGTGGAAAATGTTTTTCTCAGAACGGTAATTTAAAGACACACATGCTTGTCCATACGGGTGAAAAACCATATCATTGCATTGAGTGTGGAAGATCGTTTACTAGAAAAATGTCATTAAACTTGCATATGATTGATCATACAAGTGAAAAATCTTAACTTGATTCGTGTGGCAAGACTTCTACTCAGCAATGTACCTTAACAATATGCATACTCATGTAGGTTAAGCTCATCCTTTTATTTAGTATGGCAGATCGTTAACAAAGAAGTTAATGGCACGATGATACATGCCATGTTCTTGCGTTTAGGATATTTTACTCGTGAAAAAAAATTCTAAGGACATGTTTACTCATGCTGGACTTTTGATATTATTCGATTGTTTTAAAAGCAGAATGCACTGCAACTAAACTCCAAAAGGCAGTTTGGAATTTCTACCTTTGACTCAGTGGAAGTATTACCGTTTACTTCCTTTTATTTTAATAATGAATTCCTTGCCAGAAAAATTGTATGCTTCAAATCATAATGGTCAAGCTTTTCTCAGATAAGTAAAAATGAAACGCGTATACATATATACTCATATAGAGGAAATCTCATCTCTGCATTCAATGTGATGAAATGTTTGTTTTCGAAGCTTATCTGAAATATCATGTGTTCCTTTATACACAGAAATAGATATTTCATATAGTACAGCAAGTATCTAAGAAACGAACTGCTTGGCGAACCACATTGTAACCCATACAGACGACAGAGTATATATCATTTTTAGCTTGATATAAGGTTTGTTCAAAAATTTAGTTCGTAACTATAAGTATTCAATCCTACAAGCCGGGAAGATAATGTTTGCATTTAATGTGCGAGGCATTTACTGCAAATTATAGGCTCAAAAGCTACGTGAATGCTGTTTCATATGACAATCCATGTGCGTGCTTTCAGGAATAAGAAACGGTCGGAAAAACATTCTGTACTCTAATATAATTCTACAACTACTGCTGATCGGATATTTTGATTTACCAGGTGTGTATTTTAGTGTCGTTGCCAGAAACTCATCAAAGGAAGGCTCAAAAATACAACCATTATATATATAGTATGTGTGTATGTGTTAAAATTGCGGAGCACCAAGTTACCATGGAGACTTGAAATACGAGTGTTGCACCTAGCTAGCGAGAGCCAACCCATATATGCGAGTGGAGCAAATTGTTCGCCACTGGTCTCTAATTATTCAGTTTAGCAATAGATATTTTCAAAAAATAGATCTTCCATCAAAGTTCTATGATTTTGCAGGTGGATCTAGACTTCAAATTTCTTGTTTTGCCATAATATATATCAAAATATTACTTAGAATTAATTACATATACCAGCCTGGAGAGGTTAGAAATATGGCGCTTGAATCGAATACCTGATCACGCACGGGACCTATTAACGCATTCTGAACTTCTTCCTTACCAGAAAGAAAATATAATCTTTATTTTCTAAATTGCAAGGACTCAATACTCGTCAAAATTGATTCTGCTCGCGACTTCAGAAAATTCCAGTGTTGCATGCGCGTTTATTTGTGGACTCCCTGCCGCCTCCACTGTTTCGCCATCAGTTACGTTTGATTCTTCAGACGGGGTTTTCTTTGGTAACTTTTAAATAAAAAAAACAATAGCATGAATAGAAAACCATTTGTTTGTTACTCATTACCAGGAAACAATAAAATAAAGTAAGCTGAATGCATTTCATACTAAAGAAAAATAGACTATAAAAGGGGTAAGTTAAATATGATCAGGTAAGAGAAGAACTTAAAGCTCATCTTTGTAGTAATTGTATTTTGGAAGTAATTTTATTATTTGTTGCAACATAAATACGTGTCAGGATATCATTCAAAATTCTTTGGAAATTAACTTGCAAAAGCAAATATTCAATAAATCTAATTACTAAAATTGTATAATGGTGTATATATTTTAGTAAAAGTGAGGTAGACATGAAATTAAAATTTCTAATGTAGACAATTCTGAAATTTAATAAGATAATCTATTGTGATTAAGAACTGTTTAATCTCGTAATAAGAAGAGACATATTCATATAACTATGATAATTATTAGGAAATGTGACCAATTCGGAATGTCATATTTTTTGAATTGAGATCTCAGTACAAAGAATAAAATTAAAATTTGCGACAAATCGACGTTTCTCAGAGGTAACTGATATCACTTATTTAACGAGGACAAAAGTTATTAATTTCACTCAATATCTCGAATAATAATAATCAAATTCAAAGGAGTCAAAAATTTGGGGGGAAACTGAATTCTAAATGCAATTCAAGCAAAGAAAAAAATTAAACATTTAATTTCAAGTGAAAAATTACTTTAATTAGAATTCAATAATGTCAACGTCATAGCAGTGTCTCACCCTGTACATCTAACGCATCCAAGAATCATACTAAATCTCTCAATCTTATTCCAATACTCCAAATGTTCAATATTCAATAATCATAAGATACCAAATCAAGATACGGTTATTCCAATAATCTACAAATATATATATATATATATATATATATATATATATATATATATATATATATATATATATATATATTGAATAAAAAAACAATGGCTCAAAGCAGGTATACTAAATGCTGAATTATCACGCGATAAAAACTCTAACGGAAAAATCGAAAACGTATTAGACTTCAATGAAACTTGAATGGAAACGAACTCACAACCCACGAACATATAACACACACAAAGGACAACCAACTAGAAATTAAATAAATTGACACTCACCTCACGTTGATTACAATTCTATAGTTACCTCCTTATTTTTCCTTATTTTGGGACTGCATTTCGACTTTGCCAAATTGAAAAGGAAACAAGAATAATTGGTTACCGCTGTGCTGTTAAGTTAAGCTGTATCGAAGCTCTGACCAACTTTGGTCAATTTATACAGATAGGGAAAACTCCTATTTCCTGTCAACATGCAACCACTGCATCACACAACTCCCCGTTGCAACTGTTTGAACAGAATTCTGAACAATTTCTGTAATCCAGCCCAATGGAAATATAATCAGATTTGATATTTCTCTCTTTATAAGTTTTAACTATATTCTGCCTTGTGATATCCCACATTCGCATTCCACTACTTGGTCAAAAACACTTTCACGAATACAAAGAAAAGGAACTTTAACTCGTAACGAGATCCTTACAACGTTAGATCAGAATATATTGAATAAGAGTTTGTATGTTACAGCAAATAGTTTTATTATCCATTTTGCAATAAAAATCTATAGACCTGGTAATGCTGAACACGTGTGGAAAAGTAAAAACAAAAAGAAAGGAAGAAAAAATAGTGATAAGACTAGCAACCGATCTCCCGCTCTCCTCCAGTTGGGACAGCAGTTGCGATGGTCAGAATATTGCGGAAAAGTGACACGAGAGCGCGTAAGATTGCTTGTTTCCAGACATGCGCAGTACGTGCATTATTTGCTTCTCTGTTGTGCAGTATCGGTCTATTCTTTACTACTGTTTTTATCCCATCCATATCAATCCGACTCCATTCATATTAATGCACTCGTCTGTTGTTTGGTTCCGCCATCTGGTCCACCAACCGAATCCACTGATTCAATCCGTTAACTTCCTGAGTGATTCCGCCCAAATGAATCCGATTCCTTTCAGAGCTTGAATCCTTTCATTCCTCTGAAGGATTCGTTCTTTCGGAACGAATTCTTCCGGAACTACCCATCACTAATGCACTTAGTAGCTAGATCCTTGTATGATAGCCTTGCGAATACTGGATTTGTTTTGGACACTTTCTTTGCAGGTCAATGACTAAAGGTGCGATGATTGAGAAATTTGAGACCGAAGTGTCATTAAGTTCCTGAATCTTCAGTGGAAATCACCAGAACGTATCTATTTAGAGATGAAAAAAGTCTGTAGGGATGAAAGCCCATCCTATGAGATGGTATCCAAGTGGAAACGGTAATTCCAAACTGGACACATATCCACTAGGGCACTTCTAGATCTCGAAGATCAGCGTTTACTGATGATGACACCTTGAGCTAAAAAGTTGAGATCATAATGGAAGACAGGAAGATAATCGTGGAAAGTGTTATGGGTGTAACAAGTATGAGTTATGGATCTAGTCTATTTGGAATATCTCACATACAAACAGCAGCACCTTCACAAAGTGTCTGCGCGGTATTTGTCACGACTGCTCGCATATTTCCAAAAAACAAGTTGAATTCCAGAGATGATGTAAGAGAAATGTTACATGACTCTGAGATGAATGAAGAGGACCTTTTCGGAAAGCTAGTGACAATGGGTGACAGTTTGGTTTATCTTTGTGGCTCAGAAACAAAGGAAATGAGCAAACAAGGAAACCATCTTTTCTCCTCTTCCCTAAAAGCATGAGGGCAGAAGTATGCTACCAAGGTGGTACTTTACGTTTTCTGAGGCTGCAAATGGATCATCATGACAAATTATCTATTACCTGAGCAATCTATTACCTATCATTGTACCTATTATTGTAATTTCCTGAGTAAGTTACGAGAAGAATTGAAGAAGAAACGTTGTAGATTGGTCACAAAATGGGTATTGCTGCTGGCAGACAATACACCAGTTTTTCCACCCACGCATCCATGACAAAAACAGTGGAATTAGGGTAGGAAATATTGCCCACCCCAAACTACGGGGTTAAGCACCAAGTGAGATCTTTTTCTTCCTAGAAATGAAGCGTCCTGTCAGAAGATGCCATTTTGATATTAGGACTGACGTTATTTTTGAGGTTTAACTTTGTTTTCAAAGCGAAACTGAATACTTACAAAACGGACTTACGGAAAGCGAAGAAGCACTGGCAAAATGTATTGCTAGGGATGATGACCAAGTAGAGAAGAATTAATAACATGTGGTGTCAGAGTTCTTTACAATTGATTTCTTGCATAAACAATTAGCTACGTTCTTATTAGTTACAATAGTTACAAGAATAAAAAGTTTTCTTTGTTGCAATATAGGTTTCTCGTCACTAAATTACATATAATTATTCTATCAGGCCTTGTTTCTATATTGTACCTAAACACAATAACAAATTGAGAAATGCTGTGTGACATGTATAAAAAAAAAATCACGTAACAGTTTCAACATAATAACTGTCTTCAGTAGCCTTCTACTCCTTCTGGCTACGTGGGAGTTCGTCACATCTTATATACTTCCCGGCAGATCAACTTTTAATTACGATCCGCTTCTTCATTAAAAAGTAACGCTTGTGTTTAAAGGCAGCTGGAGAAATTCGTAAGAGATGTGGAGGATGAAAAGAAAGGGATTAGACTAGAGAATGAAATCGAAATGGACAAGCAGAAAAAACAATTTAGATGTAAAAATAAAGAAGTCGGAAGGAGGAGAGTTTATTACGTCCTGGTACCAAAAAGAGTGTGCAGCGGGAGTGTATTGCCACAAAAGAAATGTGGATGAGTGTACGAAGAACAATTTCATAAAAAGCATGGAGCAGATTGCAGACCTAAACACAGATGATGAACATAGGAAATGAGATTTAAAGAAGTTCTGTACACAACTAAGGAAAGATGGATAAAATGAAAAGGATAGGGTCAGAAGAAACATAGCAAGCGAGACATAGCAAGAAACATAGCAAGCAAGAAAGAGGAAGAAGATAAGAATAAAAACTGGTTTGATATAGACAGCCCGGGCAATTAAAAGTGAGAAGCAGGAATTAGGATGCTTCCGAAAGGAGGAATTAGGACGTACGGGAAAGGAGGAAGAAGAATAATTGAAGTAGTTAAAAATACAAGAGGAAAGCAATAGCGGACAAGGACCAAAGGGAGTAATATACAGAATAGGATGAGCGAAGTGTAACAAAATTTACGTAGAAGAAAGAAATAGAAGATGGCACAAAGAGTAAAAGAGCACAAGGATGAATTAAGGTTGAAAAGGGACAACAATGCAATATATAAGCATCAGGAAGAGACAAACTACAAGATAGAGTAGGAACGAGCAGAGTTAATAGAAACAGAGAACAGGACATTGGTGAGAAAATGGGAAGAAACCAGTGAAATTTTGAAAGCATGAGACAATGTGGTGAACTGGAATGCAGGAGTCGCGATAAATAAAGAGTTGAAGAAGATTCTAAAGATTCTACTTAAAAAAGAAAAATGAAAAGGAAGAAGAAAGAAAGAGAAAAATTGATATGGGAAAATAACAAAGATAACTAGAGGACAGAATGTATCCAGCGAAAAAGAACTTTTTTTAATTGGACACGTGTGCGGCTAAAACGTGAAAGTGAAACAGAAGTGTTCCTTTTTAATGAAGGGGCGGAGCCTTATTAAAAGTTCATCTCCAGAGTATATAAGAGAGGACCAACTCCCAAGCAGCAAGATGGAATCGAAGTCTGATGAAGACACAGTTATTGTGTTGAAACTGTGATGTGATCCCATTATCTTTTACATATTATCACATAGCTTTGCTCAGTTTATTATTGTGTTTTAGTAAATTACATATCTTCAAAATTATATAATTTCATATACAGTTTCAAATTTTGTTGTATACAGATGTATCAAAAGCCATTTTAAACTCTTTAACAAAATATAGGATATTAGCCAAAATAACATTGTAAATACTTACAGAAGTTATGAGCGCTCTGTTGATTCTGACAAACCCACCAATTGATTTTTTTTATTTTCTGTGTCGAAATGTATTGAAGTAGTAATAACAACTGCAATAGAGACTAACAAGTTGAATTAACTTCAAGATCTCTAAGAGGTAAGTTTTTTAAATAATGATAAAAATTCTCGTTATACATATTTTACTAAGCTAGTTTTGTACCATTCGAGCCAAAGAACAAGGTTTATTAACAAAACTTGAAGTATTTTGTATCAAGTGAAGAATATTTGAATGAATGGTGGATTTCATGAGACTAAAACTTGGGGGATCTTTGTCCAGATCCCACGTTGCCTGCCGTCCACTTTGTGATCATTCTCTGGAAAAGCGAATTAAACTAGAATAAGCTTATTATACATTCCGTTCTTTTCCAGAATGTGCAGTTTTATGTTGTTTTAAGTCTCCTGTCTATGTCATCCCCCTCTCTCTTTCTCTCTTATACTTCTGACAAGGAAAGCAGTTTTGGAGAAGAGCTTATGTTGCTGCTTCCTATAATCTACATGTTATAGATTTAGTGCTCGTATTCAGTGATTTTAAGATAAATCAGGCTTCCGAATGAAAGCAAATTCATTTACAGAGACTTATACATGAGGGACCATCGCGACTAGGCCCCCAAATGATTTCCTGGATCTCGAAATGACGAACTTTACGAGTCATAAGATTACCTTGCGTCAGTCACTTTAAAATAACAATATTATATTTTATGTTTAAATTTCCTTTTAGCTATTGGGAGTCACAGTTAGCGTGGTCCAAAGTACCAATACCTATATGAAAGGGATGCCACAAGTAAAATAACTTACGCTTTTGCTTAGAGAAGTTCTTTAAATTATTGTAACGTGATACTTCGTATGAATATAAAACTTAGTTTGTGCAATAAATGTAATGAACATTTTTATATATATACAGGGTGGTCCATTTTAATCTTTGCATGGGAATATCTCAAAAACATAAATGAACCGAACAAAATCTCAAATAAAGAATACCATGGGGCACACCGAATGGTGTTGTTCTAGTGCCTTCCAGGCCCGCCGTTGATGGGGGCCCGGGGCTCAACTTTAAAATTTTAATTAGAAACATGGGGCAATTGATACCTCGTTCGATAGATATTTCCATGTATAATTTTGAAGTTGGGCTCTGGGTTTCCATGAAGGGTGACCCTGGGAGCCACCGCGACAATACCAATCGATGTGCCCCATCACATTTTCTACTAGAGTTTTAGTTCGGTTGTTCAACTGTTTTCATATTAGGGTATTGGACGTTTTATCTGGTACAGGCACCATGTCTTGACGGCTATTTTGAATACAGTGACGGATATGAAAAATCTTTTGCTACATCGCTTTTTAGTTTTTAAAGATCTATCAAACGAGGTATCCTTCGCCCCATGTTTCCGTTTAAAATTTTAAAGTTGGGCCCCGAGCCTCCATAAAGAGCAGCCCTGGGTGACACCGCGACATCACCATTCGATTTGCCCCGTGGTATTTCCCATTTGAGTTTTTTTGGTTCATTTATGTTCAACCGTTTTCGAGATATTTCCGTGGAAAAATTAAAATGGACCACCGTATAAATATATAAAGATAAAATAGAGTATACATTATAACAATAGCAAGGAAACAGAGCAAGAAAATCATTGGTTCCTCTAGCATGTTCACATTAGACTTATATTATGTAACGAAAATTTCAGAAGAAAATTCGTATGAACATAATGATTAACTTCATGATGAAGGATCAGCAAAGATGGCTTCTTTTTCGTTTGTTTTTTTTTTCTGAGAAGAAACTCTCATATCTATGCCAGAAACAGTTGAAATAATACTGAAACCCTAGTCATAACTTTATATTCTGCGTGGTATTCCTAACCTTCAAAGGTGGCAAAGAAGTGAACTTTAAAACTGTTGTATCAATTTTCAGTCAGTTTTGATTTATGGAAACGCGTGTTTTTCATCAACAGAAATGAACTTCTGACAGAGGTTTTCAAAAAACACCTTATTCTACATGTTTCAAATTCATTTATTGACATCTTCCCGAATATTATTACAGTCTTGAAATCTTATTCACCATTCCAATATCGCTAGTAAGCAAAGAAGTATTTCCAAACTAAAACTAATAGATCTGACTGAAGTCTTTCATTTTATAACACCAGCTTAACAAATTATTAACGTTGGTAACAGAAAATAAAGTGCTGAATGTCAGAAATATATAGGAAGTATTATGAGATTTTACAAAGCAAAAGACGAGAAAGGTATAATTTTGATATTCAGTGATTAACTTTTCAAACAAAATTTATCAACTGTCAAATATTAATATCAACATTGATCTGTATATTGTACAGTCATTTCTTGTACCTATTTGTCACTTGATTAAATTTAATTACTATTTTAATAACAATAACTTTTTATTTACTTTTTAAAACTGTAATAAACTTTAAGAAAGTACATAATAAGGTGTCGAAACAATACAAGTAACTCCTGTAGACAAAAGAGTGATGCATTTTGCACGGCTAGTAGGAGTAACAGCCCGTATACAGGCAGAAAAATTATCTCCTTATTCTTTAAGGGGAAGTCGTAGACTTGCTTCTATCACATTTTTTCTCGGGTTTTCCTCAATTGAACGACAGGAATCCTCAATATCATAAGCTAAAAACGGGGAGGTTTAAGCAAGTGAACCATGTGATTAAACAGCCAAGACGATGAAAGTATTAGACTTTCAACTCTTAAACCATATTTTAGAATGGCACTTGTCTTACTAATATTTAATTAAGAAAAACAATTAGTATAACGTACCTGACCTCTATTATTCATATCCGTATTTGAAGTTTTCAGTGGGTAAAATATGCTCTTGAAGTCTTCTGCCTATGGGAGGATTAAGAAAAATCTATAATTAACTAACTAACTCTATGGTCTATGTAACCCGGAGGTTCAATGCCGCGTTCACAAAAGCTCTCGTGGTTTACTTCGTTGTGGATTGAAGCAGGAACCTCACATTAGAGATAAGCGCTGAGCCACCGTACTCCATTCAGTGCGAAGTTTCGCGTATGAAAAGAAGACGAGCAGATTTAAACAGATTATGTTACATTACACATTTCAGTGCGAGCAGTTTACACTAGGTTTATGTTTCATATAGAAAGATAGAAGATCTGTGTTGTCATCTTTTAACTTCGTGTGCGACTTTGACTTTGAAGAAAACCTTGCTGACTCAGTGCTAAGCATTGGCATTAAAACGTATAAACATAATCTTATTGTTTAGTTGGCTGTATTTAGAGATGAATCAGACGTTTAAGGTTGTTGGTTCGAATCTACTTCTGTTCGCTGTAACTCAGTGCCTGAGCGATACTTACCGAGATTTTCCAGTGTTGCCAACACTATCAGAATGAATCGATTCATTTAGTCGGAGCAGTTTCGTGACGAAAACTGATTTTTGTTTTGTACACAAAAATTTTTTTCTGAAACAGAATTTTGTTTGTACATAAAAATTTTTCTGAAACAGTTTTTGTTTTGTACACAAAAAAATTTCTGAAACAGAATTTTGTTTCTTACACAAATAATTTTCTGAAAACAATTTTGTTTCGTACACAAAAATTTTTCTCAAACCAATTTGTTTCGCACACAAAAAATTTTCTGAAACAGAATTTTATTTTGTACACAAAAATTTTCTGAATCAGTTTTTGTTTCGTACACAAAAAACATTTCTGAAACAGAATTTTATTTTGTACACATTTTTTTTATTTCGTACTCGAAAAAAGTTCTGAAACAAAAATTTAGTTTGATTTTTTTCCGCAAAACATTGATTTATTTTACCGGTAAACTGATTCAGAATATTTAAATTGAAATCGCAGTACAGGAAAAGAAGTTGATTTAGCATGTGAAATAAAACTCAGAATTACTTTTTTTTCATGTTTCTGTACGTTTATTTTTAGCATGTGAAATAGAATACAGAATTTCTTTTTCTTCAAAGGAAGACGTGTCCATGACGGGTACAAATTCTGTAAAGAGAAAATAAAACATATGAATATGCATGGTAATATTTATTTTGTTTCCTGTGAAGGAAGAAAAACAGATTATTAACATCGAACTAACTGATCAAGAGAGAGTGAGGTGAGAAAAAGAAAAGCAAATGTGACGTACCTGAATTCCTTTTCTTTTCTCCACTGGTTTCTGCAAGGTGATGTCATCTGAGTTTGTCTCCGCTGTGGCATCAAAAGGAACTCGTGCATCGTTGAAGCATGTCCCGTGCACCGTCTTGATTCTTTGCCCCGTCTTTGGGAAGTGATGTTGGTGGGATTAGGGAAAAATATGGCTGTTATTCTGTTCTGGCTTTTTTATACCCATAGGGCAATGTTTCGTATGTGTCTGGTATTAATCGGCGTTTTTTATAGTTGAAACTGTACTTCTTTTCTTCAGGTTTTGTGACAAGATGATGATCGTGGGTTCTGTAAATTTTGTGTGGCGTGCTACTGGAGATTTTTTCACTCGATTGATTTATGATCATTTGCTCCAAACTATTGAAATTTAACTTTTGACTTGCTGTATAATTGAGTGTAAACCCACGAATTTTGCATACATAACTGGTTGATTTCGTGTCGGGGTTGTAGATTTCTAAAGCGTATTGTTTTGGGCCACAAGACACGAATTTTTTAACGTATGCTTTTGGTCCAATTGAATCCAGTTCATTTGACATTGAATTAAGAAATACTTCTGGTTCTATTGTGGGCTGTGATGGTCGCTGCGTGAATATTACGGAATCTGTATCGAAATATAGTACTCTTTCTTGCAGCAATTCTAAATATTTGTAAAGTTCCAGACGAGCTTGACACGTTGTAAATGCTCCAAGGACAACATTAGCATTGTGATTTTGTATTGGAACATCATCTTCATACTGCCAATAAATATATAACGACGAATCATTAACAGGTAAAATTTAGTTGACTTTTATGTCTGGAGCAGTTAATTTCTGATACAGTTCTTTGGGGTCGTTAATGATGGTCGTTTGGCTGAAATTGTCTCTTATAGCGAGTCGTCCCCAGAAGGCATTCAAACAGAGTTTTGCAACACTACGACGTGCTAAATTTGAAATTATTATTGCTGCATCCAAAGTTATGCCTTCACGTTGTTGTACCATTTGAATATACTGCTGCTTTTCTTCTTTGGTGACGCAATTGGCAGGCCATCCAGAAGCTTCCAGCTTCGATTTCAAAAATGTGTTAATGTTTTCGCTGAATAATCCGCCAGTCTTGGTTTCTGGATCATATACGGTGATGTAGTAATCCCAAATTTCGTAAATTTCAATGACTGAGATACCCAAGTTCAATGGCTTTTTGAATTTCATAGGACACCCACGTTCCTGTTAGACTTCGTTCACTGTCGATATGTGTACATTCAGAATCTTGATTTAATGCTGTGGCACAGGCAGCACAAAGTGGAAACAACAACTTCTTATTTGAGCGAAATGGAAGTACTGGATGAAACACATTTCTGCTAGGCAAAATCTTCAACTTGACTAATCCGTTGACATCTTGAATGGCCGGCATTTCTGGATCTCCCTGTAGATATATTCGTGGATGCCCTATTGGATACCGTCCACATTTATTCACATAAGGATACAGGGAAACGATATCCAAGAATTCTATTTCTTCGCCTTCATTTTTATTAGCGACGTGATACAATTTAATGGCATTAACACGGCCACCATAGAAGCTGTCTCTTGGATTTAATGGTGTCTTATTAGTATAAGGATGTGTGCTTAAAGAAGAGGCCAATGCTGGATTGGATTTTAACACTTGACGAAATTCACATTCCCACATTTCATGTACTTTATATCCCATGGATCGTAATAACTTCATTTTACGCTGTGTTCTCTCGTAGCGATAGTTCATCGTTTCTTCGGAGTTCTCATAAATGGGCTGATCACGGCCTGTAGGGACACATAGAGGACAGGCATGGCTTCTGCATCCTTCAAATTCATACACGTGTTCCTCTTTAGTGTCGGGATCTTTGTAGTAACCGTCCAGATGAAAACCAGCAACATAAACTTCTTTTCCTCTCGCAGCATGCAGAATTGAATGACCCTCTTTTCTTCCATGTAGGCAAGCCACTGCAAAGCAATCCGTGACTGATTGTTTCTGTGACGGTATCCTCGTGCAGGAAGAATGCTAATAGTATTGGGTTTTAATAAATTTCATCGAAATACTAAATTGCACGCACTCGCCAAAGTGATAGCCTCCAGGAAAGGATTAACGTGAGTTTCTTGTTCAAAAGTGGACATGAAGGATATACAAGCCATTCGAAGTACGTTGATGTCCTGGACACAATAGTTCACCAATTCTTCTTGGAAAATAAATGTATCGTTTTGGTGTTCGTTATACCATGTCATGAATTTTTCTCGTTCATCCACTTTCATTTCATCTGCACCATAATAATGGATGTCCGGTAATTTTCCCACATACGCTTGATTTGCAGCAGTATTTAAAAAGTGTGGAAAATATCCTTTGGTCGCTGGTAAAGGAAATGCCTTGGATAATTTACTTAAAGCCATTGGCATGAAATTTAAGGAGTCAATAAACGATAAGTGATTCACTTTCATGCTTAAAATTTTTGCTCCGTTCAAGATCAAAGTAGGTTTCAATTCATGTTCTTCCACTAAGGATTTAAGAATAAAATGACCATCATATCCCTTAGAGTTATGTGCCAAAGATACAAGAAGTTTGATGTTGGGTCGTGGTTGACGTAAATACGCAACAAAGGCATTGATCGGATTATCTTGAAAAATATGTTCCCGCTGTCCACAAACTTCACACGGATAATATATAACTTCATCTTGAACACAGTTGTAACATACTTGTTGGGTCACCAATAAATTGGGCTTATGAATGAACGTGTCTTCATCGAAGAAAGTATTTTGTGTGGCTTCGATATCATAGAAGACAATCATAGCCTTCTTGGCATTTAACACTGATGGAACTGATGGAGATTGCGAAAATTTGGGGTACTCCATCAGGGGATTGAACCCGGGACTATACATACATGAGTCCAACGCTCTAAGCCCTAGACTAGAGATCGTCAACTGAGTGAGACATTTTTACATTCTTCCGAGCTAGTGGGCAGGAAGGTGCATAAATGTGCATTTACCTTGAGTGAAATCAGAGTAGTTAACTAACTGTAAAACGTGTTTGAGCTAGTAGTCACATTAGAAGCAGAAAAAAGTTTTGGCCCTTTGACGTACTGATTATTATTTCAATTTTATCGTTTGTAATTAAAGCACCGGTTCTCAACTTGGACGTTAATGTCTTTCAGGGAAAGTTCTCGTTTCAGAATGCACCATAAACTATAGTTACAGGCCATTATAAAATTGTGCTAGTAGAGTGTATTCACTTTATCTAAAAACGGCTTTTCATGGGTGTTAAAAGAAGCAAGTTACGTTGCGGCGTGAGATAATCCTCCGGGGCATAAAGAGCTCAACTCCCTGGCCTGCCAAGAGCCGCATACAGCTTGCCACCATGACATTCCTTGTTTCTAAGAGAGAAATCTCTTCCTCAACACATGATAGAAGAAACTTTTCATTCATAAAAATCCGCTCACAGGCATTCCTTGAAAGACATCTGATGCCTCACCTATGAATTACTACTATTTCGGCCTACTGAAACTAGCCTTCTCACACAAGAGCCACGCACCATTGAAGGATTGTGAAAAGCCAGTCAGAAGGGTTACGAATAGATATGTCTACCCTTTGTGCCAATCTCTAACAGTGGAAACTTTGGATTGGATTAGATTGAGTTTAGTGTCCCACGGATTGTTTTGAGTAGATTTTCAGTTTAACGTTCCTTGCAGTAGCGAGGCTATATGAAACTATACCTATTGATTAACGTGGAATCCGAACCACATGAGCTCCCACCAGGGATTTAACCCAGGTCTCCCACGCCAAAGGCGTGTATGCTAACCGTTTAGCCACGAAGGAGATCACGGATTGTTTTGAGTTTAGTGGACCTGTATATACCGACTCCGAAAAATATAATTGTATTAGATGGAGAACTCATTCTTAAAATGAAAGGGCCGAGGTATATCAGTGGTTGAGCCTTCACTTCTGGTAAGTGGGACCCCTGTTCGATCCCAGACCAAGTGACCTTTGTGGTGAGCAAGCACCGTGCGCATAGGGTTTTCTCGGAGTTCTTCTGTTTCCTCCCCCTTTCTTCATTCGACCATTTCATTCATTTCTCATCATCACTGTCTACATTAGCCTCAGTGCGTGATCGTGAGACGTTAAACTAGATATTTCATTCTTAAAATGGAAGCAGCTTCTAAATTCTCTAATAAACATATTAGCTATTTATAGTATCTAATTTTAATGGATGTTACAAAATGTTTACAAAGCAGCTTTACTATGACAGTGATACGCGAAGAACACGGAGAACCGAATAGACTGATAAGTTACTTTGATACAAATCAACATTTAAAAATGTACAAGAAAACCTGTAAGAGTAATCAAAACTATAGTCACTGATAAAGAATTCAATTACGTCGAAACAGTTAACTTTTACTTAATCTTTATTACAACAGTACGGTCGCCACCCCAAACGAGAATCAGAAAAGAAAAGAAATCCTGCCATATACCCAATGGTAGGAATCGGAGTTTCTTGAGAAATCTTTGAAACATTACCTTGAAGCTGCAAGTTAACAAATCCCTAAGTCCCTCACCAGACAAAAAGATATATTAAAATAGAATATTATATTTAGTGAAGATAGCATTATATTACTTTGAAATAGAACTTCGATACGCGTCAGGGTTTTGCGACACTATTGTATTGGCAATTGAGAATTTTGTATTCGGCTGAATACAAAATATTACATCTTAAAATAAAACCTTGTTAGTGGAACAAATAAAATGCACATTATCTTAAATAAACTACAGGTAAAATCGATCAGGTGGGCAAAAATCATGAAAGTTTCAAAACAAATACATTTTATGTTTTCCTAGGAGTCAATTTTAGTAACATATCTAAAACACAAACCATCTGTAATAAGAATTCAATCGAATGAACATAACTTTGAGAAACGCTAAAAAAAATCAAAACTATAACTCGGCAGCAAAGACTCCAACATTTAAAGAATAAGACATAATACATAAACCGTATTACGTTATTAAAGAACATATTTAATATACAGCAAACAAATTATTTTATTACATATGCTTAAGTTTAAACGAAGTTTTATTTATAATTTTTATTTTTATGTTTCAGTCTTTGTTCGAATTTAAATAGTCTTAATTTTCCAGTTAAATAGGTACTTGTAATAAGTTTATTGAAGCTAAACCGAATAAAGTGAAGCATCTTTGAACAAAGTATAGTTCTAGTAGTATTTTAGATTACTAATAAATCGTTATGAAAGTCAACTCTTCACATTAAAGTCATAAATTCGGAGCTAAAGACGAGATTGTGAATTATCACTTATACTGTAAAACATTTAACTTCACATCAAAGTTAAGAAACTGCTTTCCTTCATTAATCTTATTGTAATAAGAAGCAATTAAAACGTTGTACTTTCCACTGAAACACCATTAACCCCTTCAGTGTGGGTGGCGAGTTAACTCGTGTCTTCAAGACGCACCTAAACTGTGCGGATGGCGTATATATATACGCTTGCTTTGGCTATTACGCACTGAAGGGGTTAATACTGTATCATAAATCACTGTCCCTGTCACTATTCTTAAACAAGAAAGAAATCTTTACTGCAAGTATCAGTCAATGTGCAACTATATGCACAAAATCACAACTCAAGAACAGACATCACCGCTGTAACTGCTACAAAACGAATTTTGCTTGACTACGCTCCCGTTTTGAGTTTCCCTTTTCCACGATTAAATAATGGATCAGATGTATGGAGAATAAAGTCGTTTTTGTTGCTGAATTACTACCTTGATGGAAATCTGTTAATAAAGATCAAAATTAAGAGTTGAATTCTTAAAATTTCCAAGCTCGTGATGTGCTTTTCTCCTCCAAAAGGTTTTAATAATAGTCACTAATGGTTTTCTACAGATGTTTATATTGAATTGTCTAATTTTTTCAAACTTCCGATGTCCAAGTTTTTGTACCTACACATCGTGAAACAGTGTCAGGAGAAAGAGTTAACACTCGGAAAATGAAATTTTTGAGTTTTACGTCTCACAGTTATGCCGGTTAGGCTAAAGGAGACGGTGATGATGAGAGATGAATGAAAATGGTGGAATGAAGAAAGTAGGAGGAAACGGGAGAACCCCGTGAAAACCCACGCACATGGTGTTTGTCAACCACAAAGTTCACTTGGCGTTGGCAGGGATCGAACCCGGGACCCCAAGCACCAGAGGTAGTGTTGCCACGAGACGAGACATTTCTCGTGTCTCGTCTCGTCTCGTCTCGTAAACGAGACGAGACACGATAGGGACAGAACCCTTTTAGACGAGACAGACTACTTGTCCCGTCTCGAAAACGAGACGAGACGAGATGTCTCGTGAAATGTCTCGTCTCGTCTCGTGTCTCGAAAATGAAAACGCTGGCAGGAATGGCCAAGATTGAAATTGCCAGTGGTCATATAGATTGCAAAAAAAAATCCCCTTTGTGAGAAAACATGTTGAAAAGCCTTCATAGAAAAGTGGCCTCTGTCTATTGAATGAAGCAATCGTGATACATGAGCTTCCAGAAATATCATCCTTAATGTCTTGTCCCCAATTCCCCTTGCTGTAAACTGAGGAATTCTCATTTTTTTTTATTTCTGGCTGGAATGATGACAAACAAAATCAAAGACAGGGAAGATTTTTACAAGGTCAAGAAACCGAACTACCACCACCATCTATTCAATTTGAAAACTGGGTAAGGTCTACACTCATTACAGGCTGTAGTTGAAAGTTCTGGCTGAGATGGCGGAAGAGAACAAAACAGACAACACTTGTCTTTATTCTCTGGTGGCGGTATTCTTTTTGCTATATGAATCGAAAACGGCAATTGAAGTATGTCATCTTGCAACTAAAATTTTGTCTTCTCTCTCTCTCTCTCTCTCTCTCTCTCTCTCACAGACACATATACACATAAAAACACACTTTTACAATTTTACCAATCGCTCGCTTATTATACAGCAGTCATGTAAAATTCAACTCTTCGTTTGGAAGGCGGGCGAAGGACAAAGAAAGCAAAGATATTATCGACGAACCCTTCAAATTGTTTGCTTTTAGCAAATTTATGACACTAATAATAACACTTTAGGTGAAGAGGTTTTACAGTGGGGCCTTCGTTTTGTTAGGCGGAAATGTTTGATCTGACCAGAGTGCGAAATTGCCCTCTGCTTCCATGTTGAGAGGAGGGAAATACTTCCCTTTCCTAGTGAATAATATTCATTAGGACCTGAATTATCTTCAGAAATTGTTTCTTACAGGCATATAAAAACCTCTCGAACTTGATAAGTTAAAAAGAACATTTGGTATAATATTCATGGAACTCCGTTGAAAGCAGAAAATATCATGAGAATGATCAAAATTTGAACATTGAAGAACATAATTAACAGAAAAGAAATATGATACCCAAACCATATTTTAAAACCTGCTATAAAATGTATATTCTATATTTTTACTAATTCCTTACTCCCATGAAAGTATCCTGTGGAGTATATTCTCTCCATTTTTTCAGACTGAAATCCTTTTATCCCGTACGATCCCCCCCCCCTGACACAATACGAAAAAACAAATGTTGTTAAAATCCATACACATGACCCTTCAAGGACTCATCCTGGGGCCTTCAAGCCATGGTCTATCGCCGCAGATCGCTCGGCTTGGTATGAAGATGTACGTTGTATGATTGCGAATAGATCACGACAATATAAGAAACTTTAATCCAAAATGGCCACCCAAAAATCAACTTTTTTTTTAGCCACTAGCTAATCTGGGTGTACTGTCATGAGTTTGTTACACAAACGGGGCAACCACCACATAGTAGCACACACTCCGCCGTTATGGGAACAGATTTGAACCATGGAGGTGAAGACTGGTACCAAGCATTCTTTCGTCCAATGTGTCGTTCAGCTCCCATTACTATGGCACTTTAAGTAGAGCTTACTGTGCAGTAACATATAAAATTTCAATCAAATACTTTCCATTACTCAATAAAATTATTTGGTTCCGAGCTTTTTAAAAAAAATTGCAACAAATCTAAACATGCTAAAATGGAAAGTAGTTTTTGGATTGTTATGGGTTAACACTGTGAAACCTAAAGACTGGAATATATGAAATCAAAGTGCACACACATATCTATCTCTCTATTTATCTATATATCTTTCCATCTCTCTCTCTCTTTCTCTAAATATATATATATATATATATATATATATATATATATATATATACAGACACTATAAGGCAAGTGGGCTGATAGAATACGATAGTGTCGGGGATGGTGACACTTTAAATCGAACTTTGCTTGTCGTGTAAACATTATTTGACATTAGTGTCTTCATCTTCGACGTACCTATGATCAAATTACTGTATATTCGTGTATTGAAACTGGTGAAACAAATTTCAATGTTTCAGAATGTAAGAAAAAAAAAAAGAAAAGAAAAAGAAGCCAGGGTCGAGAAGCCTCAGACAAATAGCAGCAGAGATATATTATCTTGTAAACTATTTGTCCTTGCCTTGTGAGCTTATTTGAATTTATTTTTGAGACCTTTAGGCAACTTTGGCCGAATGGATGATGATGGGAAAATTAGTGGAATGAAGAAAGTGGTAGGATACTAGACAACTTCGAGAATACACACACATTCGAAAAATGAAATGAAATCTTTGAGTTTTACGTTGCACGCTTATGCCGGTTAGGCTAAAGGAGACAGTGATGATGAGTAATGAATGAAATGGTGGAATGAAGAAAGTGGGAGGAAACGGGAGAACCCCGAGAAAACCCACGTACACGGGGTTTGTCCACCTCAAAGTTCACTTGGCGGGGCTGGGATCGAACCCGAGACCCCAAGCACCAGAGGTGAACGCTCTACCACTGAGCCACCGCGGTCCCCACACACATTCAGTTTTTGTCCACCACAAAGCTCACATGGCACTAACCGAGATCAAACCGACTACCACATACACCAGAGGTGAAGGCTTCACGGTGTAGCTACCGTGACATTTCTTGTCTTGTGTGTTCTGGGTAATACTTGTAACTTAGTTGTATCTTGATTAGCATGGCGCAGCCTGCTACGTTTTACTTTAGTTCCCATGATATGGTGCTATATTTTTACGAGACAAGACGAGACAAAACGAGACAAACGAGACGAGACGGGACAGAACTTCTCGATACGAGACACGAGACGGGACGAGTACATTTTTTTCGAGACGAGACATGCTTTGCACGAGACGAGACGAGACAGCCTAAAGTCTCGTCTTGTCTCGTCTCGTGGCAACACTAACCAGAGGTGACCGCTCTACCACTGAGCCACCGCGGCCCACTGGGTTAACACTCGGGGTGACTACTGCAAAAGCTATTGTGGTCCGTTGCACATAACAGGATACCGTTGCGAAACATTCACCCACGACAACAACTAGAAGAAGGCCTGCAAGCAAAGTGACACCCGTAGTGCTAAGGGGAATACATCGAGTGCTAAGAAAATCTCCCGAATCAACGTGATATGGTCCACAGATTTCACTTCGTACCCTCAACAGTGAACAAAAACATTTGCAAGGGCCTCAGGTTGAAGTGTGCGAAGGCCCGTGTACATCATCTTCTATCTCGTCACTTTGCCGAACGTAAGACGAACTGCAGGAGAAACTGTATGAAAAGTATCTGGCGGGTTACAAATGAAAAGTCATATATCCATATCACTGCTGGTAGTCAGATTCGGGCGACCACATACCGTGACCAAGGATGTTATAAAATAGGGGATCTGCCTATACGTATCTTCATCCTGTAAAATCAATGACGGCAAAAAACATCCACGCATCGTTTGAGCCGGTACGTTTGATTGGCTACTTTCGTTCCCGCCATGATTATTGGCTCGAAACATTGCTATCTTAGTGACGCGAAGCGGGCAGAGTAGGTGTGGCGAAACTGTAACGTATGGCTTCACGATTTTGTTGTATGGGCAGAATCCTCAATTTTATGACATACTTGACCATGACATTGGCGGCAAACGGCGCAGAAACTTTGTTCGTCAGTGCAGGGAGTTTCCCTCGTGGATTTATGGTTGTTACGGGATTCGGATATGAGGGTACGTTAATGATACGCAAGGTCGAAGAAAACCTGAAGATGGATGCCAAATACTTCCAAGAATCCATTCTGATATTTACCTACTGGAGAGATATCCCACAGTTGTATCTAACAGACGCGAAACAAGTGATGATCCATATGGACAAGGCTTTGAGTTATACGGCCAGAACATCACTACGTTTCAATGAGGAATTAGGTATTCGTGTCATTCTGTTTGAGACATTTGCTGTATTCTGTTTGAAAAGTATTTTGCTGTGACTTTTTTCTTACAAATTATATAAAATCAAAATTTAAAAAGAAATCTTTTACCTCCCACTTTTATGCTGGCTAGGCTAAAGGAGACGGCAAAAATGAGAAATGAATAAAATGGTAGAATGAAGAAAGTGGGAGGAAAAGGAAGAACCCGAGGAAACCCACGCACATGTTTGCCCAACACAAAGTTCACTTGGCAGGAGCAGGGTTTGAACCAGGTATCCCATGCACCAGAGATGAACGCTCTACCACTAAGCCACCGCGGTCCGCAAAAAATCAAAATAAGACAGTCTGGTGCAGGTGTAGTTTTGGTGCACTACATTTTGGAAGATTTACAGGTAAAATTCAATATTTTCCATGAAAAGACATGTTTATAAGGAACGAATTTCTACAGGTAACTTAATTACATACAATGTAATACAACTGTATCTTAGGTTTACTAATGTTAAATCATGACAAGTGCTTTACGACGAATAAAACAAATGAGTGCATATGAAAAAAGGCTCTATTAGATGCTATTCTCTACTGGGGCTTATTTCTGCACCGTGTACACCGGCATCATATTTCTGCGCAGTATTTTGTTTACTAGTGGAGAGTTACAAATATGAAACCAAAACACGTGCTATTGAAACTAGATCATTTTCAAAACGCATTTCCTTCCACTACCCTCACCTCTGCATGTACCCACTATCGCTGACGCGCCTGCTCCCTTCGGACGTATCCCCGCACGGGCCCACCAGCTTCGCCCTGTTAGACTCGGTTAGATAGCATTCGTGCTATTTAGTGGCCACCAAGTACAGATTGATTTTTTTGCTCTATTTTTATGCTACATATCTGGAAGCCGTACTTATACGCAAATCGTAAAAGAATTGTAATTTTCAACAATTAGTTCTAGAGGTCCCATTGAATATTATTTATGCCAAGTAAAATATATTCCGCCCAGTGGAAACCGTCTAGGGGACAATAAAAAGGAAATCGTTGAAACACTTATAATTTTTCAACAGTTTTGTCTAGTATTGCGCCACAAGTAAATCTGTACACAAGAGCGTTTATTCACTACTTAATTTCCCCTGTATTTTTTTTTAATTGGAAATTTTCGCTAACATATGAAACAAGTCCTGCAGTATGTAACCTAGTAGATCTTAGTAGGTTACTAAAAAAGACACTAAATACTAGAGAATACTAAAAAAATATAAACGTTGTCTTGGCACTAAGAATTATAAGAAATTGCCCACGTTTCCCTAAGACAATTATCTTCGACTTTTTGTTATTTAGTCTTAAAACATGTACAAATCAGAATTTGCGTTCGTGCAGGTTTACTTTTGCCGCACCACCCGGAATAATTGATGAAAAATTATAATTATTTCACCAATTTTCTTCTTATTGCTTCTAAAATATTTCCACATGGCAACATGAAAATATCACACCTGGCATACATAAAATTATTAACTGGTTCTTACAGCCAAATTGTCCTTTAACCTCCAGTTGTTCACTGATTATATTTCTCAGTGTACTACTCACCGCGCTAATGTTTTTCCCCTGGAATACGGATTTCTGCTTGGAAATAGCGTTCTTTTGAATGTATTATAGGGGTGCAGCCTGTATACCACCTCGCTTTATTAACTCGTCGTTACACGCACCCGCGGCAAATTGCCGCAGTTTTGCAAAAACACCTGCACTTTCCTTATTCTAAGACAATAGGGGCGGAGGGGCCGAGTTATCCCCTACTCACCCCACCACCACCTGACCCTGACCGGTTTTGCCAGTCACGCACATGGTTCGGGAGTTGAAGGGCGTGTATTGGTCACCGTGAGCAAATTGCTAACGGCGCGTGTGACCACGTAAAGATTGTTGTGAGCAGGCTGCTAACGGGCGTGTTCTAGTGTTAAGTGTTGTATTTTAAGGGCCGTTTGCTCATTCTTTAAACGTGTTGTTTGAAGAGTAGAACAACAGATGGCACTAGTCAGGGGCGGCGCGAGGGGGGTCGAGCCGTGCCACCGCCCAGGGCGGCAAAATTTGAAAAAAGAAAAGAATACAGGGGCATCAAATTTTGAGAAAGAAAACAATAAAGGGGTGGCATGTGAAAGTACCGCCCAGGGCGGCAAACTTTGAAAAAAAAGAGAATACAGGGGCATCAAATTTTGAGAAAGAAAACAATAAAGGGGTGGCATGTGAAAGTATTGCCCAGGGCGGCAAAACTTCTAGCCTCGGCCCTGGCACTAGTATCGTACAAAGCTGCAAAGAACAAGTATATTGTATTAATTTCCACATGGCACGAGAACGATGAGTTTGGTGAAAGTACAGGTGATGCATGCAAACCATCAATTACCTTCTACAACAAAAATAAATGTGGTGTAGATGTCAGTGACGCCATGCAAAAAGAGTATAGCGTATCGAGTGTATCAAATCGCTGGCCACTAACAATGTTTTTTTTTTCTTTGAATTGAATGTTGGTGGAATAAATTCGTTTATTTGGAAACCAACAACATGGGAGGTAATGAATTCAACAAGCCTGCAAGAAAAGACTTCTTGAAATCATTTGGCCGATAGCTTATTTTGGATCATGCGCAAACAAGAATAGCTGGAAAGTATCCGATCGCAAGGTCAATAAAGGACCGGCTAGTTGAAATATTCCAACTTCAGCCAATTAGACAAGAACCTCAGGCAGCACCTGATCAGCGGGGTCACTATAGAATTTGCGGTATCTGCCCTCGTAGAAAGAACAGGAAAATTGCCGTCTTATACATCAACTGCAACACTCCGATATGCAAGGAATACACAAGACCATCATGCACAAACTGCACCGAGCGTGGCCAAGGACCAGCTGCAAACGATAAGGACGGAGAAGGTGACATGTAAATATACGTTCTAAATTTCACTGGACTAGTTTCATAACATCACTGTTCTAGTACATCAATGATGTCTTTGTACATTTCTTTTTGTATTTTTAATAATAAAACATGTGTCAAGAAAATTTCCTATAGCCCAAATAGCTAATGCGGCAATTTGTTCACAGCGCGTGTTCTGGCGTTACTTTGTAAATCAAAGAGTGCAGCAATATGCTAACGTGGCGTATTCTCGTGTAGTAATAGATTATTCAAACACTGTGAAAACATAACAAAAATTTTCTCAAAATCTTTAGGTTAATCTTTTTTAGGTACTGAAAGTGTTTATAATAAGCTAAGAAGCCAAAATTTCATAAAATAAAATTTTCACTCTCAATAAAAATGTGCAAATACTGAAATTAACTATCAAAACTTGCGTGAGCAAATTGCCGTCATGGCGTGTCCTCATGTTACAATTGGGGGGCGTGTACTGACGTGTTAAGTACTTTTGCCATAAGAAAACGTTGCGGGTCACTTTTGCACTCTATTATGCAACAACTATTCACAAAAAGACAAAATCAAGTTATCACCTCTAGCAGTAAGCCGGAGCTCTTAATCTAAAAATTGTCCAAACTAACCTAACCTTAATTTAGGGAATTACTGTTGTATCACGGGACCAAATTGAAAATCGAAAAAAATGTACCAAAACGTACTCCAACCGGTTCTATTTGGTTGGATTAGATTAAGTTACGTTCGAATACTTTACATTAGGTTAGGGGCATAAAAACTACAGTGCAAAGAAACACAAACAAATCTGTGCTAGTCAGGGGCGGATCCAGGACGGACTTCTGGGGGGTGGTAGGTTGTAATACTACTTAGAGGCACTTTTAAGAACTACAAACTCTGAAATGGGTCTTATTTATATATAAAATAAGAAAGTTACCTCTTTTGGGAGGAAAGGCGATTGCCCCGATCGCCCCCTGGATCCGCCCCTGGCACTAGCTGGCCACTAAAAAGCAAAAATTCTATATAACTGAGTCACGGCAAGGGAAAGCTGATGGGCCCGCGCGGTAGCGCGGAGGGTGTCCGAAGGGAGCATGTGCGTCAGCGACGGTGGGTATACGCGTAAGCGAGGGTAGTGAAAACATGTGGGCTTTGGTAAATATACATATTTCAATATCACTTGTAATTGTTTCATACTAGTACTGCTTCAGTTGTAAACATAAAATACAGCTTTCGCACACTGTGCAAAAGTACATCGCCGTACTCTTCGGTTGAGTTAGAAGCCACTTACATTAAAAACTAAGGTTTGTAAACTTTTGCAATTTCAAGAAGAAAATCGTGTACTACAGTTTCTTAACTGTCGCTCGTTTTTTTTAAATAAAAAAAATGAAATCTTTAAGTTTTTCTGTCCCACGGTTATGCCTGTTAGGCTAAAGAAGACGGTGATGAGTAATGAATGAAATGATGGAATGAAGAAAGTGGAAAGAAACGGGAGAACCCCGAGGAAACCCACGCACACAGTGTTTGTCCACCACAAAGTTCACTTAGCGATGCCTGGGATCAAACCCACGACCCCAAGCACCAGAAGTGAAAGCTCTACCACTGAGCCACCGCGGCCCCTAGAATTGTAATCGAGTTCTTGATATACCTTAGGGAGTTCGTGAAGGTAAGCACAAAGATAAGAAATAGAATCGAAGTTAATAAACAGATTGTGCTAGGTAGTACAATTTAAATCACTTTCTTTGATGTCCCCCACAAATTTTTATGTAGAGACGCCAGTGCGCGGGAACATACTATAACCAAATCTTTTTTAAGGACAGCAACAATTTAAATATGTAACACAACATATAAAATTTATGACAGTTTGAAATGTATATGCATAATATTTCATGAACTCACCACGTGTATGTACTGTAGATCTTTGCACATGGAATACCCAGGTTAATATTTAGTTTATTCGTCGTGTTCCACACCAGGAACACTTATACATAACTTGAAGTGCCAATGAATGAATATTTTTTATACGAAACAATTTTTTCCACTTGTAAACTCATCTTCACTTGACTATAATAATCAACGAACTTTGTTTTGAAACAGTTCACCCACACTGCATCACCATGTAACAAATGCAGAACGCGAACTGAATATACAGGCAGCGTGACCAGGCTACGATTTCTCCAATCAGGTTCTTAAGCGGCTAGGCGCCTTTCCGAGCATCTTTGCCAAGATCGACCCGTCAGCTGTTTGCCGTCTTCTTCCAAAATGTTTGTCAAGGATCCTCTAGTACTTGTAATTTTATTTAAATATTTACTTCTCATATACCCTTTACGTGCAGTCCCTTGACTACATTTCTTTTCATACATTTACCTTTTTATGGTCGGCACGCCGTCAACGTTTCGACCTCTTTACAACCATCATTTGTCGCAGTAGTTTCGTCCGTTGTATGCCGACTTTCTGCCGACTCCGTTTTCACAAGACATATTTAATGGAATTAGTGTCCACCCACAAGAAAAACCTTCGGAGAGTTTCAATTTTTACTTCATCATTAAAGAAGATACAGGCTTCATTCATTTTCCAAAATTCGACTCGTTGCCGCTAGTACGCGATATTGAAACTTTCGCCGACGTCGTTTTTCAAGAAATTGCCGACAGTCTCTTTTTGCAGCCGTCGTCCGACTGTCTGCCGACTGTTTCGAGAAAGCTTTATACGAGGGAAATATAAGGCCTAATTCGTATTTTAAAGCAACAAATTACCTTTTAACTCTCTTTATTTTTTTTCGTGAACGAATCTCCTTTTGCTCGTCGCGCGGAAAGACGCCGGTGTCCGGCGCCGGCCATCCGACCGCGGCATCTGGTCGGCATGGACAAATGTTCCGACTATAGGCGGCAGGATCCTGATAGGGTATCTTCTTACTATGGCACTCAAATCCTACGCCCTTTGGTGTGATAAATATAATTTTCCAGTTAACTGGAGTAAAACTCATCTTGTGGAGTTTATCCGGAAACGTTCTACTTCCCTTCCCCAATTAGTCATCCGTGGAGTTTCAATACCTCAAGTCTCATCTGTTAAATATTTGGGCATGTACTTGGATTCCTCTTTGCGTCGGACTCCTCACTTTCGATACCTACAAACTAAAACTGACCGTTATATTCATCTCCGAATAATCAGTAACCCCCGTTGGAGCGTTCACATTTGTCACCTCAACCTATTTCGTCAAGTTTACCTCCCTATGATTACCTATGGCCTTTTCCTTCTTTCCCCGAAAGCTGTCAAACGTATTAAAACTAGTGATGGGTAAATTCCCGGGAAGATATTTTCGCGAATATTCCTGGGAATGTTCCCGGGAGAATTCCCCAAATGGGAATTTTTCCGGGAATTTATGTACAATCACAAAGAAAATTGCATTCTACTACTATATTATAATTTCAAAGTTAAATTCGCTTCTTTATCACAGTATATTATTACAGTTGTCTACAGAGGATTGTTTAAAATGTATATTCTGAACGGTATTATGTTACTTTATTAACCCGACAACGGTCGGGTGGAAAAATATTTCATAAACGGTCGGGCTGGGTCTGAGAGCCCCAAGAAAATAAAACTGCATAATTAATTTGTGACCGATTAAAAAAATAAAAACACACTTTTATGTAGATACAAGTATTCCTAAAAGAAAATAAAGCATTTCAGCTCAAAACTGGTGTTTTCGCTTATTTTTAAAACTATATTTGTAATTGTTTACCTATTTTTGTTAGTAAATTATATGAGCTTTTCTAGAAATTGATATAAAAAAGAGTACTTGCTTAAATGTTGTTATAATTAAGTAATATTGTAAAGGACACTTATAAGTTTATTTAACATAACCTAAGGCATAACTTATGTTGGAACGTATTGAATGTCAGGGGGTAAAGTTTTTTATTTTTTATTGTTGGAAAAATTGTTATCTAATGGCGGAGTGGGTGGAGTTTTCTCAGCAGTCTCAACAGATAACAATTCTTCATTCCTATCATAATCTTCACCACACTCACTGTTACTATCATGGTCACTAAATAATTCAAAATCACGATCTGCATCAGGATCATCCAGTTCACTTTCATTATCATATATAATTGTATGAATTTCACTCACAGAAACTTTTTCACGTTTCAATATGTTCAAAAGTTGCTCAAAATACCAACTGAGGTGTTGTTCGTATACACACACTCAAAAAATTTCAAATAGGTAATCACAATAAATAAGTAAACTCCCTACAATATTCTTGACACTAGCAAAAAAAGTTACGTGAATGGTCGTGGTGGGTCTGACAGACCCACTCGGGGCTCAGAGCTCTATTAAAAGCAAACTAACAATAAATTTATCTGGTTTGCAAAACTAGCGTCTCCTGTCGGGCGTTTCAGGAAGGTATACGAAGTTACAACTCAAACCGCAAACTTTAAGTTGAAAATTTTATTTAAAATATAAGTAGCTGGGTCTCAGAGTCGGACCGACCGTTCTAGGGTTAATATCTTAGTATATTTAGAGAGTACGGATAAATGGATATATTTTTACAATATGTTCTATGAAAGTAAATACGTTTCAAAATGGCATTGTAAGTCCACATACTTTTAAACTGTTAAAAAGTTTAAATTTACTTGCAAGTGCATTTTCTAAGCTTGACTCAACTACTGATATAAAGATATTAAACTTTTAAATGCAATAAACAAATTACGTTGGGTAACTGCCAGATGACACATGACCCGCCATTCTGTCAACGTTTGCGCATAAATATGTATGTTCACAAAATTTGCAAGATACTGACTTATCTTTATAATTTACCACGTTAACATTGCCACACACGACCTTTCTTCTTACCCATTTCTCGAAATTTCATGCGTTAATTCACATGGAAGAGAAGTCCAAGTACCTCTTCAGAAATTTACTCAGAGACAGGAGAAAGACCGACGTGTATTTAGTGATGGGCAGTGGGAATATTTCCGGTGGGAAGGAATTTAAAAACTAAGAATATTCCCGGGTTCTTTCCCTGGCCTATAAATTCCCGGGAAGGAATTTATTTCCATTTCTTTACTTTATTTTCCAAAATATAAGAACCATATGACTAATTACTTTATTTTAATATATTATGATTTACATCTAGGTTTTAAAGAATTTTGAGGTTAAAAAATGTAAAATTATTTGACGGTACTTTATATAACTAATAATATTTATTTATTTATTTTGCGTTCAAGAGACCACAGTATTGTACATTTGTACATGCGGTATAGAACATGTCAAATTCTATTATTTTATATATAATAAACTACTACTATAGTTTCTTATACATTACAGTAGTCTTACAACATGATACATATATATACATAGAAATACCATACCTTATCTATTCATCTACCTGTATTATTCATAGTGCGAGAATCTATAGTTTTTTTTACATTATGCTATCTTCATTTAGTATTTACGAAACATGTATTCAAGATATTTGATTATAATAGTATATAAATAAATATGACTACTCATGTAATAATAAAATAAATACCTTACTATTGATTCATACAAGTTTCAAGCTTGAGCATGTTCATAAAATTCCGAGACAGTATAAAAGCAGTGCTCTTGTAGGTACTTTGTTAGTCTATGTTTAAAAAGGTGATCAGATTCTTTATGATTTTTTAAGTTATATTTCCATTTGCACTAAAAACTAGAGTAATTGTTTAGTATTGGAGGCCAAAAAAACTAGCAAAAAGTAGGATGATTTACGGGAAAATGACTTGATAGTGATGTTCAAGTAGTCAAGAAAGTATCGAATTTATTTTTTTCAAGGTAGTAGGGGATTTACACATAACGGAAAGGTAAGTGGAAGTTATTTATGGGAGATAAGAAAGTGAATTGTTGGTCACGAAGATAGAAAACAACGTGCCATGCGGGGCTCTAACCCGCCTTCATTCGCCAACGCTCTCTCTACAATGCTGTCTGAATTTAATGTTGGTAACGTACTTTAACGTATGAAACCATAAAACAACCACATCGGAATAGAATATCGCAAAAAGTAGGTGCTAAAGCAGGCCTCCAATGCTAAAGAACAGCCAAAATTAGCAAAGTGTTAATTTACAAATGATGAAAAGGAACCATTTTGTAAAGTAATTTAGAATTATGTAGAAATAGAGATGAAGTACCATTAATAAACCCTGGACCATTTTATGGAATTTCGAGAAATAGGTACAATGAAAGGTCGTGTATGGCAATGTTACGTGCTAAAATATAAAGATAAGTAAGTATCTTGCAAATTTTGTGAACATAAATATGTATGCGCTAATGTTGATAAATTGGTGAGACATGTACCTTTTAGCATTTGCCCAATCTAATTGGTTTATAACATTTATAAATTTAATGTGTTTATAATATCAGTAATAGAGTCGAGCAAATCCACTTACATATAAATTTAAACTGTTGCTATATATTTTTTTCACACATATTTAATTGATAGAACATATTGTAAATAAATATACATTTATGCGTAATTGCTAAATATAATAAAGTGTTAATAAAGTAACATAGTGCCGTTCAGAATATACATTTTAAAGAATCCTCTGCGGACAACAGTAATAATATGCTGTGATAAAAATTAATTCAACTTTGAAATCATAATATAGTAATAGAATGCAATATTCTTCTGATTGTACATAAATTCCTTAATAAATTCCTATTTTGGGAATCTTCCCAGGGAATATTCCTGAAAAATATCTTCCCGGGAATTTACCAATCACTACGTGTATTACTAACGTTGGTTCGGGGCAGTGGCGTAGCACACTTTTGCGGGCCCCCCTGCAAAGTATAGATAAGGGGCCCTTGTGGTAAAGCCGACAGAAGTAAAGTTGAGGTTTTACTCCTTTAAATCTTTATTCATCGCAAGACTTAGGGCCCCCTATATCTCGCCCCCCCCCGCACTGCGGGGGTTGCGGGGGCAGCTGCAATGCCACTGGTTCGGGGTGTATTAATTATACTTCATCTCTATTTCTACATAATTTCTACATTACTTTACAAACTGTTTCCTTTTCATCATTTGTAAATTAGTACTTTCTACGTTTTAGAGCAAATGGAAATGGAGCTAATGAGACAGAGATGTTTCCATATACCTCTCTCTCAACATATGAATAGTTACTGGTATATAAAGTACAGTCAACGAATTTTATTCTTTAATCTCCAAATTATTTAAAGCCAAGAAGCAAATCATAAGAAATGGAAGTAAAGTAATTAGTCATACGGTTCTTATAATTTGGTTCTTATAATTATAGATAAAATAAAGAAATGAAAAAATCCCTTCCCGGGAATTTATATGCCAGGGGAAAAACCCGGGAATTTTCCCATTTTTTATTTACCTTCCCACGGGGAATATTCCCACTGCCCATCAGTAATTAAAACCATCCAATCGCTTCAATATCGCGCCCTTTGTTGTTCTCTCTTACTCCCTTCCACTACTGCCGCCACAGCTCTATTTACGGAAGCACGTGTTCCTCCTCTAACAATATATGTTAAATTCCTCAGTGATACCTTCTGTCTTTCTCGCTTCCCCAGTACCTCCGGTGTTTTCCTAACCAATCTCCAATTATTATCATACCTATATATATCATCTCGTCATCGTCCCTATCATACCTCCCTTCCTTTATTTATTACAGTTATACCACTCTTTCCCCTCTCGTTCCTTAACTTTTTCGATCTCGTACACCTTTGCCTTATTTGTATGATTATTTTCTTTCACTCTTAGATCTCAATATCGAACTTCTCCTTTACCCACCCTCTTCGATTGGTCTCCAATATCCCAGCATTTATGTTTCGCTTTTCCATTCCTATCTTTCTCCCTTCCCCTCCAATACCTACTATTTATATGCAGGTGGCTCTAAATCACGTGACTGTTTCGGTTCGGGTTTCTACGATTCTTTTCTCAACCAACATTTCAGTTACAATTTACTCTTTTATACTACTTTTTTTCAAGCAGAATCTTACTCTGTAGCTGCTGCCTTCAGCCACTCTCTTCAACATTTTTATGCTATAGTATGTCTTGTTACTGATTCCAAATCCCTTCTTTTCACATTACAATCATACCCTTGGTATTCTACAACTGACCTTATTATTTTAGAGATGAAATCGTTGGTAGCTCTACGTACCACTCGTGGCTTTTCTACTTTCCTTTTATTAGTGAAAAGTCACGTGGATATCGTGGGCAATGAGTCAGCAGACCGCGCTCCACGTGTTGGCAGTTTGTTTGGTCACCCGATTTCTCTCAAACTCACACCCTCCTCTTATCGCTCCCATTCCCTCTCTCATCATCTACAACATTGGAAACGTAACTCCCGAAGTCCTACAGCTAATTGGTACTGGCATCACCCTTCCCCTCTAACGTCTCCTCCTTGGTTTCTTTCCACCTCCCCGTCCACCTTTCAAATTCGTATCTTACTCCAACTCCGTTTTCATGTCGCACCTACTCCCGTTCGCCTCTATCGCCTCCGTCAACGTCCCTCTCCCCGCTGCGACTGTGGAGGCGACCTTGGTACAGGTAATCATTTGTTTTTTTCATGTTCTCTCTACTCTTTCTATCGTTCCCAGGTCTACTCTCTCTTGTATGCAACTTATGGTTCGGGACCTTTCTCTTGGATTCTATTCTATTCACGGCACCGATTTCTCTTCTCAATTTTTTTCTCTTTTATCTCTCTGAAAATCGCATGTTTCCCTGTAGTTCATAGTGCTCTCGCTTTTCTCTTAAATTTTAAAGTTTATTCACTACCCTATTTGACCTATCTTACTTTTTTGTTGTTATCTCTCAAGGTTACTAGAGAACAGGTTGCCTTTAACCATGCTGCACAGTCATAGGCTGTCCCGGAATGACGTCTTTTATAGACCCGTGAAGCGGTCAAAAATTTGTCGTCTGTTTTTTTCCAACATAAGAATAAGGAAGAGGGTCTTCGCGTGAGGAGTCCTATACTGAATTAACGTTACATAGTAAAATCTTTTTTTTTTTTTTTTTTTTTTTTGGCTTTTATGCAGAATCAAACTTAAGTGTCTGTAATTTACTACATATAATAATGATTTAGAATATAATTTATAATAATAATAATAATTGTGTTTTACAATAATATTCAATTGTTAGAAATCTTACCTCACTGGACAAGTTTCCTGAGCTTTTTCTTCCGTTTGTCCTGAGAGCTTCCTTCTCTTTTTAAAGAAACCTTTAACACATCTCTGTTTTGCCAAACTATTCAAAACCTTAATTCTGGTATATGTTCTCATTCGCACAAATGTAGTCACTATTTCAGAATTCACATTAGCATTACTCCCACAAATAATTCTCTTTAGACATTTCATCGTATCTTTTCCCCTAAGAACTGTTCTTCCATGGCAAAATGAAGACTGTTCTTGCATATCTTTTGCACATGAAAGCACTCTTCAGTCGGCTATGTGAGATGGCCATGAAACAAGCTTTGAATCAGGGGTATAGCCTGCAGGTTTATCTAGGAGGGGCCCGTCATTTTTGGGTGGGGGAGACAGCTACAATTTACAAAGCCAAAAAAATGTGTTACAGTTAGTGGTTTTGAGGCCTGAAGAAACCGGAAATTTTTCGTTTCCGTTCGGAAAACACTTTTAAAAACACTTTTTTAAAAAAATCTTTGGTTTTTGATTTTTCTTCACAAATATGTACCAAGTAGTTTTTATTGTCCTTAACCAAGAACTATAGCTCCAGACCAAATGTTATACCTTTGTGCATAACTATTTCAATTTAAGTCCCTTTACACAGAACCTATCTACATAAGAGTGATTTTCTTTGAAATTTCGCTTAATTTCTTTAAGATTTCCTTACAAAAATATTTATTTATTATTCTTTACTAAATCATCATATAAATTTTCGTATTAGGATAGATTGACAATTATTTTCATATAGGCCTATATAAAATATTTTCATGCTTCATATTGTACATGATCGGCACAGGAGTACTAGATCAATCGATTGTAGCAAATGTGACAGGAAGCTCTACATTTGGTCATTCCTTACACGGAAGAGATACTAGACTATTTTTCGATCGGTAAAGATCGGGAAACAATTTACCGATTATTAATTATATGTACTTTATTTTTAAATGACTGAAACGAGGTAATCTGACGATGTTGTTTTAAAAGCTGGTCATTTCGGTGGTACAGGAAATCATTTGGGGGTCTGGCCCCGATGCCCCCCGTGGCTACACCACTGCTTTGAATCGATGATGGTGAAGAGTGATGAACGGAAACATTTTTATTGTACTGATTACTTAAATGAGGGTGTATTTTTGTATTTTCTTTATTATTATTATTATTATTATTATTATTATTATTATTATTATTATTATTATTATTATTATTATTATTATTATTATTATTATTATTGCAAGCCAACCTGCTATATACGCCAGTCCATCTTCTTCCATTGCTGATTGTGTTTCAATGTAGCACACTTGACTTAAATTATTTTTGTCTTCGGTCATTGTCTTCAGCATTTCATCAGCAGGGGAAAGTGTCGTACCTAAGGACAGTTGTACCTGTGGACAATGGTGTTTTTAATAGGAAGATTTGTGACTAAATTGGATTTGGTTGCCTTGCAGCATTTCTTCTTTCACAGTATCAGTATAGGCTTACGACGACATTGGTATTTGATGATTTTGCTCTGTGGGACCAATTTGAAAATTTTTGGAGTTGAAAGTAATATTTTGAGGTAATTTCTGTCATTAATATTACTTTTATTATATACAATTTTATTGTATTGGGTTGTTAATCTATATTAGTAATTATTTGGCTACTTATACACTAAGATTGTTTTCAGTTATACTTATTGTAGAACCAAGGGTAGCCATTTCTGGAAAATGTAGCGGGAAATGTACCTGTGGACAAATCTTATGATGTACCCACATGCGCAATAAAAATTGCGCGTATATTGTAACTCACGATTTTTAACATTTATTCCATTTTACCTACGTTTATGAGTAAAATTCAGTTATTATTATGTGGATATGATAGAAAGCTATCCATCTAAGAACATATTTCCAAAAAATATAATAAAATAATACAAATATAAGCAAAAAACAAAATTACGCTCGGTTTTGTGTATACTGGCAATCATGCTTTCGAGGGACTTCTAGTAGCAGAGCACGATTGCGAATGGAAATTGACAATAGGCAGTGAACGAGGAGCGATAGGCGAGAAAAGGAACTGGAAAGTAGAATAAAATATTGAATTAATTAATTTAAAGCTAATGTCTAGATGGTTTGCCAAATATAAATTAGCTTCTGTAACTAAGACGTCGTACGAAAATATAGAATTAAACAGAAAAACCCTTATCTTAAGGTTCGAAGCGATACGCACCATGGTTATGAGCACTATTTGTTAAGCAAAGAGAGCAAACGAAACGTAGTCTCCGTGGTTAGGTGGATAGAGTGGCGGACTAGCAATTATTTTGTTAATTTGACGCGAGATCGAATCCCATCCCGTCCCATATATATATATATATATATATATATATATATATATATATATATATATATATATATATATATACAAAACATTATAGGAAGAGTATAATTTTGATGTTCATAAGAAACGAAACAATATAAAAAGGAAATAACTTATTGATAGTATCCTTTAATCGACGTGTTTATTCAGTATTAGAATACGTGTAGGCCTACTATTGGAAACAGCGATTGCTTTCTGTTTATGGTCTTGTATGTTAACACTTCCCCTGCCCGTTCTTGAACACCAGACAACTCACTTCGGATTTGTGTCAGGAACAAGAAAAAAAAAACATACGTGACCTTGACAGTCTTTCCAGTCTTACCACTTGTTACATCGAACTGATGTCAGATTATCATTTATGTGTGTGTGTGTGCTTGTGCTTTTTGCTTTTTAGAGTATTGACTTTCTCTCTTTTTTTCATATCCACAAGTGCAAGAATGCTTTCGTTGAACGTGACTAAGTTATACAGATCTATATATGCGGAACACGAATATTTCCAAAAAATAGCATGAATATGAACGATAATCATGCCATATTTCTACATTATTTTGTAGCGTGAAAAACTGATATTAAAATGATATAACAAACAGGCATAAGCATTTTTTTCTAGCATGCCAACACATCAAACGTAAATCATTAAATTTTGAGGATTACAAATTATCACCTTACGTGTCGTTATATTCCTATTCGTCTTCACGTTCGAGCGACGAAAGAAGAAATTGTAGTGATAGTGACAAAAATCGAATTCGAGATTTCAATGAATTCAAGTTTTACGCCCACACATATCGAAAATGTGATTTTGATGACTGTCCATCTGTTCGTCTGTCGATTCGTCACGCTTTTACATGCATTCAATAGAGACCATATTGTTCGACGTATCTGGACCGAATTCTAGATATGAACTTTTTAAAAAACTTTATCGTTTCGAATTCTATATCCTCCGACACCTAAAAATAAGGGTAATTTACTGAAGGATGAAAATTTAAAATAATTAAATTGTCTCAAAAACAGCTGTAAAGATTTTGCTTATTTTTTACAAATATATATTTTATTAATAACCCTTCACTGTAGTATGAATCAATGCTCTGAAAAAATACACAAGGTGTAATTTACTGTATGGGTTGCGTTTTTCCGAACAATTTTCTCAATTACATTTCATAAATAGTTGTATCATTAATAACCTAACAATATGACACAACTCGTTCGTCCTGTAAACATTCAGAAGGGGTAGTTTACTCTTCTCCGACGATTTTCCCATTAACGCCTGACGCAATTTTGTTCATATTTCATAAATAAATGTTACATAAATAACCTAACGATGTGGTATAATTCCATCATCCTAAAAAGCTAGAAGTGGTATATTACTTTTCGGAGTAAGTTTTACCCTACGATTTTGTCGAGAATGACTCAGGCATTTTGTTCGTATTTCATAAAGAGCATAACTCGTTTGTCCTGAAAAGATATACAAGGGATATTTTATTCTTGGGGATGACTTTGTTGACGATTTTCTCAGAAAGTACTCAGACACTTTTGCTCATAGTTCACATACAATTATTTCCTTAATAATTCTAATATATGACATCAGTTATTTCTAATAGAAATATGACCAATGGGTACTTTACTTTTGGACGTAAGTTGCTTCGAACAAAGTTTTCCAAAATACATTATTTTATTAGCATTTCCCAAATAAATGTTTCAGTAATAGCTGCAGCCTAACACGAGTCAGTTTAAGAAATTCGAGCGAGAAAATTCAGTGCATTTCATCCGTATCCATTCTTAAATATATTTGTAAATCACAATTTTCTTAACAAAACCGAAACATGTTTTTAAATGTGCCTCTTTGTGGCCAAATGGTTCAATGCATTGGTTCTGGATTTGATTCCCGGTGCGAGCTAGTGTATTTTTATCCAACTATAAGGTATAGGTAATAAGCAGGCGCAAAGAGAAAATTGTTTGAACAAGCCTAACCAAGTTAATGAATAATACAAAGAAATAATACAATATTACGAAGTTATAGAAGAAACGTTCTTAATAGTAGATATTTGCGTATGAAATGTCCAAGCTGTGACTGTCAACTCCAAAGGTAAGAAAGTAAAACATCCAATACCAGGTTAATCAGTGGTCTCTAGGTAAAGCTATCCTACTAGGAAGTGATTGAGATACCAAAAAATGTTGTAATCGCTGGGAGACATGTTAGGAGAATACAGTGAGTGAGAGAGTTTAATGCTGCAATTCATGAATAGTCTACACCTTCGTTGAGTATTAAAGTGCGTAGGCCTATGTAGGTTTGCATTGAAATGAGCATTAATACACAATATCTGTTGAACATTACGGGGAGCTTGCAAACAGGTTTGCAGTGCATTTCGCGGGGTTCTATATTGTAACGATCCTAGGGAACTCCTGAGCCTTCCTCACTGTACACTATAATTTAAATTTGTGCTTAATTAAAACTCTATTTGTTTAAATTTAACACTGTTAGCCGTTATCACCTGCACACTATGAGCAACAATCCGCCAATAATTCTTTATTTTTGCCCTCTGTTTTAGCGTCATAAATGCCTTTGTTCATAAATTTCTTTGTCTATGGTTTTGCATATACGTAGCGTGGACATTAAATTTTGACTTCTACGCCATATGCATCTAATTACAAACACCTATAACACGAACACAACAAACTTGGAATATATAGTTCGTGTATGGAAAATCATATACGAGGTGCTGCACGGGAGAACCGTGTGCAAACATATGGCAGTCAACTTCCTAAGAAATTAATATTAATATTATTAATAATAATAATAATAATAATAATAATAATAATAATAATAATAATAATAATAATAATAATAATACAGAAAACGAAACAGTTATTTACATAATTTATTTATTTAAGCATGGAAGTGCAATGGACTTAAGTTATTTCTCTCTCTCTCTTTTTGAAGGCAACAACCCTTAGGGTGCCAAGACGTAGAAAAGGACTTGTGGCACTCACGACTATAGGGTGGTGTGGTTGGCACATCGTTTTTTTTTTGTTGTTAGTTCCAGCTTTCTAGACCGGATGCAGTTATACCCGGTAGAAAATACAAGAAAATATATCTTTCTATTACTATTAAATAAATAATTACACTCATTCCCTCAATGTGATACTTGTTTGTTTAACTGTATACAGACAGCTGATCCGTGGAAAAATCCTTGATAATAATAAATAAAATAAACTCGACAAATATTCTTGTAAATAATAAGTAAAAGTTTGCGTCACACTGTTCAGTTTGCTGGGCACGCCAGTGTGCCGTGTTATCCGGTAATGGCACACTGGAATATAGGGTATGGCTTTCTATTTTTTTCCCAATTATTTTAACTGCTTCAATTGAAATGAATCTACAATTATAAAAGAGTGAATTGTCTTCACCCTTCGATTTAGCAATAAGATCCGCTAGAATTGTATATATAAAAAATAATAATACTCAGAATTTTATAGAGCAGTTTGTTTTATTCGAAATGACATACTTCCTGCAATTGTTTGGATTAGAATTATTTGAAATCAAATCTTTAAGTTTTACGACCCACGGTTATACCGGCTAAGCTAAAGAAGACGGTAATGATGAGAAATGAATGAAATGGTGGAATGAAGAAAGTGGGAGAAAACGGGAGAACCCCCAGAAAACCTATGCACATGGTGTTTGTCAATCACAAAGTTCACTCGGTGCGAGCTGGGATCGAACCAAGGATCCCATGCACCAAAGATGAACACTTTATCAGTGAGCCAACGCGAACCCTCTGAAATTATTTATAGGAGAGAGTGACTACTTTATAAAAACTTGGTATCGAACACATTTGTTTAAAAATACCAGGTTTTTGTGAAATATTGCTTAATATTCAGGAAAACTTAAGTCAATAATAAAACAATAAAATAATAATAATAATAATAATAATAATAATAATAATAATAATAATAATAATAATAATAATAATAATAATAATAATAATAATAATAATCTTAAAAACTCTCTGGACCTAGTGAATTGGTACAATTCCACGAACTAAAAAGAATTTGTTTACTTCTCATGTAAATGTAGAAGGACTTAATCCCTGTTGCTTTCAATATATGAAGAAAGTGTCCAACTGTCAAATGATATGCAACATAAAATGCCCTATGCAACATAGTGTAGTATAGAGTCATCGTTTCTAGGAAACACTTTTGTTTTAGCAAGAAAGGAAGAAAATAGAAACTGCTCAGTTTTAACCTAGTAGAAAGTTTGCAGATTTAAGGGAAAATGCACAGAGTTGTTAGATATTAAATGTAGTTCGGATTAATGGAGTAAGACACCGTAGTTTATTGATTGAAATATACTTGGAGTGATCAAGCCATTACCTATGGAAATATCGAAAGAGATACGTTAATGGTGTTAGTTGCAAACTGTTATACAAATGAAAAATTTAAGGAAATCTCTAAAATTCTGAAATCACTGATCCAAATTGACTGACTGTTAAGTAAAACTGGTAAATCTGACTAAAGCAAAAAAAAAAAAAATATTAATGACCTGTGTTACAATTTCAGACATATCATTCTCATATCAAAACTGCGATAGAAGTAAATTATGAATAAAGGGAAATTTACAGTTCTGGAATACCAACAAATGATTTTGCTAGATGTAAATTTTGGGAAAACTTTTTATAAGTCTTTAGATTATTGATTTGTTTGTTTATTAGCTTCCCCATGTCGTAAACGTCGCCAACACCTAGTGGCCCACTTGCCGGTAAATGGCGATCGTCGATATAGCGATGCGTCGAAGGATTGTCACTTGTGTGCTAGTGGCAGGGATTCGTTGAGTCGAAACAGATATCTAGAATCGGGGGGGGGGGGTAATGAAGTTACCGCCGCGTAACAGCAAGTACTTCATTTTGATCCGCGCTCCTCTGATTTGCCACGGAGAATCGCAAAAGGACCAACACGAACTATCGCCAGTCATGTGCATGCGGTTATTATTATAAATTATTTTTCCTTGACGATTTTTTATTATAAGGACAATACTTAAGCTCCGGGGGTCAAGAGTAACTCCTGCCTGTACATCATGAAGTGAAAAATCTTGAGGAAAGTGCGTATAATTGTATAAATTTAGGTGGCAACTGTCGCCGATCACTAGTAAGTGAATATGGGAAAACTATGAAAAAAGTAAATAGACTCTTGCCATTTTGTTATAAACTTACATGGCGAGTGCATTTGATCTGATTCTAAATAGTTATCGTCAAATGTACACGGTTAAATGTGCACTCTGATTAGAAATATTAAAAAGACGTCAACGATTTATCACTCTACAAGCTGTGTCCTCATAATCGCCTCCGTAGCGAGTTCGGAAGTATACGCAACTAGTAACTCTAAGGTTGGTGGTTTGCGCCCAGCTCAGGGCACTTTTGTTTACTTCTTTTAAAAATGTTTTTAGACTCACCTTAATGAAAACAAATTACGCATATAGGCGATTTAACGTATTTCTAGGGGAATAATTTTGTTGTTTGTTGGCGTTGCGTCGCTTCTCTGCCGCTGGTGATATAATATTCAAGACGGAAGTGGGACCATCGCCGATCGTCCCTGCGGGACCGCCAATTTTTGGGGACATATCGCTAGTTGCCTAACGGTGGTCCACCGACGCTTACGGCATGGGGTTGTCCCCTCAGAAGTGAGGCAGATTGTAATCGACCAAGAGTGTTTTGCAAAAATGGGGAACATCTTCCGACTTCGACTTCTGAATAATACGTTTAGGATCAAGTCGAATTAAGGCTGCCCCACGGGAAGGTAGAAAAAGTGAGGCAATCATTCGAAGCACTACACTCGACACCCCCTCCGTTTCATTCAAGACTTAGACTCTTCAGGAAAAGTAACAAGTTTATTACTTGTAATTTATTCTTGGAGTCAAAGTATTTTGCAATAAACCATCGTTTTGTAAGATATTTTTACTATCGTATATTATTACTTTCGAAAATTGTACTCATATATAATTTCCCATCATGGATTTGAAAAAATCAAAGTTCGAACAAAGAAAGATCTCCGATCCACATGTCTCTTCATGTTTGATATGGAAGTCTCATCTTCATTATTGGCCCTTAATTTATTTGTCCTAGGCAACGCGACTCGACGGAATGGCTCTAACAGTAAGTGAAAACATTCATTTAGATGGTGAAGTAATCAGGAAATTGCTGCTATTATTTCACGAAACACAAAAGATCTTGAGGAGAAAATAAAAACAATTTTGCTTACCAGGGGAGGAAGTAAATCATCTGCTTACGTTTGCTTAACTAGAAAGAAGGCAAGGGCGCCGATCCTGGGGGCCGGGGCGGCTCCCCAAAGCACATGTGGGCCTCCTTTGTATTTATGAATGTACAATATTTGGCATAATTTGAGTGCAATTTGTCTTAAAATCCTCATATATATATTTTCTACATTTGAGTGCCTCCCCCCCCAAAAAAAAATTACAGATAAATCGGCGCCCTTAAAAGAAGGTCTAGTGAAATGAATGGAAATGTGATAACGTAATACTTGAACAACTCTATCTAATGGAGGAAAGTAAATTAATATTCAACACTTCTTTCAATTTTAAGCATTTCAAAGATCCTCGTAATTTAGTAGCATCGCGGATTTGCATTTTTGAAATATGGGAACTCTATCTATACCTTAACGTGGGAATCGGTTTCGGACCATGCACTTAAACCACTTTGCCACAAGAAGCATATAGTAGTTTTTCTTTCGATTTCCTTAGAAATATTGCGAATGGTATGACTTTTAAAACTATAAAAAAGAATACACATCGACACAATAAGATGATAATCTGATACCTAGGAAATATATTGAATTGTTTTTAATTTGTTCTCACGCTATCAAAACAGTACTTATGCTTTTTTATTCCAGCCCTTTAATATAAGCATTTCACACTATTGTCTGTTCTAGGACAATACAATTCTAGTTCATGTATATGCTAGCTTTGGAACTACAGTAGAGTTTTGCATATCCGACATAAACAGGCAGACAGAACGCCGGATAATCTGAATATGTTAAGGAGAGAGCAATTAAAAGTAAAACTTATGATATAATTTTACATATTACGCATCTGATAATCATCTTTTATAACAAATAACTGCACTGCACTGAATCAGGGACGTATCCAGTGTGAGGGCCGTCCCCCTCCGAAACTCAAGCACATTTTCAACAAACTTGCTTTTACCCTTTTGAGGTTCTTTTATATCAGTTTACTTGGAGTCAATGTCCAAACTTTGGGGAATGTGCTGTTGTCTTCTTATAATTCTAAGAATATACCATAATGCCATTATACCAGGTGGAATTAAAGAACAGTTTTAAATAGAATTAACATTTCGTTTCCGTTTTGTTTTAACTTTAATATATTAGAACGATACACTCAATGTCTTCTTGCTATTTTTGTTATGTGATATACGTAGCAGACAGTTTTCTTTAGTTACATTTCTCTCGAAATTGTTTCATTTTGTTAGTGCTATATTGCAGTTTCCAAAGTAAACCGGCTTATAAATGAAAAGTAGGAAAAAGTTTAAGAGAAATACAGAACTGTTGCATTATTATTATTATTATTATTATTATTATTATTATTATTATTATTATTATTATTATTATTATTATTATTATTATTATTGATATTTTTTAAAACATTAGAATTACGCGCTTACGAGGATTCGTGTTGGGCCCCCTCCGAATAGAAAACCTGGATATCTGTCTACTGAATGATAGACATACGAGTCAAAGTGTAGACGGGCGCGCTAGCCGATAGACTCCAGAGCATGAAAAATAGATTAAGACCACAACTTGCAGTTCTTCTTGCCGATTGGTGCTATCTGCAATGATATGTTGGATCATACGGTATGTGGAACAAAGAAAGGTCAGATAAGCGAGACCATGGTGTATTGGATTTCACGCACGTAAATCTGTAAAATGTTTGTATAAATAATTATCTTTCACTCCCTAGCTAAATTTGTGGGTATGATCACACACCTTGACTTATAAAGTATAGTCTTGTAAAGAAAAAATATTTTTAGCTAAAAGCTAAAGAGAAGCCAACTTCAATAATTTACTTAGGTTTTTTTTTAATAATGGCAAACTAGTCCATTTCATCACAATAAATCACGTTTGGTACCAAGATGTCTTCTTCTGTCCGTATATATCCTTCAAGCTATACAACAGCATGAACTGAAAACAATAGTTATTACCAATAGGGCCTAGTACTCTAGTACTGGATAAATACGTCATTACAGCAAAATATCAATAAGATATGTCCTTATTATATTGCTTCGGTTCTTATTAACAGGAAAATTATAATTTGTAAGAAAAAAAAAGTTTGGGATGGGATGAGATTCGATCTAGTGTCAAAACTGTGTATGGGAGTACTAATCCACCACGCTACCCACCTAACCACGGAAACTACTTTTTGCTTAGTCTTTTTCTTAACAAGTAATGCTAATATCCATAGCGCATGTCAGTTCTAACCTCAAGACAGGAGATTTCCTCTTTATTTCTATATTTCCGTACGACATCTTGGTTACAGAAGCTAATTTATATTTGGCAGACAATCTACACACTAGGTTTTAAACAATAAATGCAACATTTTACTCCACTATCCAGTTCCTTGATCCAGCTCCTCAACTTCCCTACTGAATTCCTTCCGCAATCGTGCTCTGCTACTGAAAAAATCCCTCGAAATCATGATTGCCAGTATACACAAAACCGAGCATAACTTTTTTTGCTTATATTTTTATTATTTTATTGTATTTTTTTTTTTTGGAAATATCTGCTTAGATGGATTGCTTTCTATTATCTCTACATACTAATAACTGAATTTTATCCATAAACGTAAGGAAAATAGAATAAATGCGAAAAATCGTGAGTTACAGTATACGCGCAATTTTTATTGCACATGGGAGTACCTATGGACGTCCGTAGGTTCATACTTAGATTTTAAAAAGTTTTTATGTCTCTTTACAGATGCCACGTAGCAAGGAAAAGAAGAAAAGAAAACAAACGTCCAACGAAATTATATCTAGTGCTGTGATGGACGTAATAAAGAACAAGATTAGTATCCGTGAATCGGCCAAGAAATTTGATATTTCAAAAAGTTGTTTAGCTTTCCATGTTGCTGAACTTAAGAAATCCTCAGCGAAAACATATGCTTTTTCACCACGTTATGATAATCATACGGTGTTTAGTGATAAACAAGAAGCTATACTAGTTTACTACATAAAGCAGTGTGCTTTTATGTAGTATGGACTTACACTAAAAGACATTAAGAAATTTGCGTATCTCTTTGCGAAGGAGAACAAAATTCATTATCCTTCTACTTGGGACAGGGATCAAACAGCTGGTGAAGGATGGGTAAAGTGGTTCAGGGCTCGTCATGCGGCTGATATCTCACTTCGAACACCTGAAGCTACCAGTCTTTCAAGAGTTACAACCTTTAATAAAGAAAATGTGTTCAAATTCTTTGAAAATTATATGTGTAATGGAACGCTATCATTTCGATCCCTCAAAATGTTGGAACATAGAAGAACGTGGTATATCAACTGTTCATGTTCCGCCGAAAGTTCTCGCTCCAAAAGGTGTAAAGACTATCGGAGGAATGACGTCGGGAGAAAGAGGGGGGGGAATTTAACAATGATTGCAGCTGTAAGTGCAATAGGGTATTTCCAAGAGTACATTTCAAATCCCACATGCTGAAAGGTGCTTCCCCTGGTTCTATTGGTGATGCAACACAGTCAGGATGGTCCATTGAAGAATTTTTTTTTTTTTTAACTTTTTGAATCACTTCATAAGCCATACAAAACCATCACCAGAAGATCCTGTACTTGTACTACTCGACAATCACGAAAGTCGCATGTCTTTCAAGACAATCTGTCGTGCTAAAGAGACGGGAGTGGTTAAAGGTAACCTTCCATCCTCATTGTTCACACAAGCTCCAGCCTCTAGATAGGACAGTTTTCGGTCCTTTTAAATCGTACTATAATATAGCAGTAGCAGATTGGATGTCAGCAAATAGTGGGTCAAATCTAGATGATAAAACATCAGGTAGGCCAGTATCCATATATGAAGTAGCTGAGTTCGCGGAAAAGGCATACCCATTAGCGTTTACTCCATCAAAATATAACGAGTGGTTTCCAAGTGACGGGACTTCATCCACTTAGTCGGGACATTTTTCTGGATCACGAATTGTTACCTTCGTCAGTGACTGATCTCCCAGAACCATCAACGAATCTCACAGAGCCTACAGAAGGTGCTGAGTTTTCGACTGTTTCAGGTTCAGTCTCTGGATTTCCAGATTTCTCTACATCGAATATTGTCACAAATCCAATACCTTCCGGAACCATTGAAAAGCACCCCGTTGTCACGCCGGAACAGATACGTCCTTTCCCGAAGGCTGGAATTCGTAAAACTGTAGGGGCTGTTAAACGTAGCAAAGGAAGATCACGAATTTTAATAGATACGCCCGAGAAAATGGAAATTGAAAAAATGAAAAGGAAGAGGAAAGGTAAGCAACAGGGATATAGAAGTTGTAAATCCATGCCGAAAAGAATGAAGTCAAATCTTAAAGTACTACTTGATAACAGCTCTTCAGAAGAGGGAAACCTTAAAGATTTACTTCAACTGTATGAAGAAAGTAGTGAAGGAGAACTTGTTGATCTATTAAAAGAACATCAAGACTTAGCCAAGGCCTAGAGGGTGGTTTCAATCCACAAGAACTTAAACCTGGCGATTATATCCTAGTTGAAGTGACAGGCAAAAACATTCGAAGCATTTTGTGGCTAGAATAAGAGAAAAATCGGGAGATGGTTTATGTGCAGTGGAGTATCTTAAAAAGTGTTCAAGCGACGATTCACCAAAATTCAGAATTGAGAAAGACCCCAGCATTTATGATATCTTAGGTGAAATAATATTGAGGCTACCTAATCCTAATATCGTAGGTGGTTCGGAAAGGCAATTAAAGCAAGTGTCTTTTCCAATCTCATTTATGGGATACAACCTTGGTTGAGTCATTCTATAGAAGATACGAAATCTAAAAGTAGACCTAAAAATGTTTTGTTCATTTTCCCGACTTAGTGTATAACGTTTTCTTATTTAGATAATCAGTTTCTCTTTGTTTACCATAACATTTTGTCATATTTTAAGACTCGTTGTTATAGGCTTGTATTTCCAATTATATGAACCAACCTTCTTACATATCTAGACAACCTTGTTTTTTCTTATTAATGGATCAAACTTTGCATTGAATAAAAACCAGAAAGACGCAATAGATGTGTTTCTATTATTTATTGCCTTCTATGCCTTTTGTCCTCAGGTACATCACCCCATGTCCATAGGTACATGACCCCGTTGTACCTCAGGACACGAAATATGGGTTTCAAAAATCGGTTATTGCTTGGTTTTAAAAAGCGTTCAGCAACTGACAAATTTTTGTGTAATAAAGAACGAATGTCTAAAGGTTTTTAAAATAATCTGGCTCCCTTGGTGTTATTTGTTTAACAAATAAAAAATAAAATTCAATAAATGTCCATAGGTACGACACTTTACCCTACATACAACACCACATTTTTAAAAATATTTGCTTAAAATAAATTCTTCATTATCGACAGTATTTGTGTTTTTGTTAATTTCCAGTACGCCAGGATTATTGTCTAAAATAATCATTCTAATTCTATTTAGTGCATTTAAAACTGTAGGATCATCATAGAGTTCTCAGTCGTCTTTAAAGCGTTTGGTCTGCGGGTGACGTATTACGATCTTCACCGACTCCTTCCGAACGAAAACCGAAGTGTTTCGAGGCAACCTATTCTCTAGTAACTTGGTTATCTCTGTAAATTGCCGATAGGTCTTATTCAAGACAGTGGCAAAGTTACTACGTCATAACTGACGCAATTGCAGTGAAGTGAAGTGAATGAAAGCTGCGTTAGCTTGTGTCAATGTATATAGAGTATTACAGGTAGCACATTTTCTGCTATCGAGAGAAAAAAATACCCAGAATTCTTGCGCGACGTGACGTCACGTGGAAGAGAGTACGAAACAAACACATCGTAGGAAATACAGTGCACGGTGTCGTTGCGTGAAATTTATAAAGAATGGGTAATTATTGAGACAAAACTGAATAAAAAAATAAATGTGTTGTTGCTCAATGTCCGAATTGAGAAAGGAAGACTCCATGTATAACATAGCACCCCTTTCCTAAAAGTTGTTGGTACAACGACAGTGAATTTCTCGGTGTAAACGCGCAGACGGAATCGATGTAAACAATGGTAGTATTTATTCTATTCATTTCTTACCGAAAGATTATGAGACAGACTTACAACACGAACTTCTTAAGAGCTACCTGTAAGAAGAAGAAAAAAAAAGTTCCGCACTCATGGAATTTCTTCTCTGCATATATCGAATTGGCATGTAATTGTTAAGAACGAACAGAAGTAAAAGGTTGGACGAGCAAAGATGTTATTAAAGAGAATTTGCCCTTTTTTCCCATAATACGGTGAAGCCAAAAAATAATCGAGACAAATCTGATTGGCTGCTCTCTTTTCCGTTAGTAATGCTCGCTCGAAACATAGGTATTATGTATGCCAACATGTAGTGTTCATTGCGTGTATTCTTATTTAAATATTCACTTTAACGTTTAAAATGGTTACATGTGCAGCTTGTGGATTTGTGTTCGTTACCTTCAATGGGGCCCACGTTCTTATTTCCGTTGAGGCTCGTGCTCACTTGTTCTAGGACTCATCCTTCAATAAGGATCACACTCACACGGATCAATAATTTTCTGAGAAGGGTTTGCACCAATAATTACAAAAACTAACCGATAACACTAAAACTCATCAAAGTGACATGCGATAATATTCTTTAGCCTTGACAGCGCTGATACATAGAACGGGGGGGGGGGGTATTTTAGAGGGTCGCAAGTGATATGTAGGAAAAATGTTCTACCTTCTGTTTTCTGTCCTACTTGACAAATGTTACATTGTTTGGCTAGGTGAATTCTTTTCCTTCAACCTTCAGAAAATCGACTTAAAGTATTGTTTTTGCAAAGCTTTGCTTTCTCTTAAGCTCCAAACGGAAAAATTATGGCAGAAAGTTTCGGAAAGTGTTGCTATTTTCACAGCTAGCTTCTCATTTTAAATAGTGTATATTTACACCGAAGGGGGTGCACGTGCACCGGTGCCCCTCCTAAATCTGGCCCTGATCACACTTACTAGACTGGTGGGAGCTCGCGCTCACTAATTTCATTGGGATACGCGTTTATTGGGTTTGGACTCACTACACTCAATGAGGCTCGGGCTCACTAATCTGAACTAGATGTAGGGGTCACAACCATTAATGACCTCGTGCTCAATGACGTCAGTGGGGTTTGCAATGATTTGTCCTTGAGTTCATTACTTTCAGTAGGGAAAGCGTTCACTATTCTCGTTAAGGCTCGCTCTTACTCAAGCTCGGGCTTATATCCTTCAATGAGGCTCGCGTTTACTTTGTCTCGGTCTCACATCTTTCAGTGAGGCTCACTCTCACTAGGCTCCTTGGAGATCGCGCACCCTAATCTATTTCGAGCGAGCACACGTTTAGTTAGGTTCGGGGTCACCTTAATTAGACTCTTGCTTCTTCGCGCGTGATATCTTCCGTCAACTGGGCTCGAGCTCGCTCATCATTGGGGCTCAAACTCACTGATATCAGTGTACGTTAACGTGAGTTCGGGTTCCTTATTTTCATTGGGATTCGCGTTATTTATTCTCGTTGAGGCTCGCGCTTACTTGGTCTAGGACTCGCATTCTTTAGTGAGGTTCGAACTCACTAGGCTCCTTGGAGCTCGCGTTTTCTAGTCTCTTTCGGTCACGCACTTGCTTGGGTTCGGGCACACTAATTTTAATTGGATTCGTGCTCACTCGTGTTGGCTCACTTCCGTCAACTGGGCTCGATCTCGCTACCATCAATATAACTCGAGCTCCACCAGCGCGGTTTTCACTAATGTGGGCTAGGGTTCGTTACCTTTAGTGAGCTCGTGTTAATTATTCTCGTTGAAGCTCGTGCTTATTTGCCCCCGAGCTCATATCTTTCAATGAGGCTTGCGCCAACTAGGTTCCTTGGAGCTCGTGCTCTTTGATCTCTTTCGGGCAAGCACTTACTTGGGCTCAGACTTCAATACTCAGTGGGACTCGAGCTCACTGGCGACAGTAGGGCTTGTACTCATTTTTGCTGGGGCTCACATCCTTCATTCAGGCTCGAGCTTAGTCGGGTTCTGGTTCAGATCCTTTAATGAGACTTGCAGTAATTAGCCTCCTGGCACTCGCGCTTACGAATTTTGTTCGGGCACATTTTCCGTGAACTAAACCCAAAATATAGTAGGAACATATGTATAAACAAGAACATTTATTTGAGCAATCTCAAAAAATAAAATAAAATAAAATAAAACCCAAACAATGAAGAAACACAATGCAAGGAAAAGCAATAAATTCTTTCCGGGTTCTGTGACTTCTGAGGGCTGCGATTAGAAGTATCACTAACATTTCCTATCAATATTCATAAAGCAATAACAATGAGTGAATGATAACATTAATATATATTTATTATAATATAGCAATTTACTCTGCATATTTGTAGTTAGAATCAGTAATATTTTTGTCTCTGTGTAGTTTCAAAAATAAAATAAAGTTAGAATATGCTCGGAGTATACAAAAAGTATATGCTAAAAGCAGAAGACGCGATTTCCTCTCTTCCGCGTGACGTCACACTTCCAGCGACCAATGCCAGTTCAAATCGCATATTTAGCAGCCCCTGAGCTTGTGTAATGTGTGTGTAAATGTGTATTTTGCCTCCTTTCAACTTGCATACCAATGTGCTACGTTCAAGTACATTTTATGTATTAAATTAGTTTTTAATTATCAAGTACAACATTGGAATGCTGGTAAGTTTCTCTCTTGGTATTGTATCAATGTGCGCACATGATTAGTGTTTAGATTTACTAGAGATACGTACCGTAGTACTGTCTGTATAGGTAAAAGGATCAATACGTTTACATTTGATTTTCATACTATTTTACTTTCGTACTAGAAAGGATTGTTGAAAACACAAATATTTCACTAATTTCCTCCTTATTCTCCACTAAATATTTCCCGCTGGGGATATGAACCTGTATCACTTGCATAGATAAAATTCAAGTTAGCCACCAAAAGCAATTCTTCAAAATTCACAATTATGATTTGCATGTAAATACGGCTTCCGAACGTGTCATATAAAAACCAGTACAAAAAGCACAAACCAATCTGTGCTAGGATGTTTCCAAAAAAAAAATAATAATAAATAAAACAAAATAAATAAATAAATAAAATACAAAAGCTCTATAACCGTGTGAGTTGTGGAGGTGTTCCAATAATCGAGTAATTGATATTAATTCGACAAAATTTCAAAATCTTTGAGGCACTTGAATGTTAGAGGTGCTCCACGTATTCGAGACATTCGAAATATTCGAGGCACTCGAGATATTCGAAATGTTAGAAACATTTGACGAGTTCGAGGCACTGGAACTGTTCGTGAGCCTCGAATTGTTCCAAAGCAACAAATACTAAAACTAAATATGATCGCAATTTATCGAGTTGTTTGAGTATTTTGTGATGTTCGGGGATATCTGAGTCTTAAGAAGAAAAAATGCGATCGATGTTATCAGTTGTTCAAAACATGTACTACCTATATGTAGGGTATTCCATTTAAAGTTAGGTCTCTTGAAATGAATTTATTATTTTTTTTTAGAGGTTATAGTCAAGGAGCCGTACTTCCCATTTAGGGAAGGACGAGAAACGCCATACTTTCAGGAATTATTCATTGACTATCTAGGATGTTAAAAAGTAGGTAATATACTGAGTTCTTGCCCTTGTACTTAGGGTGTTTAGATAGTGCAACAGTAAGATGTATCCTCGTGCGCGGGAGATGAGAAGTAGCTGTTCTTAACTATTACCAGATTTACGTTTCACGGTTATACCGGTTAGACTAAAGGAGACTGTGATAATGAAAAATGGATGAAATGAACAAAGTGGGAAAACCCACGGGCACAGTGTTTGCTTGCTGGGAACGAACCAGGAACCCCAAGCACCGGAGGTGAACACTACCAGTGAGCCACCTCGCCCCTTTGTAGTCTGTCAAGAAAGAGTGAAGGAGAGGGGGTGAGATAAAGATAAGACATGCGTTACCCGAACGGGTTGTAATCTAGAACACCATTAGTCTACAAGGCACCACTTAACGAATTGCGCCAACGATAGGACAGGCAGAAAAAGGAGAATTTTCAAGCGGTTTCGAAGATTTGAATGAATTTTATAGATGGAGACAGGTTCTAATATAGGTAGAGGTAATAAAGTTCGATAAGCTTGAAGACTTATTGAATTTCGGTTTTGAAAATTCATTATCCGATACTCAGACCCTCACAGTATTTGAGATTTTCGAAATTTCATGTAGTATCTAATGTTCGAGTATCATTGATACAAACCTAAAGAATTTTAAGTTCGAAACTCCGTATTATAGATAGGAGCTGTCTATCTGTTCGTCTGTCGATTTGTATGTTACGTAACTTTCGAACAGATTGTCTGATTTTGATGGAACATACTTTGAAACGTCCGCCCTAGCTTTCATCAGACACTTATTGTTTTTGGTTGCCTTACAACGAGGGGAATTTCTTCTTATCTTCTACGTAGGCGTGGCATTACCACTATTATTTTTACCGTTTTCTTACCATTAACTTTCCTAGTAGCATTATTACTAGTAACTACATAGCATTTTATTGTCAGTTTTGCATCTAACGTTTAATACTTTCGAGTAGTTTATTATAGCCTTTTTTCCTTTTTCTTTGTGGACTTATGATATTACATACGCTATGCTAAGTAACCAAATTTACACCAAATTCCTGATATGTTTTAGAATGGTTTGAAGCGATACAAGCAAATTAAATTTCAACAAAATCAAAAAAGTCAATACTGGGTTGGTAACAGAAGACTAAATTGTATTAGATTACTAAAGTTCTCTTTCCACCAGAAAACTTCTACACCTAACTGTGAAGCAAGCTGTGCTCGCTCTTCCAACAGTGTTCGCATTTTCTTTCTTTTCTCCCACCATTTTGTTGGCCCTCATTTTCTTGAAATCTTGAAATTCGTAACATTACGTACTGCAGTAATACGTATCGATCAGAACTTGAAACCACTCTTCTATTTTTAGCACGGTTTTCTATGATTGACATTTTCTTCGTTGCTGCCATCTGGACATGACTATTACCACGTGCAGTAGTAATCACTTTCATCCCATCCTCCGATGACGAGGTCGCAGAATAACCTCCATTTTTGCCGTTTCAGTACTTTTTCTTTGACGCTCGGTGTAGCCCGAGTCCCACGAAATTATAAGCCGGTAATTGTAGATGACTAATGTCACTAATCGTGCAAATAATCCTTCAATTCGGTTCACCAGTTTAGAATATTAGTGCGATTAGACCTCGGAAGTTCCCGTTGCTCTCCATTTTCTGTTGCCGACCACCTTCAAATGAAATGGTGCGGCTTAAAATCTTTACCCTGCATTTCCTGTTATCTGTGGTACTAATTTAGAATGTGTACGAAAGCGCATCACTTTATATTGTGTCCTTTACGTGGCAAAGGTACATGCATGGCACCAGCCGTTACACGAGCGTGTCCTTTCTTATAGATCACGATAAAAAGCACATAAAAAAAACTTAGTTGGAGTGGACTGCTCGGCGGCTATAAGGTCTAGATCTGAATCATCCATTTTTTTTGGGAAAATCATGCTAACATCTATCGTTGACTCCCTCTTCTCTAGGGCGACATATATACATTCTAAACCTTTGAGATTACAGGTAAATTGTCAAGCATTATAACATTTTCTTTCATACCTGACATATTACCGGCACTTAAAATGTTATATCGTCCTTGGTAGCAAATGGTGTTACCATGCAGCGCCTCAAAGCTTGGGGTCCTTTGTTCGAATATCGCTCAGTCATGTACATCTTTTTGGTGTTTGAGCCCTTCATTAGCTTTACGCATTAGATTCGAGCTTAAGACCACTTCGTGAAAAGATGTCACGGTTTACACAATTTGGTGACATTCAAAAACTTCTGAATAGACGAGAAATAAGGTTTTGTAATGGTTCAACAATAACCGTAATGTTAGTAATATTTAGTCTGGATAACGCTCTAAATTTCGAAAATACCAGAAATTTTGCTTTTATTCCAAGTTTCTAGTATACCCGAAATTTCTGTAATAGTCAAATTTTCGTCTGATATTTTTTAATTTCTGATACTACTACAGGTTTCAAATACCCGAAACTTCGATAATACGTGAAACTTCGACAATATTCAAATTTTATAAAATATTCGATATCCTGTAATGTTTGGATTTTAAGTAATAATATCCAAAGCTTCGATAATCGTAGAAGTTTTGATAATAACTGATGGCAACTCGATAAACTTTCACATCGAAACCTCGGTAAATTATCAACCTTATAGAACAACATTATTTACCGTAGAGCGAAGAGAGAAGGCGCGTGAACGATTGTGGGTATGCGCGTGAGCTATGCTAGTGGCAGTGATACATGCTTCAATAGTGCATTTGGCGTAGGAGACGCGGGCTAGATTCCGGCGGGACTTCATGTGGTTCGGGCTCCACGTTAAGTGCATCTTATGAAGGAGTTGCATTCAGAAATACAGGTTCACTTCACAATTACTTTATCTTACGAGTAGATATTGGTGGTAAAACTGGTGTCTGTTTATCGCTTATTTACTTTTATTTAGATCATTTTATTAACATATTTCAGATGGATAATAATGCAATGTTTATATTTATATATGGTTTTTAAAAATTTAAGTGGATATGGTTATGTAGGTGCTTCTTGCGACTTTGAAAACAGTATTATTAGTAGGTAGGTTTTGTATATAAATACGCATACCGTAGGGATCAATGGTATCAAGCGACTGTCCAAAACACGAATGATAACTTTTCCTACGTTTCCAATAAAAGCGACAATGCTAACTTCTTGATTCAGAGCAGTAGCGAAGCATGTTTGTCTGTGCGGGGCAGGGGTGTCCGTAGGGATCAATCGCTTCAGCGACTTGGTTTGTCGAAAACAAGGAAGGTCCAAAATGTACTTGATACTGCAAATAATCACGTAGTAGATTACTTTTGGTAGTTTCAATCAAAAAAATTGTCCTTGCAAACGTAAGACACAGGTTTCCTACAAATGCTTTACTGTTGAAAATAGGTGTGTGATACATTTGCCTTTGGTATGCCCTTACTTAGTAAATCCTTAATATCCCTTGTATTGATTTGACATTATAATTTTACAGTTGTAAACATAAAATACTGGTGTTTTTCTTTGTGTAGACACACTTGGATTATGGATATTAATATTCTAATTTAGGGTTTCATATGCACTAACTCATTTTACCTAGGTAAAATTATCACTTTATAACGAATTATTGTAAACCAGTACCAACCGTGATTTATACTAGTGTTAACACTGAAATTTATTAACTCTGTCACCGATTTTCTAACTTGTACTAAACAGGATTGTATTTTCCTGTTTCTTAAAGGAGTGTGAGGCCGTGTCCAAAATTGCACAAGTGCATAATTAATAAAGTGTACTTCGTCAAGTTAACTTTTGATACGCATCATTAAGTTCCAATATCTCGTTGTAGTGGTAACAAAAAAAAAAAAAAAAAAAAAAGGAAAATTTCTCGTGCTAAAAGACATAAATTAATTCTTTTTTTTATGAATTACTTGGCAGTGTAATAAAGTCAAAAATATGATATATATTAAAGATTGACAGTATGGAGCAACCAAAAAATTAAATACGTGTTTTTCTTGTATGCTAACAGCTTCAGAACTTTTATTCAGTCACATTACCTGCAAATAATTATAATTGCTGATCTCTCATGCTCAGATTAACAAGAGCGTAGCGCAAAGGCAATGATTATATATTCCGCACAATAAACTCGCTATTGCATAAAACTACCAAACTCTTGGTGATTTATTATTTTATTAGGTATGCTTGGCGATGTAATATTTCTTAACTCATCTTGACGGGACTAGCACTGTAGGCTCTTGGACAAATTGGGTCTTATGCAGAGTCGTTTTGAAAATGATTAGCCTCATACTAAAGGTCTGGCTACTGCAGGAAACATATGTTAGTCGTACTCTTTAGTATGGCTCTAATCACACGTCAGAACGACTCTGTATATTTATTTATTTATTTTACGTTCAAGCCACCACAGTCTTGCAGAATTGTACATGCGGAATAGAACATGTCAATATTTCTATATGAATACCAAAGATCATCTTATGGATCATATACCGTACATCTTATTACTAGTGCACATATATCTTCCGTAAGGTGAGTTTTTGTAAAATAACCAGATGGTTTGATACATAGTATAAAAATTTTATGTATACACAATAAACTTACATATTGGAAGTACATATCACTATACATACACATTACTATTCGTATTTACATATCTATTTGTAATATTTACAGTTGTCTACTTTATTATGATAATTATATTTACTTGCTTTTCATTTAATTTTGGCTTTACAAGTTTCTTAAGTACGTTGAAAGTACTCAGAAAGAGAATAAAAACAATGTGACAGTAGGTATCGTGTAAGCCTTTCTTTGGAAATTTTGTCTGACTTGGAATCTTTTGTATTGTTATGTAATTTGTTGTAGATTTATATTCCTGTATACTTAAGGCCTTTCTGGTAAAGTATACTGTGGATAGGAATAGCAAAAGCTATTTTCTTTCTTGTGTTGTAAGTATATACGTCACTATTGCACTTAAATATCGGTTTGAGATGTTTGTTTATAAAAATTGCAAACCGTAATATGTAGAGACCAAATAGGGGAAGAATTTGTAGTTCTCTGAATACTTTTCTACGTTAAGTCCTTGGTTTAATTTCTTTTATTGTTCGTATTACTGTTTTTTGTATTTTGAGTATTATCTGACTTTGTGCTGAGATTCTCCAGTGTACTATCCCATATAAAAGTAGCGTTCCAAATTGAAATAAAATGAAAATTTTAAGCTATATGTTCCACGGTTATGCCGGTTAGGCTAAAGGAGAAGGCGATGATGAGAGATGAGTGAAATGGTGGAATGAAGAAAGTGGGTGGAAAGGGGAGAACTCCGAGAAAACCCAGGAGCACGGTGTTTGTCCATCACAAAGTTCACATGGCGCGAGGTGGAATCGAATCAGGGACCCCACGCACCAGAGTGTTCCAAATTGTCTATGGTAAATTATTTTAAGTGTTTTTATGTTGAATGCAGTTTTCACGCTTTTCAATGCATAGTGTACTTTACAAAGTTTCTTTTGCAGTGGATATGTGCTTATCCAAAATCAATTTGCCATTTACCCAAAGTCCTAAAAATTTAGTTTCATTTACAGCTTTTATATTTTTATTTTTAATGTGAATGACTGGATTATTTACGTTAATGTTTCGGGAGTGATGGAAATGCATTACTGTCATTTTATCAATGTTTCACTTAAATTTGTTATCTTCAATTCACGAGTTTGATTCTTCTAAGGTTTGTCTGATATTGACATCCATTTCCCTGTCAGTGTACTCAGTAAGAGCTAAAGTTGTGTCATCAGCGAACATTGTTGGTTTTGCTGTTTTAACATATGCTGGAAAGTCGTTTATAAAAATAATAAAGAGAAGTGGCCCTATAATAGAGCCTTGTAGCATTCCACATCTTATTCGTTTCACATCCGATGTATAACTGGTGACTGCACCCTGCCGATTAGTATAGTCAATTGTCACTGCTTGACTTCTGCCTTTCAAATAGCTTTGGAATCACTTATTCACAGTTCCACTTATACCAATATTGTTTAATTTTTAAAGCATTATTTGATGTCAAACTAGATTTAACGCTTTCGTTAAGTCGAGGAATATTTCCTTATACTTTTTCCTATTATCTAAACCTTCACGAATGTAATCAAGATAGTTGTATGTTGCTGTTTCAGTTGATTCATTGCGTTGGAACCCGTTTTGCGCAGTATCTATTATATTATATTTTTCAAGGTACAGTAACAAATGCTGTTGCCTTGTTGATTCAATAATTTTTGAGAAAGGTGATAGTATGGCTATAGACCTATAGCTATCTACCTTATGTTTGTCATCTTTTATAAGGATCGGCTTAACTTTAGCTAACTTAAGCTTTTCGGAAAATTTCCCTAAAAGAAAGGAAAAATTCATATGGTGTATTAGTAGTACTTCGAAATAAGCCGAACATTTTTTTTTTCAATATAACCATCGGGAAATCGTCAAAACTTACTGACCATTTCTCCTTTTGCTTAGAAATTTGTTTTGCTAGTTCTTCTAGGTATCACTGTTTGAAGAAACATTGTATTCTGCATTCTTTTATGTGTATTCCTCATTTTCGCTTGTGTATTTGTATCGTATTTGCTTCCGATGTTTGTAGAGTAGTTATTAACAGGATGATCTACCTTTTCTCGGCACAAAAATTTCTATATTGGACCTTATGGGGAGAACATGGCTATCGAATTTCCTCTGTTTCTAAGGAACTAGGTATCTCTAATGGGAAAGAAAAAATTTGCAGCATTCTACAGAAGTTTATTAACGGGTTGAAATACTTAAATTGTATGTTTGTCTGCTAGTTTAGCAGAAATAAATTATGAAAAAATAAATAAATTAGTTTCTTTTTATACAAATTAAAATATGTCTAACTTTGGAACCAATTATGGTAGAAAGATCAACTTTTTTTGTTTTATTCCTTGAGAAGAAACGACTAATAGTTTTAATCACAACCATATCTGATACGCCAATTAAAAAATAGTATTTTAATATAAGTATTAAAGTCCACCTGCCAAGAAGTTTGACGAGGGTAAGGCATCCGCGCCCACCCTTTTCTTTTGTTTTCGTTCCGAGAGATATGAAGGGAAGGGTCTTCACAAATCTCTTTCAGCTATGTAAACAGACCGTTTTTACAGCAGGTGTCAATGCGAATGTAAACATCCTGTCCTCAATTTCAATAGCCCAAGTTGGGCAACTTTCTCTCTCTCTCTTTTTTCTCTCTTCCGAGGAGGTGTTTCTACCCTGTAAGAAAATTATAGATATGTAGAGAAAATGGTGATCAATTATTTCTGATAGCCAGATGATAGACAAGCATTCTAAAATGCCTTCGAATTCCAAAAATGTATCGACCATAACTTTACCATCTGGTTATTTTCAGGAGACAAAAGTTTTATTATTATTATTATTATTATTATTATTATTATTATTTGGAGTTAGAGTGCAAAGCCACGAAGATACAAATGGCTCCATTGGCTAAACATACACATAGCTGCCCCCATTCAGAACATCCCTTCGTGCGTTAGAAAACATGCTATAACAATGCGCCCCTCGCAAAAATCTAATTCAACTCTTATTGATCTCAGTAGCGCTTACTAATAGCGTAAATGCTACAAAATCAGGCATTTGCAAGTAGGAACAGGGATTGGCCGAATCACAGAAATCTTACTGTTGTCACGGGCTGTAAAAGGTAATATATGACATTTTCACAAGAAATAATTATCGGACCTACCGTAGTCGGGTCAAGACTCCACTTAGGAACTAACAGGTGCGCTATCCAAAAATACATGTTTCAGAATCCTAAGGTACTCACGCAACAATTTTTTATAGAGGGGCTTTAGCTACGGGCATATAATTTGAAGTAGTCACCAACTACCTCTATAAAAATCATTGCGGAAGTATATCGCAGGATTCTGAAATTTAGAGTTGGTCTATACTTTTTGTCACGACTAGCTATATACCGTATATATGCATGTCAGTGGCGGATCCAGGGGGCGATCGCCCCCTTCCCCAGAAGAGGAAACTTTCTTATTTTATATATATCAACATTATTTCCAAAGACGTAGCCTTCAATGTGAATGCATTACTAGAAAATAAAGATTGTACGGAGGACAGTCAAAAAGTTCCTGGAATATTATTGTAGCTATTTATTACCACGTACAATAGTTTATTATAGTCTGCATATATATATATATATATATATATATATATATATATATATATATATATATATATATATAATTTGTATGTATGTATGTATGGGTGTGTCGTGGATGAATAGTTACGCTCATCCCTTATAATCAAGGAGTCCCTTGTTTGATTCCCGATGGAGACACAAGTGGTTCGGATCATACGTTAAGCTGAAGGTCCCACCCATAGGACGTCATCATTCTGAAAGTATGTTCTTTTCTGCGTATCCTGCTTATTGTTTCAATTCTTTAGGATAAATCGGGACTAACTGACAGTGCGTAGTCTTAGCGGGGTAAGCGCGGAAAACGAAAAAGTCAAAGAAAACAGGGCTTTTCTCCCTTGTCCCCATATAACAATGCACAGTATGGACACCGTTCCAAGTGGGTCTTATAGGAGCTATCATGGCAACATTTTTGTATAAGACAATTGGTGTGTGTCGTCTGCATGGTAGTCTGGGGACAAAAAAGGGCAAAGATGTTTTTCAATAAATAAATGAAAGAAAACGTGCATTTTTCAATTCCCATATCCTCGTTCTAAGAAGGCGCTTAGCGCAACGAGCCTAAACTTTAAATGCTTTGAAAGTTTATTCTTTTTTGCGTATCCTGCTTCTTGTTTCAACTCCCTAGGACAGTGATGATTTCAGGGGTGATTCTGGGGGGAAATTCTCCCAAGAGCTACGAAATTCACACTCGGGTGCTTGACATCTTCGCAGAAATTTCTGTGGAGCACGCAATTTTTGTGCGTGGTGCCTCCGGAGGAAATGATCTGAAATTAACACTGCTATAGGATAATTAGAGATTGGTTTACAGTGCTTAGTTTTAGCGAAGTAAGCATGATAAACCAGACATATCACAAAAAAACAGGGCTTTTGCTCCGCTGTTCCCCCGTAAAAATGCACGGTTTACACACAATACAGATTGGATCTAACAGGGCTATTTAGAGAACGTCTTATAGAGCATTTGGTGTGCAATGTTGTCTGCAGACAAGGAGGCAAAACCGTGTTTTTCATTAAAAAATGGAGTATTTTAAATTTCCCTCGCCCCCTCAGGAGACGCTTCTTCAATGAGACCGTATCCTGCCTCTTTCTCCCATTCTCTCGGCTCTAGGCCAATTAGGACTGACAGGTATTTGAATAAGTCCATTACTTGGTTGCCTAGTAATTAGCCATCATATTGGCTGCCATATTGGATTTAGACAAATGTTCTCTCATGTTACCATGTAAAATATGTCTTGTCGTGATGAAAGCTACCAGAAAAAGTAGGTTTCGCTTAGTCCTGAGGAAGTACGCTACATCCTAGAGTAATGCGTGCATATACGCATTTGTAACTTTGTACAGTTAATCGTTAGACAACAGTGTTGCCAGGTTGTAAGGTTTCTAAGTGGCAATAAACAATGTCATATTTAAATTCATCGGCCTCAAAAGCCTATACTTTGACACCAAAATTATATTTCTAAGTGCCTTGGTTCACGATCTCTCTCTTTATATCTATATACAGAGAGAGAGAGAGAGAGAGAGAGATATTTACGTAGGGTGGCGGCCATATTGGAAAATGACGGCTACCAGGAAAACACCTCAAATTTGAAATATATTCCCAAGGCATTATAAACAAATCTTAGGGGACATTTTTTTACGGACACCTATATATGGGGGCCAGTACTTTTTATTGTTGGAATCCTGTGGGGGCACCCCTCTGCCCCCTTCCCTTCGCCACTACTGTGTGCTATAATATTTGTCCGGAAGGGGGAAAAATCCCAAAATAACAGCGTTTTCTGATATATACTGTTCTTCCCGCGCACTCTAGAATGCATCTTGATGAACTTCCAGAGGTAACGGGTAAAAGAAGATACTTCACACCACATCGTCCAGTCTCTTAGTATGGAACCATTGAGGGAGACAAACTCTATAAAGCTAACACTATTTGGCAGCTGACAGGTAATCTCAGAAACTGGTCGAGAACCTGTTTCATTAAGACATCCACCCCCTTCCCCCTCCATTTCATCAACCCCAGCCCTTTCCGCAGCCAAGCTTAGAGTGGGGCGTGGCTTACCCTCGTCAAACTTTGACAGGTGGACTTTAATACTTATATTAAAATACTATTTTTTAATTGGCGTATCAGATATGGTTGTGATTAAAACTATTAGAGTCGTTTCTTCTCAAGGAATAAAACAAAAAAAAAGTTGATCTTTCTACCATAATTGGTTCCAAAGTTAGACATATTTTAATTTGTATAAAAAGAAACTAATTTATTTATTTTTTCATAATTTATTTCTGCTAAACTAGCAGACGAATATACAATTTAAGTATTTCAACCCGTTAATAATCTTCTGTAGAATGCTGCAAAATTTTTCTTTCCCGTTAGAGATACCTAGTTCCCTAGAAACTGAGGAAATTCGATAGCCATGTTTTCCCCATAAGGTCCAATATAAAAATTTTTGTGCCGAGAAAAGGTAGATCATCCCCTTAATGACATTTGCAACTGATTGTGGGTCTGTTATTTTTTGTTTTCCAAAAGCGTTTCAATTTTTATATTCTCACTTGTGGTGTTTTATTACTTGCTTCACTTTTAACTATTTGCCACAGTGTTTTTGTTTTAATTTTTGAGCACTGTATTCTTTTGTCTAGTTCCGCTTTTTTTGCCATTTTTATCACCTGTTTGTATATGCGTTTGTAATTTGCATAATGGCTATCTAGTTGTGCATTTAATTGATCTTGCTTAACTATACCGCTAATTGTCTCAATCTCTTCTTAGATTTCTTTGTTCCTTTAGTGATCGACGGTTTATGATTACGTATTCAGATGTTTTGCGTGATTTTTGGGAATGCTACGTTGTAGCAGTAGCTGTATGTGTTTAGGAAGTTTTTCCAAGCTGTCTCTACTGTATTTTAAGTGTATGTATCCCACCAAGTATCCCCATTCAAAAGATAGTTAAAATAATTTATATTTTTTTAAGTGAACTTTCTTTTTGTGATGGTTGTGGGTATTCTATTTGTATTAAAAATTCCAAAATTCTGAATGTTAAAGATTTGAGCTTCATTGTCGGAACATCCCGTATTAATGACACTCACGGAATATTCTAATTCATCTTCATTTAGCAACATTTGATCTATTGCGTTTTTTGTTGTCTGTGTTATTTTGTTTGATTTTTTTTTTTTTTTACTACTGGTGTTAGATTGTGTGTGTCGAGGAGAAGCCGTAAGTTTGTGTCTATTTCGTTTGTTAGATAATGTATATTTAGGTGCCCTATTACTATTACTTTCTTACCTAATGCGGTTAATTTTTTAATTATCTATTCAAAATTATGAACTAGTAGCTTGATATTGCTATCCGGAGTTCTATAAACGCATATTGTGTGTAATTTTTGTTTAGGGAGCTCTGCTAAATATGACTCAAAATCTTTTTCAGTGTAAGATAGTTGAAGGTTTTACACATTTTAACTTCTAACCCTTTCCAAATATACAACACCGCTATATCGAAGTTGTAGATTTTGAAAAATCCGATTTCATCAGACTTAAGCCAATGTTCAGTAATACATATTACGTGTATAGGTGTTATTTCGTCTGAAAATAATATTTCAAGGATGTTGCTTTTCCCCTAACTTAACCCCTGCACATTATAATGTAGAATATTAAGATTATTTTCTTACTTAATGTGAGTGCATTGTTTTCCATTCATTACTTTATTGTTCGGTTCAGAATTGCTTCTTTAGTTATTACCAGTTTTACAGGCTTCTACCATAAAAAATCATTTGACAACATTTTTGGTATTGTTATCCGTTTTGACTTAATTTGACTACTTTCTAAGTTTCCTTGTTCAACTCGCTTGCTTTTCGAGTTCAAGCTCGGTTCCTCATACGAGTCTGTTGTTGTCGGGAGTTAATTTTTGTCATGTATTTGTTGACACGGAATTATAGTACTTTTGCAGTTTCGCGCAGCATAACATTTATATCAATAATTACGGGAATTTCACACTTTTAATAATATCTACTGAAAACTCTCGCAGCATTACACTAAGTTTCTCGCAGATTTGTTTTTTTTACCTGTTCTGCTTAAGTGCATACCATGTCTTGTGAAATACCTACAAGGGAAATACTCGACATTTAGGTAGTGCATGTGACATTACTTCTCAGTACTTTAGAGTAACTAAATTTAGCAATTCATTGCTAGCGAAATCAGACAACTAGCAGGAGCATTAGAAGACTGAAAGTACTGACGGTAGCGCTATTTACACCAATAATGTCACAACGCTACTTTAGGAAATGCATAATTTATCAGAATTAAGATAGGGTATATTGTATGTAATTGCTTCCTGTATGTTGGATTTCACAACAGTGACAACGTAATTGTGCTATTTCTATTATATTGCTTTACCTACAGCCATTCCACTTGAGATATTTTTATTTACGGTGCTAATATTTACGTTCTATTTGCTAGATGTTACTCATTCTCTTGAAATCAATACATTTTACTCGCTAATCTTCGAAATAGTATGTGAAAATCGTGGAATAGTATCAGAAAATCGTGGTACAGTTTAACGAAACGAGGACCAAATTTCAAAATTTCCAGGAAAAAATTATATTACTATGAAATATTAATGTATCAGGATCACATATACGCAGGCTGTATAACCTTGTACGGCAAAAGTAACAAAAACGTGTAAGATTACTATTATATAAACCTTCTTAAATATAGTCCTGTGCGTTATATATACACTGCAATACTTGCATGCATCTAACTATATTCTAAATCACAGCAACAAAGCGCACTACTGTGGCTTTGACGTCCTATTCCTCTTCTGACTATACTTCTCTCCCTCATTATCCCCGCTGCGAGTATAGTTACTCAGTTACGAAACAAATCATCTCATGCATGTACGTTCATAACTAAAATCTGCTAATATTAGGATTTATATAATTAGCGAGACGATGTTAAGGAAAAAAGCAGTACTTATTTTATGTAATGACTCTCACTGTTCAACTACACAGAAGAAATTAATCGCTCATAGTCCATTCATAATTGTTACAGTGTTATTATACAGTACAAATTAAGAGGGATTTGTGAAAAACTTCCGAAATGTGTAGAAATGCATTTTTGACCTGTATTTTGCATTTACTTAACTGTCAAGTTTGCAAATTGTACGGTAATTAGCATGTAAGGACGTATCATATAGTACAAGTAAAACGGAATATTGTAGCCTTTATACCAATGGTTAAGAAATGAAACAAAGAGAGATGTGAGGACGATAGAACTAATATCCTCATATCGCGCATGCAGAAAAAAATATTTCCTCGAATACTGAAGGTTGTGTTGAAATGAGAAAAACGAATACTCATATTCAGCTCATACCTTTACATTAGTTTAAACACTTCTTGAAGTTATATCTTTACATTTTTTTTCTAAATTTGCTTTCTGACATGAAGTTTCCAGCAAATATGAATAACTGCTTTTCTATTTCCTAATTAAATTGTAATACCGTTCACCGATGTTTGTTCACAGTTTAGCATTTTTATTTTCTTTTCTTTGAAGATGGACCAAGCATGAGTTTTCCTTTTTTGTGTCCCACCACACCTTAATTACCTAGAGCCAAAAGACGTATTTCTTGAAAATTCCTGTGTCCAGTGCATTTGCCTTCTCTTGGATCAAATTTAATAAAGAATAGCAATAGCTAATCTGCAGACTCTGTTCTTATCAACGAAACGGTACAGACAGGGTGGTTGTGTGATATAATCACTAAGTTACGTGCCTTCTGAATAAATAATTAAGATAAACTAACATTTATTTCTGTATACGAATAAGGAACCGTCTAAAAAAAAATAGTTATTTTAATATTAAATCAGAAATCTTAGTTCATTTTTAGGGAGATTCGGAAAGGTGGTCTTAGTGATGCTTAATGTTATTCTCTTCTCACCTGTTCTGGCGTTTTATTTTCTAGAACTCTAGATTCGATGCTTTGTCCAGATGATATTTCCAGTGGGGCGGTGTTTAGTTCTGTTGTGAACAATTTCAGTTGATTTGTGTTTTTAAAAACCAAACTGTGTGGGTGAAATTACGTTATTCGTAGATAAGAATGGTATAATTTATTGAGAATAGCTTTCTCTATGATTTTTGAAAAGGACAACAAGGAAGTAGGTCTGTAAATTTCGAATTTTGTTTTGGCCCCTTTCTTATATAACGGTTTGACTTTGGCGTATTTTAACTTCTCAGGAAATATGCCTGTTTGAAAGGACATATTAATGAAGTAGGACCAAGGTTCCGAGATATGTATGCTCCATTTTTTTATAATGGCCATTGATATTTCATCCAGACCAGAAGACCGTTTTGCTTTCAGAGCCATTATTATATTATGTACCTCTTTCGCCGAAGTGGGTCGTAAAAGCATGGTACTGATAGTTGTATTTTACTTGCAAATGTTTAAATGCGATATATCGTTAGTAATGTGCTTGTTATGTGAACCTGTGTAATAGTTATTGAAGACGTTTACAATATGGTCCGGGTTTGTTACTTTTTCCCCATTAACATCTAATTCGGTAACTTCATTTTTCGTTTTGGTGTTATGTTTTAACTCTATGTTTACTACATTCTACATAGCTGAGGGTTTGTTTTCAGTATTGTCTATAAAATTTGAGTAATGGGATTTGATACTGTTTCACATGAAATATTGATTCTGAAATTACAGTATTATGAAATCAGAGGAACTGACCTCTTATTGATCAGGTCTTATCTAGAAAGTAGAAAACAAGTTGTGTGTGTACAAAATAAACGGTCAAATGTACTTGAAATATTAGCAGGAAGGCCACAAGAAAGTGTCATTAGACCTTTCCTATTTCTGGTATATAGTAACGATTTACCTGACTACTTATTAGAAACCAGTGTTATGTATGCCGATGACACTACATTTATAACGAAAGATAATAATATCAACCAAATACACACGAAAAATAATAAAGCAATAGATAAATCTACTGTTTGGCTGTTTCATAATAAATTACATTTGAATCATAATAAAACAGAAAAGTTATACTTTCATCTCAGCAGCTCCACAACTTATACAAAAGAATGCTCTGCTAGTCAGTTAATCTATTAGGGATATACTTAGATACGAAATTATACTGGAATGCGCATACTATGCAACTTTGTAAAAAATTATCAATTGCAGTATATGTGTTACTTAAATTAAAAATATCTCTAACTAAAAGTCTATTAATCACTGCATATTATGCTTTCTTTCACTCTCATCTGTCGTATGGCATACTATTATGGGGTAATTCTTCCGGGGCACAAACAGTATTTAAGTGGCAAAAAAAAAAAAAAAAAAAAAAAAGCGATAAGAACGATAACAGGAACTCCAGAGAGAGAATCTTGTAGACATTTTTTCAAAGATTTTGAAATAATGACCATCCCGTTCTTGTACATATTATCGTGCCTTATGTATATCAAAGAAAACTGTACAAATTATGTTACTCGAAGTAGTGTTCACTCACACAATACAAAGCGCAAAAATGAAATAAATATTCCCCATGTGCGGCTGTGCAAAACTCAAAATAGTTATAAATATATATGGATGAAATTGTATAATCTGTTGCCACTTAGAGTGAGAGAAATGGAGACTGAAAATTTTAAGTATTTTTGTAAAAAGTGGCTCTTAGAAAAGTGTATATATGGTACATAAGAATATATTTCATGTACTATTCAGAATGTATGAATGCATAGTACATAAAAAGTTTATTTCAGAATTTCAGGAAGAAATTTCAGGATTAGAATAGAAAAGTAGTACTAGGTAAAATATAAAATATTGTATTGATTAACTAAAATTGTAAATATTACATGTACGCAAACTTAAATTTTGACGTTGTCTAATACAACAACATGTTGTTTAACGGCAACAATTAATTCTTATTCTTGGCAAATTTAAGTAGCTTTCTATATGTTTTTGCAGTACTGATAATATTCTTGTATTTCTTGAGATATCTTCCCTTTTTTATTCGCCATATTTAGAGACCTTAGTGTCTTACTTGATATTTTAATATCGGTTGTTACCCATGTTTTCTTTTTACAAGTAAAAGCAGGAATGGTGTACTTTTTTTTTCTTTTTTTTTTGAAACGCTTCGTTGAAATAATTAAATATATTGTGAAAGCCATCCCATGCATTGTTCAGGTTGTTAGCCGTATATATCTGCTCCCAAGCTTCGTTGAGCAAACGAAAATTTAGATGTTCTATGCCAGAATCATTAAAATATCTTTTCGCTACTAATCTAGTACCTGGTTTAGGCACTTTACCCTATGTACACACAAAATAATTCCCTTCATACCTGGTACTTCTACTAAACATGATTCAGAATGCTTTTCGATATTCAGGTTGTTAAATTTAGTTAGGTTTTTATTCTCTAAATCTGTTTTGACATAAATACATGATCCCTTCTATTCTTAACAGATCTACTATAACTAGCAATTACGTTAAAACCGTGAAGGTTAGTGACACTCAGCTCATCTGCGTTCAACCAGAGCTCAGTTAAATATATTAAATTTACATTATCCTCTGTATCACTTATTAACACTTCTAACATTTTTTTTTATCGATTGTTAGCCTTTGAACATTCTGGTGGTATATCACTGACTCACCCGATTTTGTATTTACCATAAAAAAATCGTCGTTGAAAATATTTGGCTTCTTACACCAAGACGATTTTCTAGTTTTTAAATTTAGTTAATTATCACTTAAACATTTTTTAATTGCATTCTCAACATTTGTCGTTTTTTGATTTTCCACAGCACTCGTTTCAACCCTCGAGACCTTACCATAAACAATGACACCCTTGGGAGATTTTTGATCGTGGTCACTTGTTTCTAAGTCGGTAATCTTGGTGTTTTCCTTGTCTATTGGAGCTGTTATTTCATCCTTGTACTCTTTGCGTACTGCGTTTTTAGGGTCACTTCGGTCACTTCGAAGTGCTGTTTGATTATCACTGTCATTACTGTTACTGTTACTTACTACATATCTACAGTTGTTTTTCCTCAGAGTCATGATCACCTACTTGATTCCTTTCAAAAGTATTTTCACTAAACGTTAATGCTATAGGAGTACAATTCATGGGTACCAATGTTGATAGGAGTTCTGTCAGGTTGTCAGTGAGGAAGTTTTTACCGCTACCATTTAGATGCTGACCGTATCTTGTGTGTTATTGTCTTGGGTACCTGCGTATATCGAGAATCTTCACATTTCTAAATCGTTTGCAGATATTCTAAATTTTAATGTTAGTTTCACGTAGCTCTCTGTTTACTATGGAAGAGTCTGTGAGATCATGGCGATGCGGCAACGTGGCAACTACTACATTTGTATGTGTGTGTGTTGGTAAGGTTGTTCTTAGTGCGCACCTTAAGTTCCTCCCCTCGTTTCTCAGAATAATTAATATTTAGATTATTCATTTCTCTACAGTTAGAGCTCCAGCAGCAGCTGCAAATGTTAATTCGTAGGCAGATAGGTCTAATTTTGTAGTTTTGATTCTAAAGATATTCCTTTTACAGCTACCATGTTTCCTTGTTCTTGTGAGAGACTATATTATCCCAATTACCATACATTTTGCTTTTTGATAGCTGCTCAAAAGTAAAATACAGATCAAAAATTTCTTTCTGCACACTTATCAAAGATCTCACAAATTCCTCTTAGAAAGTCTTTACTTTGGCTATATCATTCATTTTTGTTTTTTCATTCAGTGATTTGATCATTCAATTCCGGTTTTGAGAATGTGCCTGTTAGGCCATACAATAGAATAGAATATTTATTGTCATTAAACAACATTTCTTGCAATAGACATTGGCACCATATAAATAAATATATACAAAGAAAGAAAGGAAAAATGTTACAATTTACACTTGTCTTCAAATACGTTGATACCATAAATAGAATTACTTACAAGAAAAGATTTACAATGTTTTTTGAAATCATTATCACACATCATTCGTATATGCACTGGCAATGTATTAGATAGTTTCATTCCTGTATATTTATAACTTCTTTGTGTTATACTTAGCCTAATATAGGGCGTATTTAAGTCATCTTTATGTCTAGTATTACATGAATGTATATTGTTACGATAACCTAAACTGCTTTCATTTTCTTTAACGTACATAAGACAACTATAAATATATAGACAGGGAACTGTCATAATTTACAAATCCGTAAAATATTGTCTACACGATACACTATAAGTTAAACCTTTTATTGCTCTTATGGCTTTTTTCTACCATTTAAAGACAGTCTGGGCACCTGGTGAATTTCTCCACAATATTATGCCATACTGTTGATGAGAATGAAATGTATGCTACAAGAAGCATTGTTTCTGTAACTGTTGTTTTCAGTTTACGTAATAAAAATAGCACTCTAAATAATTTCCTGTATAAATTTTCGGTATGTTCACTCCAGTTTAGTTTCGAATCTAGATGGATTCCCAGTAGTTTTACGGAATGGTGCATATCTACTTCAGTCATATGATTACTAAGAGAAAAATACATAGTCTCTGTTTTAGATTCATTTATATAAAGTTTATTATGCTTTAACCATATAGATTATATTTCAAGCATTTCATTGCTTTTAGTTTTAACACTTACTAAATACTTACCCGTATTTAGAAGAGTTGTGTCGTCAGCATATAATACAGATTTACAAGGTAGAAAACTCTTTTAATCATTTATATAGATAAGAAAAGTAAAGGTCCTAACACACTACCCTGAGGTACCCCTGTTGTTAAATCCAAAAGTGTTGATATTTCGTTAATAATACGGACAGATTGACGTTTATTACTAAGATAGGACTTAACCAATGACAATTCAGTTCCCCGAATACCATAATAATATAATTTTTCAACCAATATATGATTTGACACCGTATCGAATGCTTTACTTAGATCTATCAATGTTGCACACGTATTTAACTTATTTTCGAATCTATCTAATCTGTGTGATACTACGTTTTCTACGGCCTTAATCGTGGAAAGGCCAGATCTGAATCCAAATTGCGTACTGTGGAATATTTTATTTTGTTCAAAGTACATTGATAATTGCTTTTGATGCATTGTTCAAAAACTTTATAAATAATTGGGACTAATGATATAGGACGGTAGTTATTAGGATCACTTTTATCATTCTTCTTATGTATGGGTACTGTAACTGTCATTTTAAGGCAGTCAGGATAGATTCCATCTAAAAGTATCCAATTGAATAAGTAAATCAAAGGATCAATTATAACATCAATTATTTTTCGAAACAAATTATTAGAAAACCCATAAAGATCTTCACTGTTTGAAGATTTTAATTTGTTAACAATTTGTAAAACCGTCCTGGTATTTATTCTGGTCCACTGAAAATTCGAGTTAACGTTATTTAGGTTTTGCTGTGCTAATAAAGTACTAAAATTATAGATTTGATTTTCACTAGAAAAGTCTGCAATTTTTGACTTATCACTTATTTTCCTTATGTTATTTACAAAATGTTCATTGAATTCATTTTCGGATATTGGTATGGGGTCTTTAATATTGCTTTTTCCAATGTCCTCATTGATTATAGACCAAGCTGCTGCACACTTGTTTTTTGAGTTATTTATCCAATTTTCGTTTCCAGTAATTCTTGCTGCTTTAATCTTTTTTTCTTGTATATCTTTTTAGCAATTTTAAATCTCTCTTTATCTCTAGATAACTCTGTTATATTAGCAATATTATACAATGTGATTAGTCTATCTCGCTGAGGTCTAAAATGTGGCGTGTACCAATTAGGAACTGTTTGTGAATGTTTACTTCCGTAGCTGGTATACCTCTAATCTTTTCTGGACAACATTCATTTAAATATAGAATCAAAGTATTGATAAACTTGTGGAAAGCTTCGGAAACATTGGCACATTCAGAAAATAAATTTTCCCAATTAAGATTCCCTAATGTATATCTCAGATTGTGTATGTTAAGTTCACCTAACAATCTAAATCGTTTAACCCTACAACGGCCAACCTATTTTCCTAACATAAACAGCCAATGTGACTCCAATGGACTCACACTTTTGATATCGTGGTATCAGATCTTATATTGTGTTATTGAGTGTAATTCCGTGTAATACTTTTAAGTGTTTCCGACGGAACATGCAAGTATAACAACCACGTATTTTTGTAGTGTTTCCAAGCTGGTCAGTGTTGCCATCTGATGTAAAATTTTCGTGGAAATTTAAATTATTTTTCTTGTATTGTTTAAAAGGTAGTGTAATTATATATTTTAGTAGAAACAACTTTTGCTAACTACTAGACTTTCAAGAAACGCTTTTCTCAAAGTACTGTATGTTATTGGAAACTTTATAAGTAATGCAATTGAAGGGGTGGATTCCAAAACAAAGTAAGTCAATTTTTGTCAATTTTGAGGTTTTGGTTATATTAAGTTCTATTTCAGCATCTTCGTATATTGAACATGCTTTCATGCCAAAACTACATAAATCAAATTAGTTGTAGGCAAAAAAAAAGTTAGTTATTGTCCATAATGCCCTTAGTCAACAGCATTCTCTGAAGTTGTTTTGTGATTCATGCCTGCAAACACATAAATTTCTTGCTATAGATGATAATTTCACCGTTATCTTACGAAACGTAGAGAATTAAAATTTTCCTTTACGTAGATTACTTTTCTTTCACGGAAATAGAATGATGGAAACTCACACAAAATATCCTCTCCTGAAAAGCTTACTTTCTTGACTTAGGCTCTTTTGGAATTGAGCTCTTCAATTGTTGGTTTGAATGTTTTCATGATTTCCTGGAACTACTGAAGAACATGCTTCGTTTCACTTGTTTGATGATTTACATTTTTTGCAGTATCTAAGAACAACCGAATCTTCAGAACACATACTTTTAGCAGGTCCTGCATGTTTGCCTTTGTAATTGTCCTTTTCGTGCATCACACAAGTAAAAAATATTTTCTTCTTTCTCCAGCCTTATGTTGGTAACATGCATTAACCTATATCAATAGTTTTAAACTCGGCAGCCACAGACTGGATTGATTTGTCAAGACCTACAGCACGTCTATTGCCAATATGTGGCTGGATGAGACTTTCTGCTATTGCAGTAAGAATATCATTTCTGAAAGTCTTCCGATTAGGATATAATGTACTCCAGACGAATAGGCTGCAACAGCTCACACATCAAGCCTATTCATAAAAAGTAAATGGTTATATATTAGTCCTTCTTTGCCATGAATATTCATGGGCCAATTGGTTTTTCCTTCCTTCAGTTTGGTAAGAATTCGGGTGGAACGAACGTCTTTTGTTCTTCACTGTTCCCACTAGTGTAAGACCATTGCCAAGCAATGTGTTGGCGAGATCTAAATGTGTGAAGTAATTATCGAATGTGATATTTTTTTCTCCCAGAATAAGACTCCGCAAATGCAAGACCACCTTTTGTCCCAAGTGTTTGGTTTTTATTTTCTTTCCTAACATAAGGTGTAGCACACAAAATGATATTGTGTTATGGAATCTGCTATTCATCATACCTTCATCTCACACTTACCTGGTTTCAACGGCATATATTGCGTAAATAGACACTACCTACGAATGGAACAAGCTGTTCGTCAACATTCAAATTTTGTCCAGAGTCAGTGGCTTTTCTAGCATTGGTTCATTCCTTCCCAAACTTCGCGTATTGAGGCCAGTTTATCTTTATTTCTTCTGTCACTTCTTGTTGTTGTCATCAAATTGCATAAATGTGCACAAATACTTGAACGTATTTTTACTCATAGTACCGCGAAATATTGGTGGTCCATACTTTTTTGTCCCATAGCAGTTCTATGTTCAGATCTTTGGCTTTGAGACGACCAGTAGTGTACAAAGGTCCAAGTAAATACTTCAATTCTCTCGACCGGCTTCCACTGATTCTCCATGTTGCTTCTTCATGAGTATACCGAACGATAGTCTTCACACCGTCTTGAATAAATAATAACAGAGCGTCTAAGAAATCTTCGATTATTTTCTTTGGAAAAAGGAACCTTATTTACTCCTCCTGATGATGTTCTGAGATTTTGTCTTCTGTGGTCGGGGAGGTTCAAAACTTCATGTGGTTCCGTCCATTGCATATAAAATATTTTCATTATTTTGGCACCGATTTCCAAAATCTTCAATCGCAGAATTACTAATTGCATCAGAAACTTCTAATGCTTCACTTTCTCAAATACCTCCGCTATCTTCAAGTTCACTACTCGTAATGTCTTCGTCTTCATCCCAAACAACTAGCGATTTACTTATACAATATTTGAAGAAGCAGTCATTTCTGCACTTCCATTAGCACTAACATACACAAACAGTTCCACAATCTGCACCACAACAAGAATCAACTGATACAAATGTGCCATATAATTAATAATTTAAAGACAATTACCTATATTACCACTGGGAACCCAAATATATGAAGCAATTTAGTAATGAGTCCATTGGACTCACGTTGGCCTTTTGTGTCACGAAATTCGAAATATATTTTTAAAACCTACCCTAACGTATATTTTTTCAATTCCAAATTGTATTCACATTTTATATTACCTACCGATAGCATATCTATAAAGACACATCTATTGAACAAGAAATAAATTGCAGGTGGATAAAAATTACACGCGATGAGTCCACTGGACTCACGTTGGCCGTTTAAGGTTAATTACTGGATAGGTAGCGTTCATATGTGACATCACAAGGAACAATAGCCATACACCTTCATGGTCAGACAACAAAGGTTGTACAGTACCACATAACAGGCTAGTTTTGTTTTCATTAGTAAAAACATTATCTAAACATGCAAAGTTTCTTGTGGGCTGATAATTAATGTAATAAAAGTTATGGGACCTAAGAACATCACATAGTAGTGCTTTAATGGGTGTACTAATAAGGACGTTAACATTTATATCGCCAATATAAAATGTATGATTTTTGTATTTATAAAGATAGCTGTTTAATTTCTCCCAACCAGTAAGAAAAATATGCATATCTAAATTCGGTGTCCCATAGAACGTAATAACTATTACTCTGTTCTGTTTAAGTAACACACCAGCTACCTCAAAATGTTGTTCTATGCAAAAACGAGTTAAGTCAAGAACAGAGTATTCAATACCTATACCAATTTTTACATAAATGCCTGCGCCACCGTATAATGTTTTATCCCTACAAAAAATAGTAGCTAACGTGTAACCTGTTGGCTTATACATGTAAATTTCATTTGTCAGCCAATGTTCGTTGACACATAAAAATATCACAAGAAAAAATACCTAAAAATAACTCAAGTTCGGCTAGTTTCTTCCTTATTGATTGCAAATTTAAATGAAATAGTAATAAATTTTGCCTACCTATATGATTATTACAATTTTGAAAATATGTTGCGATTGTTTTTCGGATCTATTAAGTCATTTACATCATTCAGTTCAACACTGCGTTCGATTTGAGGTTTTTACCCGGTCCCACATAGTATTCAGTGTATATTCATGGAGTCGGCTGTATTCAGTTTATTATTATTCTTATTGCTACCTTAAATTTAGATTTGCCATAATGATCCCTATCAATTATTTCACATATCATGTTGCTCAATATTCTTTTCCCTCGTTGCTTGAAATGCATGCCATGTTTCGTGTACATCTCCCTACTTAATTTATTTAGATCCAGGATTTCGACATTTTGGAAGCGGTTACACAAATTCTTTAATTTTACATTACTATTTTGAATTGCTTTGTTCACACACGATTCTTCAGTAAGATCATACCTGTGTGGAATGTTGCTTACAATTACCTTACAATGGTTTAGTTCAGAAAGCTTACACTTAATTCTCTTCACGACTTCACTTCCCTCATTACAAGCCACATCGTTAGCTCCACTTAATATCACAATATAGTTACCCTCCTTGTTTACTGTTTGACTATTAACACTGGATAATATATCCACGCTTTTAGCTCCAGGCTTAACAAATCCTTCTACTATTATATCGTGTCTTAAATCTTGGTTCACTTTTTCAGCCAATTCCCTATCATGACTGTCAGCATATATGAGCAGCTTAGGCTGTGTCTTAGGAGTTGTCCTTGCACTAATCATATTCATCCTTGCACTACCCTTCGCTTTTATAAAATTCCCTTTCTTCTTGTTCATTGTTCTCAAACTATCTAGAGTTTTGCTACTAATACTCACTGATTTTGGATTGCCCAGAGTTTCACTTTCAAAATTCGCTAAAACACTGAATTTATTCGCACACTCTACTTGGCTAGTTAGTACTAGTTCAGGTTGATTATATCTCGGCCTATGTCTATTGTAACATACTCTTGTCCATTCATAGTGTAAAGTTTTGTTTGCTTCAACATTTGATTCTGATACCTTCACTCTTTTTATTAAATCTTCGTTTTCTGATTTCAGTAACCTGTAGAATGTTTATGATTTCTAGCAAGTTACCGGAATAATCATCAGACGAATTGAAGTTCATTGGGCCGCCATGTTGTTCACATGTTGGACAGAACCACTTTAAATCTTCATTATTTCTATGTTCATTTTCTATTTTACCACACTTAAAATGCAGCTATCTGTCACAGGAGTCACGCAAAATTCCATTTTTCACAATTCTTTTGCACTTTGCACAATATTCATCGTATTTTACCTTAACTTTTACAGGAGCACAAGTACTCACATCATTGTTACTGGACGCCATCCGTACAAGCTTTTGTATTACAATCTCGTTGAGTAATGAATGGGGAATTTAGGTCTGAATATAATACGGTTAATATACTGGGGTGAAACGTGATAACCCACAAATGTGTGTTCATCAAGATTTTATGAACACTTACACATTTACGAACATTTTTCGTTTTTGGTTTAAACCACCTTGGTTTAAAACAGCCAACCCTGGTTGACAGACTAATAGATGAAAGAAGAAAAAGAAAAGTTCTCCCAACCAACCATCCTGTTGGGAGAAATGCCCACAATGCCCATAATAGCCACATAATAGGCTAGTAGCCAGGTTGGTTCCTTTCTGTACCAGAGTTTAATATTTGATTCACATACTATTGCCGAACGAAGGTCAGCGAGTGAAGGTGGGTTAGAGACCCGCAGGGTAACCTTTTTTGTCTTCGTTACTAATCGTTTCATTGGATCAAATGGCCAAAGTAAAAGCTTACCTTCCCCTTAATTCATATAACCCCATTATTATACCCACTGTGGAACGATTATGAGCAAACAATTATCCATTACATAACGTACATACTGTATTTTTTCATAAAACCTTCTGTTAATGTTCATAAATTCTTATTATATTTTAGTAGTTATTTTATGATTATACTTAAACGAGGGTATTTGTTTCCTTACTGAGTAACCATGTTCGCAGTGGGAAGCATGTAGGAGAGAGAGCGGTCGAATAACAAGAGAGAGGCACAGCGCCGAAAATATAGTGAAGTGCACGCAAACGCTGAAGTGTATACAATGTGCAGGACTCCATTTAAGCGAGCTTAAAAGATAGTAATCTTACATTATTTGTTATTTTACCATATTACTTTAATTAGGGGTATCCACCGTCAGTATATGTGACCTTTGTAAATTGGTATTTAATTGTGACATAATAGTTTTATCATGTAAATTTTGGTCCTCATGCTGTTCAACTCCACCTCTTCTTTCCTTATGATCTTGTGGGTGTTAACTGTTGGTGTATATTAAGAGTATTTAGACATTACTTCGAAGATATATGGGTAAAATTAGCGCAATACGGTAGAAATAATCCGATCGGTATCCCTGTAACTGAAGCATACAGTAGAACAACGACAACTGTCGTGTAATCTACCGTAGGGAAGCAATTACACCTAATTTGAACTTTCCCATTTTGAGCCACATTATTGTAAATAGCGTTTTCCTGAGTACCTTCGTTGTCTAACGCTCTTGCAAGTTGCCTGCTTTCGCTTGCAATAAAATGTTTAAACTACTTCGCAACAGTGTTGTCAGCGCCCTAACCACTAGTGCTTCTCTTCTTCCGCGGAATTAATAAATATTCCCTCTCGCAAGCATGCCTAATAAAATAGAACACCGCCAATAATTAAGTGGTTTTTATGCTGTTACGAGTTTATTGTGCACATAAGACACACACACATATACACATAAGTATATATATAATGTACAAAATCCACATGTACATATATACAAAATCCACTAAATTTTTAGGTGTAACAGTAAGCAATAGGCTTACATGGGATGCACATATTACTGAGCTAAACAGCAAATTAAGCCGTATCTGTTTTGTCATTTATGGACTACGTGGTTCAGTGTCAAAAGAGACATTGCTGTTATTGTACTATGGTAAGTTTCAATCCTTGTTAAATTATGGAATAATTTTCTGGGGAGCCTCCTATTTCAGAGTTACTACTTTTCGTCTACAGAAAAAGGCAATAAGATCTACTTTTAATCTATCACCAAGGTCCTCATGCAAAAGGGTCTTTCAGTCAAATAAAATTTTAACTGCTTTGTCTGTACATATACAAAAGTATCATATATGTAAAGAGAAATGAAAGTAGTTTTCTTCATGTTGACGATGTACATTCATACAACACACGACAAAAGGGTAACATATTCACAGCATACCAAAACTATGCGTGCAGCAAAAGAAGTGTTCTTCTTATGTCCGCTAAGTTGTTTAATAAGCTCCCAACTTATTTGAAGGATATCAAAAACATACGGAATTTCAAAAATGAACTATTTAATTGTTTGTGTAACAAAATGTATTATGATATTAATGAATACTTGGGTGATAGTTTGTAAAATAATGTAATATCAACTATAGTGAAATGTTTTATTATTTGACAAGTCCTATGTACTGGTCTCTGACCAATAATGTACGACATGGATGAATAAAAGAATGAATGAATGAATGAATATAAATATGTATTGTGCCTTGATGCTCCGCTCTTGTTAATCTGTGCGTGAAAGATGCGAAATGACAAATATTGCAGGTATGGCAAAGCTGAAACTGTTGGTATACATGAAAGAAATTCTTAAGTCATTTTATGGTTACCCCATAATGCCAATCTTTACGATATATTTATCATTAATTATTAGTGGAAAGTCGTTCATCTAAAAAAAAAAAAAAAAAAAAAAAAAAGCGTGTTTATTTTTTCTATTACCCTGAAATTGCGCCTCTCCTTTGTTATCATTGTTCAATGTTCCACTATGATGAGGAACTGGGAACGAAGTGCGGATCAAAAGCTAATTTGACGAAGTGCACAGTATTTATTGTGGACTCTATAGATAGACTTCGAGTGTGCATCCTCGAAGTGTACACTATGCACTTCTGCACATGGCCGATATGTATTTCACTTTCAATATATTATTCTGTTATCTTTAGCCAATAGCATATAGAAAGAGTTATCTTTTTTTTTAAGGTTTTTGAAGAGAAAGTAACGATTTCTTTCTGAAAACATCGCATAATTTATACCCATCTACTAATTACGCAGTTGGAGATCATTAGATACATTGTGATCAAGTAATCTTGACAATTATTATGTTGGCAGAGGAACATAAAGTTAAATGTGAATTAATTTCTATGTTATCTGAAATTGTCAACGAAGCAGAGAAGAACACAACTTCTGATGAAAATCCAAATGAAGAAAATTGTATAAGATTCAGGAAGAATGAAGAAACTAAATCAACAATAATCCAAGAAGAGAATCCGATGTTACATCAAAGTGTTAGATCTTCCCGGGCCACAGAACTACTTTCAGAAATAAAGTCTGAGCCTAAAATCAAAGACGATGATATACATTTAACTGCTGGGATTGATGAAGCGAAAATTGAAGGTTTTTCCACATATGTAAAATCAATTTCGTCTTCGTTAAATAACTTGATAAAACATGAAGAAGATGGATCTGAACTTCAAAGGTAACCCTTTTCTCGATTTCTATCTTTTATATGTTCTGGATTGTATTTTAAGATTTTTTTTTAAATTTTTATTTTTAGATAACAATTTGTAAATATGGTTATTCAGATACAAAATTCTATATTGCCCAAATTTTACATTCGATTTTCGCTAACTTGGAATGATCTAGATTGACTGTGAATAAGTATGCAGTAATACTATTTTAGTATCGTATAACATGCAATCTATAGAGGAGAAGTGCAGCTGCAGGGATAGTGTGTGTCTAGAATAATTCGTTCAAAATTTCCTATTGATTTACCAAAAGAGTTTTGGATTATCCCTCTTAATTATTTGACAGACACTTAATAGGAGCGTATGTTTCTCACCCATACGTTTCAGTCATGATAGTTAACCAGTAGTAATAATATTAAAGTAAGTTAACCATAATATGCCTTCCAAATAGCATAAATCGAAAATAACAATGGTAGAATAGTAAATTAAAACTTCTAGTATATAAAAATATGCCTGTCTTGAAAAGATTAATGCAGTAAAGAAAAAAAGAGCAAAGAATATAAGAAAGAGAACAAAATAATAAATTAATATATGTTGTAGTCGTGGCTCCTACATTTTTAATGAATAACTGCAATTTGAGAATGCTAATTCGACTGAGGTCAGTCTCAGACTCAGGAAGTGACCTCAAACCGGTCAAATTGTAGGTCAGAAATCAACTAGTTCTTTTCCTTCAAAATCAACACTTTCATTACAAAAGTGTGCAAGCACTTCCGAATTTTATTGGAGATTATGTAACCTAATTGGTTGTCACAAAATAGCATGATATAAGGTTTTATACTTTTTGCTTTATACTAACTTAGGTTTAACCCAATCTATCTTAGGCTCTTATCTATTTCTTAACTGTAACAGTGTGCACCGAATAACCTCTCAGATGTTTACGATATCTTCTCCCTTATTACAAATCTGAAGTAGGTTTAATTTCATGCAAATAATCTTGTGTATTAGTTTCCCTGACTCACAATCCATTGTACAGACTCGCTACTCGGTTGACTTACTGTTAGTCAAGCTTGAACAGTTCTCAATGGGCAGACTGGTAAATAATTTGTGCTCTACCAGTAAATCATTTGTAAAACTAGCCCTATATGGCCTCGAGTTTGACTTATTTTATTTTTAAAACATACAGGCTACGCTACCCAACGAAGTAGAAAAAAGTTCATAAAAAAAGTAACAGCGCGGTTTCTGTGATGCAATATTTTCACAACGAATATAGACACCGCAAATGGTAGTAGATTTCTACCAGTTCCGGTTTTAGTAGAGAGATTGGACTAGACACGGTATATATTCTTGTTACGCCTAATTGATTGCAGAAAACCGATTTTTTTATCTGTTAGTTTGTATTCTATAGCAATCAACATTAAAACCGGAAGTGGTTAATTTTCTACCGCTTCTGGTTTGAATAGAGGCTTAAGAAAAAGATAGTAGCTTTATTCAGAATGCTGAATAGAATGCAGAAGACGCTTCTCGCTGTTACCATTCATGTTACATAGGGATCACTATTGAAACCGGAAGTGGTTAATTTGTACGACTTTCGGTTTCAGTTGAAGATCAATAGTTGAGATGAAAGGTACTCACGAGACTCTTGAGAGCTACTCAATTGGAGAAAACCACATTCATCTATCCTTTCTCGTTTTTGCTCTACGTAAATTAATATTTATTGAAACCAGAAATTACAATTGAATGAACAACTTCGGATTTTAGTAGAAAGTTAATAATAGAGATAAAATATGATGCTATGAAACAGAAAACCGGATCTCGATACTTATTATCGTTTCTGATCTATGGTGATCAATGACCAAACCCGAAATGTTTTAAACCACTTCCGTTGTGAGAAGATAATTTTAATAACAATCTCAGTTCCTTATTCTTGACTCTATATTTTGATCAAATTCCTTGATGATCCCTGAAGTAGTTCTTTATATAACCTTTTTTTCTGTGACACACGCGGTCACGCGGATATGATAACTATATAAGAGAGTTTTGGTAAACTAAAATCTAGTTATTCAAAAGTAAACAAGAAAAACTTTTTTTTTTTTTTGCTACTTTTGCATAGTCTATTCTAACCAAAGAAACATTGTACTGTGTGTTTTATCTGATAAATAATAGAAAATGAAAAGAAACCTATCCTCCCAGAAAACAAAGAAATGGGGAAATAAGAAACATTTAGACTTTCCTTGGTTGTATATTTGTGAGTGGCAGAGGTGAAATCTGCATCGAAAGAAGGTTTGTCCCTTTCATGCAACGAAAGATGTAACTGGAAGGGCAAATGGAAACATATCGTCCCAGTAAAGTAGAAAGGTGCTAAGGACCAAACTGCAAATTTCTCAGGAGAGCATAAAAACGAGTAAAATACTAATGAATTGTGATTCTTTCATTCTTCTATAGAATTCTGTTTTAACTGCAGACCATGCATATTGTCTCCTGCCACTTGTCTCCTCCCTGCCAATATCAAACATGAAATCGGAAATCAGGATATGAACTTAGTTAGAAATCAAGGAGACTGGCACCTAACACCTTTCAGCTTTCCAGTGGCGATATGTTCGATACTGAGATTTCGAAGATCATTATCTTTGTTCTACGAAGATTTTTGTTGCATGAATCACACTAGCTCCCGCTGAAAAATCAAATACAGATAGTCGCCGTTATAATGTTCTAGAAACTTATAGGGAGGCAGGGAAATGAAGGGATGCTGTTTAAGTAGAAAATGATCATAAAAGTGGAGGTGGTAGACACGAGTTTCGCTTCTCAAACTGGTATAATGTATCCAAGGGCGTAACTACTATGGCGGAAAACCCTGCAATTAGGGGGGCCCGACACTTCCAAGGAGACCCTTCACCCGTGCCTCCTAATAGGTCGAATCAGTTTGCTTTTCAGTTTTGTACTAGTCAGCAATGATCTTTGACCCTCTGTTTTTTTCGACTATATTTGTTAGGCTTGACGTATAGTTCAAGAACCGCAAACAAAGTAGATATTGGTTCTTCGTTTCCGATTAAAGTAATTTCCTATGTGAAACAGTTGAAATTTGAAATAAGGGTTCAGAATTCTGTTTGACCTAACAAGGCTTTTAATTGTGAAATATAAATCATTGTCTTCTAGCTTTTCAGAAATTATTACCGCGTATTTGCTATTTTTACGCTCCTTGTCAGTGTCAGTTGTGCGGAGAGGTCGTTCTCAAAACTGAAATTAATAATAATAATAAAAAAAAAAAAATGTGAGAAGCACAATGGGCCAAAATAGATCAAGTAATCTAGCATGGCTAACAATAAATGTAGACGAAGCTGAGAAAAGGCTGTACGGGAGATAGTAAAGGATTTTGCTGACAGAAGAGTAAGAAGGAAACCAATCAATTAATTCCTGCTACTCTTCATGAAGATTGACGTCACTGATTGCAAAGATGTAAGTCCACCTTTAATTCTGAAGGTTATTGAATAAATTATGCATATAACAAAGTGTTTTTTGTGAATATTTAGGCTTAGTTATAGCATTCATTTAACTCACTGTTTACAGATACAGAGAAATATGGTTATTTGTAATGTCTCTCATTCCACAAAAAAGTTAAGGCGGGGGTCCGTTGGTATTCTCTTGCTGATTGACTATAAAACGTAATTACGCCGCTGAATGTATCCCACCCCAGCATTTGTTCTTCAAACAGTGTCACCCTTAGTATTTATAAGGTTTTCAAATTGCCTTTTGACTCTTAACCTGTAGTAGTGATTACCATTTTACGGTAGTAACTATTACAATTAATCAAAGTGATTAGGTGCAAAATTGTGGCAGTCGTCTGAATTGTATTTCTTTCTGGCATTTTTGTACAAGTTCCTAAACTGCAAGTTCCTAAGTGCAGTATTTTGTAAGATTTTTATGAATTGCATTTTACATGTCTTATGGAAATTCTCAAGCCTCTGATGATGGACAGACATGTCACCACCATTTTCGATCATTTTTTATACATCTGCCTCTCCACTTCCCCAAGTTGCGGGGCTGAATTTGGATTTAAACGGGATCTGAAGTGTCACTGTTCATTTCAGCAACCCTGAAAACTGGATTCGACACTAATATGGGCCATTTTCAATCATGTTTATATATATATATATATGTAATAACCTGATGGGAGGGAGACAAATTTACTCTCTAGTTTAAATCGAAGCAGTGGAAATGAATGTGGAGCCTTAAGGAAAAGATACAACATATTACACTAAAATCGAACAATTGTAACAGAAATTATCAACGACATTTTTTTTATAGATTGAGGGGGATGGCGTAATCCATACCGCATGACAGGGTTGAATTTAATGCAATTTCTTGAGTGATTTTAATCCCAAGCATTGTGGATTACGGAAAAGAGTCTAAGAAAAATGTACATTATATTCTATCAAATACGAATGGATTACAGAATGAAATGCAAATCAATTTGCTGTCTTCCCACTTTGCCTAATTCCCATTTTGCTTAACACTTTATTGGCTCTAAATAGCAGTTAAAAATCGCAACCCATAATTTTAGGTGAAATTCCAATTCCCATTACGTCTAATGATCTTAGTAGCAATGAAATGCCCTCTATACAGGTGATCTGACAGTGTTTCCATACTTATACACTTACACAACTATTTCGTACAAAAAGAAACTTACATCAAAGAACTTACTACAATCAGTAGAAGAAATTACTACGAAATTAATAGAACAACTTGTTGACTACGCCGCGGAATGACTATGTATTGGTTCCTGTATACGTATTGTATTTTATAGCATATTAGAAGTCAGCGATAGTTCTTGAATTGTTCTTTTTTCCTTTTTTCTATCTGTTTTTGGCTTATGCATATTAACTGTATTACAACATACAATATAAAGTAGTAATTATATTAAATAAATTAAAAATATTCTTTCAATTTAAAATTTTGATGCTGTAGGCTTTTATCCGCGACTCGTCATAACTAGACTCCGGATGACCTTCTTTGAAGGGATCATGAAACATATATTGAGTGTTTTTTTTTTCTAGTATTACAAGACTCAATTCACATCTGTACTTCTTAATAATTTGTGTAATTAATTGAACAAGCATATTAAATGCTAAAACGAGTACCTTAAGAATTACATCCACGGTCTTTTTGTGATATGTTAGGCTTTCTGCCACGTATATTTTGTATTCTAGACCTACTGGGTTATCAGCTTGGATTGCAGCCGATGAATAAACACTGAAATCAACACCAGTGAATAAAGAATAAAAAGCAATTGAATAAAAGAGTAACTGGAACCAATAATATCAAACAGTAAATAATCACGCTCCAGTTTACTTTACTCTGATACGTTTTCGTAAGTATCTATTTAAAAATGTTTGAGTGAAATTTATTCGCTTTTCTCCTTGATAATTTGAAAATTCCTGTCCAACTTTAAAAAAAAATGTTACTCTCTTTGTTGGAGCCTTTTCTCAGTAAATGTATAAAACATCACTATTGCTGAGTTCTACGAACAGAGAGAAGCAGATTGTATCTACATTGCCAGTATATACTAATATGTAACATGTTCTTAAGTTGTTATTGCGTTACGGTATACATCTGATGCATTCCCTATTTTGATACTATATTTAAATTTATAATTATTTGCTTTAAAACTATTTTGTATACAGTTGCTGCATATGTTCCATATGTAAGTAATCTCAATATTCATAACCTAGCTCCTTCGTGACTAAGCGGTTAGCGTACGCGCCTTTGTCGTGAGAAACCCGGGTTCGACTCCTGGCGGGAGTTTAGGTGCTTCGGATTACACATTAATCAGTAGGTCCACGTCTCATATAGCCTTTTTGCTGAACGGGACGTTAAACTCAAAATCAACTCAAACCAATATTCATAACCTCTCATTTACGAGAAAATGTCTTACCGGTATCCCTCATTCAGAGATATCTCTGAAATAATAATAATATAATATGACTGAATATTGAACCAATTGCGGATCTATCAGAATTAGGAAGCAGCGAACTCCGATTAACACTAGAAGGACCGCACTTTTTACCTACCTATAATGCCCGCAATGGGTCATTTTGACCCGTATTAATTTTTATACTGATATTGTGGACTTTTCTGTTGAGTTCTTGCTTTTCTGCACTAGGGAGCGCGAATTATAGTAAATGTTAGTTCAGAAGTATTTTTACGTACATTTAGGGGTAAACAGAAATACTTATATACTTATATATACAGATATACTTATATATACACTTATATATACAGATAGATAGCTAGTTACAGGATATATAGATGTGATATATGCTTCAACAATACACAATTTATTCTAATTTGTATGAGAATTAAAATGTTGAAAAAAAATAAATGATTTTTTACAAAATGATGTTTCTAGTAGTTTTCCTTTTTTATTATTTTTTTGAACACGAAATTGTTTCTAGGCAGCCTGTTATTTTACATATGAAGACTTTAGTTAACATTTTTCTTTTCTTATTGAAATATTCTTGGGAATACAATGAGCTATTGAGCTTCACCTACTCATGAAAATGGTGCAAGGAGAAAACTGTCTTACACGTCTTTCTTGCACTCATTACACACCAACACTTTCGATGAGCACTTTCCGCAGGCAAATCTTTTGCATGATGGGCAGCATGCAGATGACTTGTTGGCATATTTTGGTGCGACCTGGCAGTGCTTCCTTTTTGTAGAACCCTTAGTTGGCTGTGGAAGATATTATTTGGGTTGTAGATTCCCTTTCCTTTCTAATGGAACCATATAAGAAAATTGGCTTGAACCTTACATGCGACAACTTTTTTACTTCTGTATCGCTAGCTGAGAAGTTGAAGAAAGATACTATCAGCATTGTTGGCGGTCCTCTAGTTTCGTCAGCTAGATCCATGAGGAAATTCCTTCTGCTTATCGGTCTTCCAGTAACTGCTTTGTAAACTATCCAAGAATTTATGCCTGTCAAGTCCAATATTTTATAAAGAACATGAACTGGCCATCGTCTACTACCAGCTCGAACAGAGTACTTGCCCGCCATTTGGTCCAGAACATCTACACCCACTTGCGTGTGATTGTAAAAGACAACTATGCCAGGCTTCTTTTTCCCTGTTGTTGGTCCTTCTACATCAGGATACAGAGTGCTCAAAATTAGCACTTTCTTATTTTTTTCTACAGAGGTAGTCTGTCATCGTGTAGCCATATTGTTTTTTTATATATATTTTTGTATCATATAGCTCTCGATTCGGTTGCACTTTCTTGACACAGACTGGTAATTTTCTACGTTGTTTCCACTAGGAGGACCGCCAACAATGCTGATAGTATCTTTCTTCAACTTCTCAGCTAGCGATACAGAAGTAAAAAAGTTGTCGCATGTAAGGTTCAAGCCAATTTTCTTATATGGTTCCATTAGACGTAAAACTACATATTCGGGAAGAGGCTGATCTGCAGCCTTATTTTCGCCTTTTCCTAGGTAAAAGAATCCGTGAAGACAGTAGTTGGTATTGACGTCAGGTACCAGCCAGTACTTTATTCCAAATTTTTCCGGTTTCGTTGCAACGTACTGCAAAAATCTGCATCTACACTTTGTGGGATATAGTTGTTCGTCACATGTAACATTTTCCCGAGGGTTAAAACAATTCAACGATTTTTTTAAACAAATATGTCCCATATTGAAGATGCAATGGCAAATTTGTCAGTTTGTAGCTTGATTCTTCTCTCTGCACGTATATCGAATCGAATGTACTTCATGATTTCAAGAAATCTGTTCCTAGGTATTGCATCTCTAAAAATAGCTACTCCCCATTTGCTGGACCAACAACTTTTCAGTGGCATATTCCGCAGACCTAACGCACCTCTAACATAGAGCAATGCTATGAAAATTAGAAGTTCATCTTTATCTACTGTCCAATTAGGTTTTTCTTTCTCCGCCTCTTTCTCGGTACACCTTTTGATAATTTATAAGTTTTCATCATTGATAATCAGTCGAAATGCACTAAGAAACAAATCCTCGGTTATATTTTGCTTTGCATAACGTGTTGGCCCTGGAGTAATACGTACGATGTTATGCATCTGTCTTCTACCCTGAGATGGAGCTGATGAATCTATAACCTCCCATTTTGTTCCATCAGCCGCAGTTCTAGATCTTGGTAGATTATGTGTTTATGATACGGAATCTTCAATATCGCTTGACTCATTCGAAGAGGATTCCGTTGATCTTTCGGACACGTTCTCACACTCTTCTGTAAATTCAGAATTCAAACCTGAAATTGGCACATCTTCATCAGACAATGTATTTCCATCTTCATCTCCAGAATCGCTTTCTGAAATACTTTGCAATTCTGCTAGTATTTCTTCGTTACGTATAATTTTCGATCTTTCCTGTGACATGCTTCCAGAATGATCGCATAAAAATTGTATCTTGGTCTACAAAGCAGTCTGTTTCATCACATCGCCCGTCAACAAGAACACAAGTAACTTGTAAGTATTGAGTAAGTTTTGAGAAGATCAAGAGGCTTTTCTAGAAAGCAAGCGATCATTTCTCCATGGAAGCTTATTTAGTTATTACTGATAAGGACTGGAAATGTATAAATATGGAATAAAAAATAACAGACGTAGTGAAAGAAGATTTTTATAGATTACAGCATTAACGAATAATATCTAGAGTAACATTATGTATTCCACTCAGGTTGGAAAAAAATCATGATTTTTTTTTTAAAAATCATTTTTGTTGATTTTTTTGATTTAAATCGATTTTTTTTATTTAAATCAAATCTTTTTCTTCGTATAATACAAGTCGCGAACTGAAGAAAAAACATTAGGAATTAGTATTAAATGTTAATTATGTCATTTAAGTGAAAGTATTGGGTTTTAATTTTGAATTAATTCCCAATCGTTAACCTGTTTCATTCCCAAACAATGTTTCTTAAGCATTAAGGAAAAAGTACAGTAATGTATATCAACATGACACTTCTCTTTTCACGAAAGTTACTGATATTTGGCAGGGAAAGTTACTGATATTTGGCAGGGGCATATTTTTAAACAATTGGAACTAGCTAGCGGCACGAAATACATATAAAGTAAATAAATTTCGCCTAAAATTAACTAGCTCACTCTATAACCTATGGAACCCGGAAGTTCACAAAAGCTCCCCTGACTTATATTCTTAGTCAACTGAATCCAGTTTCTATTTTGTATTCTTATTTCTGCGAGATCCATCTTAATATTATCCTCCCACCTGCGCCTAGGCCTTCCTAATGGTCGTTTTCCGATTGGACTTCCAGTTAAAACTTTGAAAGCGTTCCTACTTTCTTCCATTCTCGATACATGTCCTGCCCACCTGAGCCTCCAAGATTTGATGACCCTAACAATATTTGGTGAATGGTATAAATTATGCAGTTCCTCATCATGAAGTTTTCGCTATTCCTCATTTCCGTTCCTTTTGGTTCCGAATATTCGTTTCAGGATTTTATTCTCAAATACTTTGTCTGCTTTCTTCCCTCAGCGTAAGCGATCATGTTTCACAACCATACAGCACAACAGGCATAATTATCGTTTTATATATTTTAAAGCTTCAAATTCCTCGACACAATTCGCGATGATAAGAGATTTTGAACTGAATAATATCACGAATTCCCTGCAGGAATTCCAAAATAAAAAAAATCAAGGTGATCAGTTCCAGAAGAAGAAACACTTATGATTGTTAAAAATATGCTTTATTTAACGTGAAAAACAGTTCAAATGCGAGTTGTCCGTGCATTTAAGACATCTATACATAGCAGGCACGTTTATATACTTTTCTGTTGGCTATTTTATTTCCTCTGACAATTTTTCCTGCACAGGCGCGGCAAATTTTCTGCGATCACATCGCAGATCGCGGCATGTTCTGTAATGGAGTCAAGCATACACTCTATCAAAAGTATTATTCGATATTTTAACGTATCCAAAATTGGTCGTATTACGATCCCGAAGAACTTCTATGTATTTAGTACATAAATTTCGCCCAAAATTTTAAAATCTATTTTTTTTTTTTTTTTTTTTTGCTTCAGAGAGGGGATCGGAACCCTCTAAATACGCCCTTATTATCTGGAAACAAACAAATAGACGTGGACACAAAAGTTTTCATCTTAAATGTCCATGGTGATTTCCCCGTTGGAATAGAAATTTTAAAACCTTGTGTTACAAAGAGAAGAAAGCAGGGTTCACCTGTTACCCGTTCAAACGGGATTTTCCCTGATCGTTCCCTACATGATACTCGTTTTCATACTGTGCTTACATACATTTGTGTCTCATTGTATTATGATTATCTTCTTCCATAATCGAAATAACAGAAGAGAAACGGGATTTTACTTACTTTCACTTTAAATTAATTCATTTCGGAATTTGATCTAAATCAACGATTTTTATTTAAAATATCAAGTGATTTAAATCTTGATTAAAATCGTAATTTAAATCAAACTGATTTAAATCAATCCACTCTGATTCCACTTGGCAGTAACATGTATTTTATCCTTGCGCGTCATCTGTCAGACACATCAAAAACTTCAGTAAAAGCGAGGTACGTCTAGTTATGTGTAACACAGTTGTAAAACACAATGGCATAAAATATGTTGCTATGTGTTTAGTTCGTACCAAATATTTAAATTGAAATATACCGTAAAAATATATGGAATTTAACATGGGTCAAAATGACCCATTGCGAGCATTTTAGGTATAACTATAAAATTTGCCTTAGTTTGTGAAACCACAATGCTCTGAATTTTAGCATTGGTGCAGGTCAATAGCGTTAACAAATTCATAAAATATTATTCACTTAGTATTTCAAATAAGTTTACAGCAGAATATTAAAATATGGTGATGGGTCATTTTGACCCATCTTGTCCTTCTAGTGTTAAATACTCCGGAATTAATGGTGACTGGGGCCAATTAGATTACCATACATAACGAAATTGCCTAGCCAAACATAACTCTTCATGGAGTATAGAGCCACAGAGTTTTATTTTTTTATAATAACAGTTTTTACAGTTCCGACGTTTCTGCATCTTACTCTCATTGTGGACGGCCGCAGCACTATGAAACAAGATAAAGGATGAAGACATTGTGTATTCGTCCCTCCCCTTTACTACTGTTGTCTCGCTCTGTGCTTCCCCATGACCCTGCTGGCACTTCCACCTGCCATTTTCTTTGTATGTGACTGACCTCCTATGACATTCACAGAAAATGAACAAGTTCCCCTCCCCCTCACTGTCTCTACTTTAAATTTGCAATAACAACTTATGAAAGTGAAATTTCTTTTTGTTTCACGACCTAAAGAACAAAGTTTAATGTGACCCTCTGAAGAACAAGAGCTCCCTCGTGGCTAAGCGGTTAGCGTACGCGCCTTTGGCGTGGGAGACCTGGGTTCGATTCCCGGCGGGAGCTCATGTGGTTCGGATTCCACGTTAATCAGTATGTCCACGTCTTATATAGCCTCGCTGCTGAAAGGGACGCTAAACTAAAATTAACTAGTTAACCTCTGAAGAACAATACAATTCATATCATGTCCGAGGAGCTCTCTCAAGATCTGATAACATCAGTAACTGATGAACACAATACCTTTACCAAACCTGCGTGTTCAACTGTTACTCGTGTGAAAAATATAATTTGTAAAAAAAAAAAAAAATACTTGTGTCCCGTTTATTTCCGTTCTCTTAGATACCCGCAGGAGAAAGAATTTGATTGTGTGGGTACCAGTTCCTGATTTTGTACTTATAAGCGTCACAAGAAATACCCAAAACAGATTCGCTGCTTCAATTTGTTACGGTACAATAACGTTATATTACGAATAACATTTTATGACTCGCAACGAAAATTGGTGTTATGTCTTGTACCTACCGAAATTAATAACCAATAATTTTATTACAGAGAGCTATTTTCGTTATGTTCTAGCCACGTTAAGTTATCCACCCTAGACAGAAATAGTAGATTGTAAGTGTAAACTTTTTGTTCAGTTTTTGAAAATAACTTCTCCAGCCGTTAATATTGCGCTGGGAATCATACCTGTTTGAAATGTTAAGATTTAAAACAAACATAACCTCATGAATCAAATTCTGTTTCCAATCTTCCATTAATTCGTTTCGCATGTTTAAAATTTCAGCAAAGTCGATATTGGCTTATAAACGGATAGAGATTGCAACTTCCCCTGATAAAGTAGGGAGCTGATGAACAATGGTGTATGTGTTAATTTGATGCGAGCGATAAAGGTATAAGATGAAGTGGTATTAACTATTGACCACTTGGTAATAATAGCATGGGGTGTTACGATGAATAATGCAACGTATATGGATTTTGCTTTCCCTACAAACATCAAATGTCTTGATTTGCAAATTTTCCAATAAATATTTGGAGCCGACGTTATCGGAATAGGTAATGAAGTTGGAGTGCTTTCATTTATGTGACGTTTAGAGTTCACTTTAAAAAATAGACAGTCTCTAGCCCAAGCAAAATGATGACACAAATAGTATGTCCAAGCCATCATCATCACTCTGAAGAGTTGCGGATCATTACTTAATGTCAGTTGTCATGAACTCCAGTCTATGCATTAAGCAATGTGCTCTCGCGCTTTGAATGCCGACAGTTGAAGCAAAGCTGAAAATAATAAATATAGGGTCAGAGTTACAAATGATACTGCCTAGCCTTTACAAGTTTCGGACAGTGTGCAAACTGAAAGCCATTAGTGACTTGGTTAAAAGCCGATCACATAATTTCTTACTAGTAGCCAAATACATGGAAACTACGTCTGGTGCTAAAACTTTTTGCATTCAATTTTTGGAAGGGAATTCGGAATTACAATTTTTTTTTTTTAATTTGGGCTATAAAGTCTTCCAAAAGCATAAAGCATACTTGTAAGAAAGAAAGAATTAAGATATTAAGATAAGATTCTCGTGATTACTCGCTAAATATAGCGTTTATCAATAACTAGTAACAATACTTCACCAATGATCTTGTTTTTAATTCTTTTCTTTCACTTTGCTAACATTTTTCTTCCCTATATTTCATTAAATTTCAATTCGTTGTCGTAGTATCAAGAATCAATTCTAACTAAATGATCTATTTCATCGCCCTTCGATTATATTTCAAAAGTCATCTTATAATAGACGTGAAAACGTGCTAATTTCCTTTCAACTGCAAGACAAATCAGCCCCTACTTTACTGCAACATTGTATACACTGTATGCAGCCATTACGAAAAAAATAATTACATGTAAATCAAGAAAATTTTGACTCATAAAAAATGTAAGGGCAAACCATGTTAATTGTGAACATCAGCAGTACCACACTATATGATCATCACAACAAATAAGTTAAAAATGTTTGCCCAAATCCAGCATTTCAGCCGATTAACCTCCTGCTAGTTGCTGTTTAGGAGACCCCAACAAAATTAATACAGAGTTAATGTTTGAATGTAAAATTTTATTGTGTTATTATGTTGGTCAAGTTTATTTAGGTAATTTCAGTATCTGCATTCGATTAAATATTTGCAGCAACAATGTATATTTTTATATAGTTTTCTAACAGATTTTATTTGGTGAGCAGTTAATTAAATATTTTGTATGTTAAAAAAATAGATTTTTTTTTATTTCACTTAAACTCCTAGAATATTTAATGTCAAAAGACGAAGCCACTGAAGGCGCTAATATTGTATGCTCTACTACTTATTTATGCATCGTGGCGTCCAGCTCAGGTTTTTTTTTTTTGTTTGTTTTTTTGAGAGTTTGGCCCTAAAGTACAGTTGAAATTGTTACATAAGTTAAATCCAAATTACTAACAAACGTTTGTGTCGTGTGATTATGCTTTGAGAATAACATGTCTTACTCGACTTACTGCTCCTGGTATTCAGTCAAACGCGCTTTCCTCTTCTCCTTGTGTATAACATTGCTTCAGACGTAATATACTCTTTCCATTCAGACGGAAAATGCAAGAACCATGGTTACAACCTTTATATCCCTATTTGCGTTTCTTTCTTTCGTTTGTTTTAAACGCATTCTTAGAGCGTGAATAAAAATGTCACAGAAAGTTAGACCTTTATGTGCATTGTTTTCCTTCTTTATGGAATACTTATCACATAAAGAGAGGAAGATGCTCGCTGTAAAGTCTATGGAAATCGTCAGTCATGGCAGTAGATTTTGCGCTTCCCAAAGTCTGTAATGTGGGCGGAGAGCCCTAAAAATTACTGACAGAAATGAGTGTTATTCAATGATTAATTTCATTTGTTTTCTCAAAAATTGCAGCAAATATCCCAGGGACGTCATTTTGGGTAAGGCAGGAAAACGAAATTCGCTCCTGTTTTGAGTTTGATAAACACTTAATGTATAGTAATACACTAATAAAACAATGAAACTCTTTTGTTGGCGTAGAATCTCTGACCCCTTTCCCCGCGTGCAGTATAAAAAATTAAGCTTATTTTAAAGAGAAACCTATATAATTATAATAGCGCTTTTACTAGAACGCTTATATTTGGTTCGAAGAGTCGAAATGTTGGCAGACAACATGCGGGTTTAGAGTGGACGAAATAGACAGAGAGAGAGAGAGAGAAAGGGGTTCAAGTATGGAGACAGAGAGTTATTATTTACTTATGTAAGTTAGGATCGGGGGTAATGATTGGACAGGATCCGTAATATGACGAGAATTGAGATTTTGTGAAACAGAAGATCGAATGTTTCTGATCTGCCAGGATCAAATATGGCAGATGTCGAATTAAGGTGGAGTAATCTTTTTAGAGTATCAGATGTTAACGGAATTCGTGAAATCTTGGGAATTAAAATTTTAAAAAATCTTCGCCTTTCAAGACAATTTTTATCGACGAAAATTTTAGCTATCGACTCACGATTTTATCTCTTCAGCCGCAGAAAGCTCTAAAGAGTTATTCATATACTTTTTCTTTAGCTATGTTGGGAAACTAATGTAATGGAATATTCCAAACGTTTACTCGGTGGGTGCGTCGTTTACATTGAACGTAGACCTCGTGTAACATGGATACAGGGTACATAATGAATTTCGCCTTGTTCAAAAACACATTTTAAGGCAGGAAAAGTTTGTTGTACTGTGTTAATTGAGTTATATTAGATAGGACAATCTGTAGAAGTAATATCAAATATTCAGACGTAAATCTACTTTTCCGAAGCTCTAATGAAAAATGAAACAAATCGTGGTAAACATGTTAGAGTTGGAAAATAAAAGCGTACAACTTTAGGCTTCTGTTCATATGCACAAGACATAAAATGTAAGTAACAAATGTCTACCACAGAGTAAAATAGAAACACCAAATATTATAACTACAACTAAGAAATATCTATCAATTAAAAGTAAAGCTGAAAGACAAGTATAAGAAAACATACTTGAAAAATATAATTTAGAATCATCTTCGATTTATGCATAGAGTTATTATTTACTTATGTAACTTTAGGATCGGGGGTAATGATTGGACAGGATCCGTAATATGACTTCATAGGCGTAAACAAAGAAATGAAAAGCGCTCATCTGGAATTCCACAATGATCTCTTCTAAATCGAAAACTATGAATTCGACCAAAAAATATTTGTCGTATTCTATTTCTTTTACATGTCACACCATTTCTTTAGGAATGTCTTTAGTGTGTTAACCCCACATATACATTTCACATGCTAAATAATACGCATACCAGATTCATTTGAAATTTCTTCAGGAATCCTTTTGTATCATACCGTCCACTGTACGTTTTTTCCTGAGTCAAACAACTCTGAATATACATGTTTTTGTGTAACAATGGACTATTATATTACCACCGGACTTTCGTCGTTTAAAGTTTATCATGATATGACGTAGAGAAAAGAGTTAAAATAAGGTTTAAGATTTTATATTATATGAGACTTGAAACATTGCACTTTAAAGAAAGGTATGTAATAACAAGTCTCTTATTTCAAAATATTTTCGGCTTAAACTGGCTGCGACTACATTTAATATAAAGTTGAATTTCTGGAATGCACAATATGAGTGTATCTAAGAGAAATAAAATATGAATTTTTGGAATTCGAACCCAAAACAATGCATGTAGGAGTCCCTTGCACAAAGCATTCATCTAACACACAACAGTGTATGCACAGTAGTTTTAAACTTATAGTCTCGCATTGAAGTCTTTTTTCTTATGGGCATTTCTGTTTTGTTTTTGTTTTTTTTTTCCCACAAAACCAAATATTTTTTTTTCCAAACGTCTTAGATATTCGTGACGATTTGTTTCATTTTCCACTAGAGCTTCAGAAAATTTGATGTATGTTTGAGTATTTAGCACTAGCTTATCAGAAGGTTCTATGAAATATAACTAAATTGGAGCAATACTCACCAACTTTTGCTACCCTAAAACAAACGTGTTTCTCAACAAGGAGAAGTTCATTCTGCACACTGTAACTAAGCTACAAGAGGTCTACGCTCAGTGTAATCGATGCATCCACGCAAGGAACATTCGAAATATTCCATTATATTGGTTTTTCAACGTAGCTAAAGGGAAAGTACATTAATTACAGCGTAGTTCCCCGTAGTTAAATAAATAAAGGTATGGCTCGATATCTAAGAACCACATGCATAGTCGACCGCGTAGGGGTCTTCTAGACGAACCGTACCTGTCGGATGCGTCATCCTTCCCCTTGACTGTGGGAAGCATTGTGCTTCCATCTCAATTCAGGCAGAACATGTACCATCACCACCTCAGATATTGTTGAAACTTTTTTATAGCAACTAGACACGTTTTTAAGAGACCCATATTTTTTGTTTTGTCGAAAAAAATTTTCCCGCCAAGTAATGGGCCATCAAAGACGGGGAGTACAATTTATGAATTGTAAAAGACATGGAAAATGATCAACTTCTGAGCCCCACCATTCAGCTATGGAGACAGGTAGAGATATAATTTTTGTTGTGGTATGTACATAGGGATATAAATAAACTATATTTTATTGTACTTCCGTTTGCGCATGCGTACCTTTTTGTACATAAATTAACAAATGATCGTTAATTTATCTGAAAAGTCGAAGTTTGCGAATTTTTTTCGAGCACTTCCGGTTCAAATTTTAATATTCTGTTTTCACTGTTGGTAAGAACTAGTTACCCGCTTTCCGAAAGAAAATTGTATCGCTTCTGTTGCAACGGTTTTGTCGCAAAAAATTCGAGAAATTGTAAAATTCTCAAAAATCGCCATTTTTCGGCGCCATTTTCTCGAAAACACCATCTTTTAAAATTCTGAAATTTTGTCAGATGGTTTAACTTTACATGAATAATAAACACACCAAATACCATTCTCGACCAATGCTTCATGAATTAACTACAGCCTTTTGAAGTTAGCGAAGTTTCGTTAACTTTGATGTCACAGTTAGCAACACTGGAAACAATAAAAGTGCAATGCTTTGATGATGTTTGTGATTCACATTAATTAAATGAAGAATAAAAGGTTTCCCTGACTGGTTTTTTATTATTTTGATGAAAAAAGCTCTCTGGAATAGTAAAATGAGCCCCCCCCTTACTCCTCCGTTTTCTTAAATCGAAGTAATCTGAAATGGAAATTACGATTACGAAACACACAAATTTCAAGTTTACTTAAAGTGACCATCCAATAAATTCTGATGATCTATAAAGAGCCTGAACTATTACCTCAGTGATGACTTGGAATGATCCAGACAAAGTCTGAATTAAGTGCGATGTCATTACAGTGATCGAAAACGGACAAAAAGTTTTAAAAAAATCCAAACAATTTCTTACGCGTTCCATCAAAGAAATTTACGGACTTTCTTTTAAACAGAACAATCTCAGCATAAGAATGGGTCACTTGGAATTTTATAGTATTCGACTAAAGTGGGTCAGTCCGCAACCTGCTAGGGAAGTGTGTGTGTGTATGTGTATTGTGCAAATTTTAAGTTATCTGCTACTGCGTTGCAACAAATCAAAGGTGCAACCTGTATTGAAGCAGTCATGAGTGACCTATTTCCTTTAGTAGTATGATCCGCTGAAAAAGACAGCTGTCTTCTTCAAGAATGTAGTGAATGTCCTGGAATGAAAGGAGTCTTTGATCCTGCTGAAAATGAAAGTGTTACGTACGCCATATGGGAAAACAATGATCTCGTTAAACAAAAAACTGTGCCACTTTCCGTTTTCGTATCGTACATTGCTGGTTTAACTGTAAGAATTGTAATTCATGACTACATGAAGAAAATGCAAAGAGAATTAATTGCTACCGAAAGCATCGTATAAAATTTCAAGATACAAATTCTATTTTACTTCATGTGGACTTCGCAGAAAACTGGACTTTTATTCTGCAAAGTGAAATTCAGTTAGACCCTATATCACCGGAATATGGAACAACTGACAGTTTTGTTGTAATAAGCGACGACAAAGCACAGGATTCGGCTCATGTACTCATAGCCATAGACAAGATTCTAAAAATACTCGAAGAAAAGCGAAAATATATGTTATAGAAAAAGGTTCGAATACGTGGAAATAAGTGTCTACAATTTCCCAAACCGTGTCAGTGATTTATGATGGTGCTGCATCCCACTTTAAAAATCGCTTTTAGATGTTCGAGATGCAGACAGGTCCGATAAAGCAGTGGTTTTGCAGTGAAACCGGCCATGCTAGGGTCTCAGCGACAGTATTGGGGGGGGGGGGTTGTAAAGAATGTGGCAACGCGGCATAACCTTAGGCAAAAACAGGTACACAGTATTAAAACCGCAGAAGAATTCGTGAGTATAGTGCAAGTATAAACTCCGGGTATTACTCTCATTTTGTTGCCTGGAACTGAATTCGACAACTTCCGGAAGAAAAAAAAAGCAAGAATGGGAAAGTATGTGACCGGTAACTGGTATTCAACGAAGTCACCTTTGGCTTTCGGAAAATGGCGAAGTTTTTATGGCAGTAACGGGTCACCATAAACTAACTTCATGCTTCCCCCAAAATCGAGCTTCTGCAATTCAAAGTGTAGATTTAAGAAGTCTGCAAAAAAAGAACTTTTGTTACTTACATATGCTCAAAGGCGACGGTTTCTCTGTAGGTTGAGGGGGGGGGGGATTGAGATGCAGAAGGTATATATATATGAGGATTTTAAGACAAATTGCATTCAAATTAGGTCAAATATTGTATATTCATAAATACAATAAGGGGCCCACATCAGCTTTGGGGACTCCGGTCCCCCCCCAGGATCGGCGCCCTTGAATATACTTATGATAACCAGTGGTGCGTAGCAGAATTATGAACAAATCATGAATTACGTACAGCTGAAGTGCTGTTTATGCTTCCAAATGGACTTTCAGCAGGGTACAGGTTTCCAGAAGAGCATAAGAGAAGTGAAAATAAGTGTTTTGTGATTATCGACAATGTGCTACGCAGGAGCGCATCCAGGACGAACTTCTGGGGGGGGGGGATGTAATACTGCTACTTAGAGCTCCAAACTCTGGAATGGGTTTTATTTATATATAAAATTAGAAAGTTCTTCTGGGAGGGCGATCGACTCCTTGGATCTATCTCTGGACGAGTTGTGAGTGTACTACTGCTATTAGCGAAGAAGACACCAAGCAAGCAAATGATTGGTCCATGTGGAAAAAAAAAATCAGTGAAATTTTGCTTCCGAAGACCATTTTAAGTAAGTGAACTTAAAATTTGTGTGTTTCGTAAGCGTAATTCCCATCTCAGATTATTTCGTTTTTAAAAAAACGGAGAAAGGGGGGGGGGAATAATTTTACTATTTCAGAGCGCTTTTTTGATCAAAATAATAAAAAACCAGTCAGGGAAACCTTTTATTCTTCATTTAATTAATGTGAACCACAAACATCATCAAATCATTGCACTTTTATTGTTTCCAGTGTTGCTAACTGTGATATCAAAGTTAACGAAACTTCGCTAGCTTCAAAAGGATGTAGTTAATTCATGAAGCATTGGTCGTGAATGGTATATGGTGTGTTTATTATTCATGTAAAGTTAAACTATCTGACAAAATTTCAGAATTTTAAAAGATGGTTTTTTCGAGAAAATGGCGCCCAAAAATGGCGATTTTTGAGAATTTTACAATTTCTCGAATTTTTTGCGACAAAACGGTTGCACACAGACGCGATACAATTTTTTTTCGGAAAGCGGGTAAGTAGGTCTTACCAACAGTGAAAACAGAATTTTAAAATTCGAACCGGAAGTGCTCGAAAAAAAATCGCAAATTTCGGCTTTTCAGATAAATTAACGATCATTTGTTAATTTATGTACAAAAAGGTACGCATGCGCAAACGGAAGTACAATAAAATATAGTTTATTTATATCCCTATGTACATACCACAACAAAAATTATATCTCTATCTGTCTCCATAGCTGAATAGTGGGGCTCCGAAGTTGACCATTTTCCATGTCTTTTACAATTCATAAATTGTACTCCCCGTCTTTGATGGCCCATTAGTTGGCGGGAAATTTTTTTCGACAAAACAAAAAAATATGGGTCTCTTAAAAACGTGTCTAGTTGCTATAAAAAGGTTTCAACAATATCTGAGATGGTGATGGTACAATTTTATTTTATTTTATTTTATTTTATTTTTTATTTTTTTATTTTTTTTCTGAGTTGAAATGGAAGGCACCGCATAAAGCTTTGAAAGTGATCCCTCCGATACGGTTAACAATGAGGGCTGATTGGTCTAGCCACACCTCGAGTGAGGCAAAACTTTTCTCAAAAAAAAAAAAAAAAAAAAAAAAAAAAAAAAAAAAAAAAGGTTGAACGTAAAACTCCGAAGCTCAATTCTACTATAATAAAGCAGTAACATCGTAAGCAGCAACTACATGGATATAATATATTTTATATTAGGAAAAAGTTAAATAAATGTTGTGAAATTAAATCTTGCAAAGGTGGAAAAATAACGTTGTAGATTAGGAATACAGTTATTTTTAATTTTCAAATAAAGTCTGTTAACTCGCAAAATGAAACGAGAAGAATATGTAGCTAGAAAACGTGTTAATGATGGGCAGTGGTAATATTCCCGATGGGAAGGAAAATAAAAAATGGGAATATTCTCGGGTTTTTTCAATGGCATATAAATTCCCAGGAAGGAACTTCTTTCTGTTTCTTTACTTCATCTTCGAAATTATAAGAACTACGTGACAAATTACTTTATTTTCATTTGTTATGATTTACTTTTAGGTTTTTAATAATTTGGAGGCTAAAGAAATTAAAATTCATTGACTGTACTTGATATAACTAAGAATATAATTTTTTAAGTTCCATTTTTATTTTCACTAAAAAGTAGCAAGGTACTAATTTACAAATAATGAAAAGGAGCCACTTTGTAAAATAATGTAGACAATAGAGATGAAGTAGTATTAATACATCCAGAACCACCATTAGTAATAAACGTCGGTCTGTTTCCTTTCTCTGACTCGAATTTCTGAAGAGGTACTCGGACTTCTCATACATGTGAATTAACGTACGACATTTCGAGAAATAGGTAGGAAGAAAGGTCGTGTGCGGCAATGTTACGTGCAAAATTATAAAAAGTTAGTATCTTACAAATACCGTGAAAATAAATATGTATGCCCAAGTGTTCATAAAATGGTGAGACATGTGTCTTCTGGCTCATACCCAACCTAATTTGTTTATAACATTTAAAAATTTAGTATGTTCATAATACCAGTAGTACAGTCAACATAATACCGTTCAGAATATACATTTTAAAGAATCCTCTGGATCCAACAGTAATAATATACTGTGGCAAAAAAAGAACTTAACTTTGAAATCATAAAATAGTAATAAAATTCAATTTTCTTGGTGATTTTATCTAAATTCCCGGAGAATTCCCGTTTTTGGGAATCTTCTCGGGAATATTCCCACGGAATTTTACCGAAAAATATCTATCCGTGAATTTACCCATCACTAAAACGTGTGAGGCTGTAGATTTACAATAGAAATCCCACTAGAAATAAATTATATACATTGTATCTTTTTTTTTTTTTTTGACAAAATCAGCGTATAGTATTTTCGAGAATGTACAGGGCGCGAGGGATAGCATGAGCTATGACCTTGAAATCCGCCATCAACACACACGAAAGGATCAGGCAATCGTAATAGTGTTGCTAACTGCCACAGCAGTGAACTAGAATTTGGCGATTTGAAGCATTTCTGGGAAGGGATGACAAAGACACTCTGAATCAATCTGCAGCCTGCATTTCTCATCTTCATTTAGAAAAATCTGAACAATAAAGTAGCATATTTATTTAATAAGGTGTAAAAGTGCACTCGGTCCGTTAGGTTTCCTTACTCGTTTATTTTTTTTAATACATGATGACCGTAAAGTAAGCTAAAATAACTAAAAATTATATCACATAACACGACCTATATTTGCAGTCCATTCATTCTGCGGACCACGAGTCATGTCCTAGCCTTAGGGAAATCGTGGCTACACACCTGTCAACTCCTTCCCCTCTCATACAGGGAAGTTTGTCATTTTCTCTGGTAAAACAAAGTGGTCCTATTGGTACCCTCTCTCCCGGGGTGGTTATTTATGACACAGATGGGGGCGCCTTAAGAGACACATGCAGAAGCCGAACTGGACACAGTGTTCTTGTGTTCAGTAAAGAGTTGTTCTTTGTGCATAGTTCTATGCTGTTTTAGTCTGCGCTATGTGCTGGTTTGTTCCTTTTTTTAAAATCATAATGGAGGGTAAGAAAAGCGGAAAACTTGGAGGATCGAAAGTAATTCACAGCCAAAGCAGAGAGATTTTGGCTAATGTTTATGATTTTATGAAGAGAGAGGCTGACAGTGGAAATCCAATTAATGTAAAACAAGTGCAAAAGCGAGTATCTGAAGCTACCGGTGTTCCAGTAAGTACACTAAAACGTGTTTTGAGTGAGCGGGAAATAAAAAACAAAATCACGGAAACAAGCTCTTCTACTCCGAATAAGAAGCGAGCACAACGAAAAACAAAAAATCTCAGTGAGTGATTTTGACAATTGCGTTATTCGTCGAACAATATTAATGAATTTCATATTGTTCACGGTCAACGACCTTCTGTAAAATCACTGTTGCGAGTACTTCGAGAAAAGATTAATTTTAATGGAAGCACTTGGTCTTTACGAAAAATAATTCGTTCCTTAGGATTTAGATGGATTAAGGCTGAAAACAATAGACGACTTCTTATTGAAAAAGATGAATTTCGGTCAAAGAGGTTGGCTTATTTGCGAGCTATAGATCATTGCAGAACGCAGAACCGCCCCATAATTTACATGGATGAGACGTACTTGCATTCATCGCACACAAAACAACACGCGTGGAGCGATAAGAAGAATACAGGTTTACTCACATCAATTTCTAAAGGACAACGCGTAATAATCATGCATGCTGGCGGAGAAAATGGTTTCATTCCAGACGCGTTAGTCATGTTCAAATCTGGAACGAAATCTGGCGATTATCACGACGACATGAATTATGAAAACAAAGAAATGTAGTTGAAGTCACGGGTAATTCCTAACTTGCCAAGTAATTCAGTTCTTGTGATAGACAATGCACCATATCACAATGTCTGTTTAGATCCTTCACTGACATCATCATCTCGTAAAGCTGTAATGATCGATTGGCTTGTAAGACACAATATTCCTTTCAGAGAAAATATGTACAAACCAGAACTTTATAATTTAATCAAAGCCAATAAAGCTCGTTTTCGGACATTTAAAGTAGATTCGCTCCTTGTTGAATATGGACATACAGTTCTTCGTTTGCCCCCGTATCATCCTGATCTACACCCGATAGAGTTTATTTGGGCTGCAGTCAAAGAATATTTAGCAGCAAGAAATACCACTCTTTCCATTATCGATGCGATGAAACTCACCGACGAGAAATTTACAATAATAACAGCGGAAGAGTGAAGGGCTAGGTGTGATAAAGTACGAAGATGTGAACAAGCATATTTGCAAATGGAACCTGAAGAAAGTGACGACGAGACGGAAGACGATGATGATGAGATGGATTGTATGGACGGTATTGAGCTTTTATAAATACCTGAAGCTACAGGTAAGCCTATCATAACATATATAATTTGCGTTAAGTAGTTATTATCCATTGTTGTTACTTATGTTGGAGGTTAGTATCGGCATGGGTTAGAAACACTACCAAAAAATCTTCCCTCTCTCTCTACTGTCACCCTCGCAGCGATTATAGTTCTTCCTACCTCCCGCTTCTCATAGCTCATGCTATCTCTCGCGCTCTGTATTTTCAAAACAATTTTCCAGTAAATGTTAACCTTAGGAGGGCATAAAATTATGTCTAATAATACAGTATTTTTTTTGAGGGGGGGGAATTTCGCTCAAACAGCGTAGAACTTATTATCTACTTATTCCTAGAGTATCATCAACCAATTGCGTACAACTGCATAAGTCACATTCATTCTTAGCTAGTACACATACACACAGTGAAAGCCACACGTGTCAAAGTCGCGCAACAAAATTTGTAAGCTTCTCATTACAAGCAATTTTTTGCATCTATTACGGTTTATGCCAAGATGAAGCTTGAGGAATATAACCGAGGTGCGTCCGTAGGGAACGAACGAATTTGCGATGGTGGTTATTTATGTAAGCGGATTCGGGGTCCACTCGAGCAGACGGTTTAACGATATAGAAAATTTATAGGTAAAATACGATTTGAGGCCCTAGATTTTTGTGAAGGAATGAGAGTTTAAATGTAAGTAATTACCAGCAACGACAGCATACTGGAATGAATTTTAAGGACTCGGGGAGTCATGATTTTTTCTCGGAAAGTCATGATTTTTTTGCTCTAACGATTGACGGATGTCACAGTCAAAATAAATTAATCTCAGTTAATAGTTGATTAGCAAAGAAAACGTTTCTTTCAATTCCGGAAAATGGTGTACAGAACAACGTACAATGAAATTCATACCTAGAAAGTGTTCGTGGTACAATGTGTATGATATATAGAATAACCTGCTCAACCACTACATGAAAATAGAACATTTTTAATATGAAATTAAAAGAATTTCTGCTTCACTGAAAATTTGTGATAAAAATCCTAAATAAATATTTGATATGATATATACTTATTTTAAATGAATGCTTTACGGAAGTGTTTGTACTATTACAAAGTGTCATGTTGAGAAGAAAGGAAAACCGCGTGTGTATTATCGAATAGAAAACTAATAAACTTACCTCCTAGGAAACTACATTTATGCTCTCAGAGAGAATATCCCGTTGAGCTTCTAGTGACATCAAATCTAAAGACTGCATTTCCATAGTAGACTATATATTTTAGAGATGTATTTAGTATATTTGCTTTTGACCTTATGAGTTTGATTCGTAATTTTTGAAATTCCCTCTAACGGATACCATTATCTTTATTTAGAAAAACTGGTCTCCCAATCTTATCTTATTTTGTGCTTTAAGGTATTTTTGCATAAAGTAAAACGCTTCTATTTGATATTTTCAGGTCAGAAATCGCTTGTCCGTTTAATTCTAATACAGCGGGCCATGAAAATTTTGACGCCCCAACACGTAGTGACGTAAATATATATTCTTGCGTTCAATGTGGAAAACCATTTGCTAACAAATATGTCTTAAGTCGTCATGTCCTTACTCATACTGGAGAAAAACCATATTCTTGCCATGAGTGTGGAAGGGCTTATAAACGGAAAAGTGACTTACGTTTTCACATGCTTACTCATACAGGTGAGAAGCCACATTTATGCAGTGAATGTGGATTAGCGTATAGTCAGAAAAAACAGTTACGTTTACACATGCGTACCCATACAGGTGAAAAGCCACATTGTTGTATACAATGTGGTAAAGATTTTCCGCAGAGAAGTAGTTTAGAGAGACACATGCTTACACATACAGGTGAAAAACCATATCAGTGCGTCGAGTGTGGAAAATCTTTTGCTCGGAAATTTAATTTAACGTATCATATGGCTGATCATACGAGTGAAAACTCATAACTCTATCCGTGCTACAAGACCTTCCCAGGAGAGTATCTCTCAATATGTTTATACATATAGGTGCCAGAGCTCATTCTTGTATTTAATATGGGAATAAATTAATGAAGAAATTAGACACACGAACAAGATATAGACAAATACATGCTTACTCATGTATGTCACAGGACATAACCTTACAGAGAGTGTTGTAATAGGTTTAACCAAAGAAGTATCCTGAAGACGCACATGCGTACTCATTAAGTGAAAATCATTCTCGTATTTACTTTGAAAATCATTCAACGTAAAGACTAATTTAAAGAGAGTCTTAAAATTAATGCAAATTGCAAGTTTTGTTGTTGCGTTTAATGTATTTTTATTATAAGGAACATTTTTTTGAGCACACGTTTAATCGCGCTGGACATTTCCATATTTGCCGGTTGTTTTGAAAACGGAATCCACCGAAACTATATTTGAGAGTAAAACTAGTACTTATACGTTTGGTTCAGTTGGTGGAAGTGATATCGTGGATTTTTAAAAAGAAAAATAGTGACTCTCTTGAAAGAAATATTATATGCTTCAAACCGGGGTGGTATAGCTATCCTTAGAAGTGCAAACATAAGATGCACATCTTTACTGACAGAGAGCTGTTCCGTGGCTGAACCGTTAGAGTACGCGCCTGTGGCGCGGGAGACCCGGGTTCGATTCCCGGCGAGAGCTCATGTGTTTCGGATTCCACGTTAATCAGTAGGCCTACGTCTCATATAGCCTCGCTGCAGAATGTGACGTAAAAGTCAAAATCAATCAATCTTTACTGACGTTGACAAAAGATCCTATTTCTGCCTTCAGTGTTATAAGATTTTTATTTTGAAGGTATCTTGAAATTACACACCTTCTCTTATGAACAGAAATGTTCATAGAAATAGGCATTTGTTATGGTGCAGCAATTATTTAGTTAATTTACTGTAGAAGAAATCACATACTAACCCCAAGAGACAACAAAGTATAAAACAGCTTTAGGTTGGCATAAGCTTTGCTGACAAATTTATTTTGTAAATGTAATTCACTCTTGCAAGTGGTTAGGATCATGTTTGCTATGAATGTGTCAAGCATTTAGTGCAAATGATAGGTTGAAAAGCTGCGTGATTGATCTTATGAATGACAATTCATATGCCTGTTTTCACTAAGAAGAAATGGTCAGAAAAGACATTCTGTACTTTAAAATGGTTCTACACCTACGGCTGATCACATATTTGATTTAACATGTCCGTTGGCAGAAACTCTTCAAGGGAGGGCTCACACACACAACCATCGTATATATATATGTGTGTGTGTGTGTGTGTGTGTACATCAGCTAATGATTATGAAACCAAACAATATTCGAAGCTTTCTTGCACCCACTGGAAAACGTGAAGTATATTAATATTTATTTGTATATATTGTTAATGTAGACTGTTCCCATAATGCCCACCGACTTTGATTTTACAATATCTGAGAAATAAATTTCAATTTTTATTTTGTGGTCAATTTGAAGGTATTTTGTTATACTACCATTAAGAAACCCATATACATCATATTACGAATCAATCATTAGGAAACAATTTCATGTGTTACACGCAGCAGTGGTACCAGTCTTTGAAAGTTTCATTTGCAACTTATTTCCTTTTTCTTTTTTAATTGATTTTGTGAGTAATGGTGCATTCAGTATGTAGGTACAACAATATATTTTCTCTCTGTATCTCTCTCTCTCTGTCTGTCTGTGTGTGTGTGTGTGTTTCTGGTTTCCGGCGTAAGCGTGTGGATACTACCAGGTATACTTTCGTGTGTACATATGTTAGTGTGTGTGTGTGGCGGGGGTATATGAAGTATTAATTGGGTTCGCATAGTGGAACTTATCGATATTAGTACGTACACGCGAGCGGCCGTTACTTCACACGATAACTTTGGACGAATGCGTAGTTTTTAATTCTGCTTTTTGCAATAAATAACGAGTGATTTCTGTCGAGGTAGTTCCTTAATAGAGGTGATTCGCCAACTGGAAGTGGTAGAAAGGGTCATTTCCAATTTTAACGTTGATCACTATAGAGCTTACAAAATTTGGACGATTACTGTGTTTGAATTTCATCATAACCTTTGACTCTACGTCTCATATACCCTCGATGCAGAAAGGGAATCCTAAGCATAAATAATTAACTAACTCGAAACCGATGAGAGTACAAAACTCAAGGTTTCGGCAGAAAACTAGCACAAAAATTTGGAATAGAAAAAGTATCAAGTATCTAGTTGGAGGGTGAAGGAAAGGATGGGAACACTGACGTAAGACCATAAAACCCATTATTGAAATGGCAGTCAATGATGATTATAGAGGTGGCTCTGGGGCTTAGAGCGTCGAAATACCCTCTATGGCATTTCCCGAGCGTGCACAATCTGATTTACTACAATTTTTAACGTTACTATATTCAGCCATCGTTTATTCAATTCCCCACCCTGGAAAATCTAAAATGAACATTGCCTCCTATCGTGCTCAATACGAATTACATGTATTTTTGCAGTACTGCTTTTGACAGCTCCCCATCTTTCAAGACTCAATCGGAAATGGTCTCAGTCGTTTGTACATTGTTTGTACAGAAATGTGCAGGCCAAATTTTTGTTTTACACAATTAGGGGCGCCGGTAGAACGACCACAAAGTGAGGGCTGACCAAATGCTAGCCCCCACCATATCAAATTCAACCACAAATCGTCGCAATCGTTTGCACGTCGCTTGTACAGAAATGTGCAGGCGAAATTTTCGTTTGTACACAATTAGGGGCGCCGCCAGAACGAAAACAGTGTAGGGGGAATGTCTAAATGATAGCCCTCACCATGTCCAATTCAATCACAAATTGACGCAATCATTTGTACATCGTTTGTACAGAAATGTGCAGGCAAATTTTTCGTTTGTACACAATTAGGGGCGCCGCCAGAACGAAAACTGTGGGCGGTTCTCCAAATGGTATCCACCCTACCATGTCAAATTCAATCACAAATCGTCGTAATCGTTTTTACAGAAATGTGCAGGTGAAATTTTCGTTTGTACACATTTAGAGGCGCCGCCAGATCCAAAAAAGTGGGGGGCTGTCCAAATGGTATCCCCCCACCGTGTCCAATCACAAATCGTCGCAATCGTTTCTATATCGTTTGTACAGAAATGTGCAGGCCAAATTTTCGTTTGTACACAATTACTGGCGCCGCCAAAACGAAAAAGTGTGCGGGCTGCATAAATGATAGCCTCCCACCATGTCCAGTTCAATCACAAATTATCTCAATCGTTTGTACATAAATATGCAGGCGAAATTTTCGTTTGTACACAATTAGGGGCGCCGCCAGAACGAAGACAAAATGGGCGGGTTTTCTAAATGATAGCTCCCCACCATGTCCAATTCAAGCACAAATTGTCGCTATCGTTTGTACAGAAATGTACAGGCCAAAGTTTCGTTTTTACACAATTAGGGGCGCCGCCAGAACGAAAACGAAGTGGTGGCTGTGTAAATGGTAGCCCCCATCATGTCCAATTCAATCACAAATTGTCGCAATCGTTTGTACAGAAATGTGCAGGCGAAATTTTCGGTTGTACACAATTAAGGGCGCCGGCAGAAGGAAAACAATGTGGGGGACTGTCCAAATGGTAGACACATTAAAAAATGTGTCACATACTATGGAGTATTTTTCTAATAAGACTTTGTACAAACCATTGTGTCGATTGGTATGTTCAGACTATCGTGCGATTCACTACATTGACCTTATTCTAGCGATGATGGAATTAAATGGTTTTATTTTGTTTTTATATTTATATTTATAATTAAAATCATTATCGCTGAGTTAGTTTATCACTCCTCGGATCTTTTTATTAAAATTTCATTATTTCTTACGTGAGCTGAATCCTTATGAGAAAAATGCATTTTTTTCTTTCTAACTTGCGCAGAAACCGTTATCTCATACAGGAAATTGATAAGTGGAAGATATAACAAATTCACAAAGTAGACTGTTAAAGGGAAAATTATAACACAGTATCTTCTTTTATTTGAACATCTTCATTAAACTCATTTTGCAGAAACTATAGAATGCAAGGTGAAGTATTTTGGGGCACTCAGCATTCTTTTTTACGAGTAGGGTTGCTAAATGGCCTGTATTTCACCGGCCTGACCGGGAATATTGCTGTGATTTTCATTAAGGCCGGTGACCGGTACAAACTTCTTATTAGCCCCCTTCTGACCGGTATTTTGGAATCTGCCATCCGGAATATAACATTGAACATCGACATTTTCCAACAGTGCCTTTACAAACACAAATTTCCGTTGTATTATACATTATCGATATATTTTTTTAATCTATGCCAGTTTTTTTTATTTATATAACATAAGAAACTTGATAACACTTAGATTTTATTGTAAAAGAATTTAACACATTTATTGAGAGTAGAAAATGACTTTTTAAAACAATTTCCTTTGTTTGAAGTGTAAGTTTATACAGTAAATTTCATTTTATGAATCAACAATTGTTACATAAAGATTAATATCCAGTATTATTCATCTGTTTTTCGATAATTTTAAAGAAGTGGCAATTGCCGGTAAATACATTAACATTCAATACAGTTTTCAGTTTCTCATTTGTACAGAGAATTTTGAGGGTGTGCCGGTAATTTTGTCTTCCTGAGTTGGCAACCTATTTACGAGGTTTTGTTTCAACTCTGCTACGTAGTGGCTCCGTACTAATACTCCGCATGCAAATAAATATGTAAGGCTAACATACGTCCCGGTTTCTTAAAATTTCCCCGGTGTGCAGAAATTTTCCTTCTTGTCCAGTTTTTTTTATTAATTACATATCAAAAGTTCAAAAAAGATAATAAAATCGACTTATTCTCTTTGCTTTCGATTCCGATAGTACTATAGGAACAATTTAATTCTATTTATTATTATTCCAATCGCCGCTCCCCCGGATATAACATGCAATTTTTAAATCCTCCTAACTGGCAATCTTATCACCAAAAGTAAGAATGTATACCCCGAGGTGGCAACAAAGTCTTGTGACGTTGCAGACCAGCCCCGAAAACACATTTTTTTTTCTGCTTCAGAAAAACAATTATGCAAATTGCTTTCTTTTCGCATTTTAGGTTAACAAAAATAAATCAGTCGATTGAAATTTGGAAACAACTTAATCAATCTGGATTTTTTTCTTTATAGACATATAGACGTGTAAGGTGGTATGTGTAATAATATTGAAAATATAATTTTTGCCTAAATATTGTAAGTTCACTGATTGCGTTTATATTGTATAACAGCTTCTAGCTTCTATAATAATTTTTAGCACTGTTGATTAAGTATGGACTGTATTAATACATTATTTTAAGTTGTGTAATTAATGCGATGCTGTAGTAAAATTCGAAAGATAAAATTAATACAACAAGCAATATTTACTACTAATTTGTAAGATGTTCCGTTTTTGTTTTCAAAAAATATGGTAGCCTTAAAGTAAGCTAAGCCATACAAAATAAATTCTACTGTAAATTCTACGCCACAGATAGTGCTCTCAATCGGATCGGGCCAGCTCGGGTCGGATCAGTCGGGTCACTCGGATCGAGTCGTCACATTCTTCACTTATTTTGAAATACTATAAGGAGCTTTGTTGTAGAATTCAATTCGAAGTTGGTGAATGAATGATAATTGTGACTAATTGTAGCTGAAATGGTGATAAAATTTTAATTTAACCCTATATTAACTAATTGGCATGGTAATTGTAATTAATATTACGACTGATTTTTTTTTCCTTTATGCGTTTTTATGTCAAGTTAAATGTCACATTAAGTGAAATTGAAAGCAAATATTTAGTTAACGTCCCACGTTATGCACCAACGCTAAGACAGACAATGATGATGAGAAATAATTGAAGTGGTTGAATGAAGAAAGTGGGAGGAAATAGAACAACACCGAAAAAACCCATGCACACGGTGTTTGTCCACCAGAAAACTTACTTGGTACGAGCTGGAATCAATACCCATGGACCTTCGGGTCAAACATCTGCCTTTGGGCAGTATTATTATTACTTTAAGAGTGACCAAGAAAGTTCCACCGCCTTTTCACCTACACCTTCGAAAATTGATATGTAACCTAAGACGTACCTGGAATATCAAAAATAGTCTCCATCAGCATCGACGACCTTCTGTTAACGTTCTGGAAGGCTATGGATTCCATCACAGTCGAACTGAGTGGGACGTGAAGCGAAGAATGTGTCAAGTGCATATTGAGCCTCTACTAGCGATTTGAACTGGCGTTCTCTAAAGTGATTGTCCAAGGAATGGAACAGGTGATAATCGGACGGTACAATGTCCGTGGAGTATGGCGGATCCAATAGGGTTTCCCTTTCAAGGCGTAGAATGGTGTCCTGGGTAATCTTAGCCACGTAGGGCTTAGCGTTGCTTTGTAACAGGATGACCCCTTTGCGATTCAGAAGTGCTGGATCCAGAGAGTAACAGTACACAGTTGCATTGATGCTCTGACCAGCTGGTAGTAGTTCCCGATGGACGATGCCGCGAGCAGTCCACAAAATGCACAGGAGAAACTTATTCTGGTGTAGTGCTGGCTTGGGCTGTTTTTGAACCGTTTCATGGGATGCTAAGGAACGATGACGGCGCCGTGGAGCTTCGTACAGGACCCACTCCCCATCACATGTCAAAACCCTCTCCAGAAATTGCTTTGACTTGCTTTCTGGCCCCAAGTCAAATCATGTAGGACCCATCAACCCGACTTGCAGTGCTTCCCAACTTTGGTTTCTCCACTCACACTGAATTGTAGTACCAGTTCCTCACATGTCTGTCTTCGCCTCAATTGCTGCCTGAAGATCTTTATTTTGAACATCTGTTTGTCTTCGAGTGTTTCGTCACCGTCCTACCGCTGCACTCTCCGCTTAGTCACGACACACTCACCAAAGGGCCGCGGAGCAGCAATTTGAACTCGCATAGCAAACAAACACTTATGACGCTCTGTGAAGGTCTCATGTTCACTCTGTCCTTACGCACGTTCACTGTGTATCTGAACAGCTACAAACAGGTAGTATGTTTGATATACTTACTAGTGTTGCTCACGAGACCAGGTTTGGGGCATTTTCGTCTCGAAAATGTGTCATGAAGGTAGTCTCGTCTCGAAAAGTACATATGTTTCTATTGAAAGAGCTCTGTCTCGTCTCCTCCAACAGCTGACCTTCGCCTTATCTCAATTCGCATTCAGCTCACGGTGTGAGGGCCAATTGAACACAGACCTCCACAAAAAGAGACAGAACTTTGTTGGTCACCTTCAGATTATTATTATTATTATTATTGCTGCGGTAGCGATTTGACTTTCTCGGCACTAAATTACTCGCTGATTTTGTATAACGTTGCAAGTATCTTCTAGATAATTAATCAAGAAAAAATTAAAAGGTAATTCCCTACAGAATGATATTTCAGTACAATTAGTTCCTTATGATTCTATCAGACAGCAACGCTGTTTTTAAATAGAAAAATCGGAATGTGAACGTAATGAAATTTTTGTTTATTACACAGCAAAAAAAAAAAAAAAAAAAAAATTAAAAGAAGTTTTATATACATTTCTTACTAGAAAATCATGTCTTCAGAACTTAAAATTTTATTTGACCTTCGAAGTTGATTGCCTAAATTTTAACCTTGGAAATATGGATGTGGAGGAAAATAGAGAAGGTTAGCAGGGTAGAGAGGAAAACGAATTAGGAAATGCTGAAAAAATGCAAGAGACGAGAGCAATATTGTACGACATAAGGAAGCGAAAAATGGACGGATCACAAGTTTCGATTTTGCTAAGGGATTGCATTCTGAGAGATGTAGTAAAGGGGGTGATATCAGGAGAGCCAGAGTGTGTAAGATGGTTGCAATTGATAGATTGTAATAAGGAGGGTGGTACATTATGTTGGATTGCGAGGAAGATATTAGCGGGAAATCGCAAAAATGGAAGCTTCTTACCTAGTTCACGGAAACTGGCCTGTCATTAATGGCAGAACACTGAGGAGGAGGACGATAATTATACTACAAATATAAAAGCCGAAACAATGGTTTATGCTTACGATTGACCAGCATTTTTTTTAGGTGGCAGCTTTGTAAGGTTCTAGTTGTCTCAAACTGGTTAGATTAAAAGGTCAGGTCATTCGGGTCGGTTGCCGGGTTAGGTCACCTCGGGACGGATTGTCGGGTGGGTCTTCAACACATGATTTCCACGAAAATTACAATGCATCACGGTTTATACCTCATTGGACTTTCAATAAAACATATTTTCAATGATGTGTATAACATGTCGCCATATTTGTATGAGGGAATTTCAAGAGGGATTTTGTGGGAATTTGATGGAGTGTAGATTCCTGTGTGTGTGTGTGTGTGATACCTTACAGGATACAAGATGCCAAGGAAATGTATAAATCAACCGGATAATTTCTGTTATGTATGTGGGGAGCTTATATTTAAATCGCAACGTCGATGTTTTGCTCCACTTGTGAGGAAGTGTTATCAGTTATATTTGGTTGCTGTGTAGGTGACCAAGATAAGAATTTCGCTTCTCACTACATTTGTTGTACTTGCGTGAAACGTCTGACTGGGTGCGCAAATGGTTAACGAAACATGAACTTCGCAGTACCGATTATCTGGAGGGAAACAAAAGATCATTCTCCAGACTGCTACTTTTGTATGACACAGATAAAAGATATAACTAGTAAATCTAACCACACACTACAGTACCCTAATTTGAAATCAGCAACTAGGCCAGTCCCACATAGTGCAGAATTACTTGTACCAGTATCTCCTCCTCATCTTACGGTAAATGAGGCGACTACTGAAGTTCCAAATGAAGATGATCCTACTTATGTAGGAGGCACATCTACATTGGATCCCCATCTGATAACTCAGGGTGAACTAAATGACCTCGTACGGGATTTAAAACTCTTCAAGATACAGACAGAACTTTTTGCTTCTAGACTTAAAGATGGAATATGCTCCATCGTGACACTAATGTGTGTATTATTCGAAATCTTCATACAGAGTTTCAAAACTATTATTCAAGAAAATGATTTAGTGTATTTTAATAATATCTGTGTTGTGATGGATACACTTGGACATGCACATATAAGTACAGAGTGGAGATTGTTTATTGACTCTTCCAAAATTAGTTTGAAGGCTGCCCTTTTGCACAATGGCAACAAATTTCCTTCAGTGCCTTTGGCCTATGCAACTAATATGAAGGGAACCTATGAAAACATCGAAATAGTGTTAGAAAGAATTCAGTATGAGAAATACAAGTGGACCGTTTCCTGTAATTTAAAAGTCATTTCCTTGTTAATGGGTTTGCAGCTTGGTTATATGAAATATTGTTGTTTCCTCTGCGAATGGGACACCAGGAACAAAGCGGAACATTACATCAAGAAGGAATGGCCAACGCATGTATTAACTCCTGGACACAAGAATGCTGTTTATTCCTCCTGGTGAGCCCTGATAAGATAATTCTTCCTCATCTTCACATAAAGTTGGGGCTCTTCAAAAGAATGCAGGGTTTTGTTACCTCAAGGAAAAATTTCCTCCGGTTAGTGACGCTAGGGATTTTTGTAGACCCTCAAATAAGATGTTTGATTCGTGACCAAAAATTTCAGGATCTCTTAACTGGTTGAGAAAGCTGCTTGGTGTTTATTTAAATGCTTAAGAGAGAATTCTTTAGGAAACAAGAAAGCCCCAAATTACCGTGAAATTGTGAGTGATTTCCTGCAATCATTCAAAGAAATAGGTTGCAACATATCCCTTAAAGTTCACTTTCTAGACTCCCACCTGCATTTCTTTCCTGAAAACCTTGGTGCTGATAGTGATGAGTATGGGGAACGTTTTCATCAGGACATTTTCTCCATGGAGAAGAGATACCAGTGACAATGGAGTTCAAAAATGCTAGCTGATTACTGTTGGATACTCAAAAGAGATGTGCCAGAAGCCAGACACAGAAGAAAGTCGACAACTAAAACATATTAGTTCAGGTAAGTAAGTGTTCATTTATTAAGAAGATACCACTCAATTCATTTGTATTATTGATTAAGTAGATATAAAATGGTGACACGGTGTATACATAATTCCAAATATGTTTTATTTCAATTCCAATGAGATATAAACCGTGCTTATATTCTAAGTTTCGTGGAAGTTATATGTGATTTTATCTGCACTAATGAATATGGTACAATGACAGTACACAGCATATTTTTTAATATAAATTTTTATTTCTCTAGAAAGAATAATGCTATTCTTATGAAACTTAAAGGGCCTACTAAGTATAAATCACACTAACATACAATATAATTTGTGCGTTTACATAAAGGTACCCGAGCTACAGGTATGAAAATGTTTAAAAAAAAAGGAAATTTGAGGGTATATTTCCCAAAAATCCATCTGTCACGAAAAAACTGAGGGTGATGGGGAAAAACTGATTGCAGATTCGAATTTTACGTGAAATGTTCTATTAGAATCAGCTATTTTCTTCCGTGTGCCAGAGAAAAAGAATTTTTTGTCGACTAGTGAAATAGGTACAATTTTCAATCTCAGCAACCATTATTCAAACCGCTTACCGTTTAGCGGTTAACGGTAATCGCTAAACAGCTAAAACGGTAATACATAGCTTTGGCCCCACCCCCTAAAATACTTTCTATGTTAAGTGTCAAAAGCGTTAAAACACGAAGCACTGGTTTAACATTTGAAATGAGAAGTCGAAATAAACACTTTCATATCCCGAACTTTGAACAATCCCGAGATATATACATAATTACAATAATTACAATCCCCATCCCTTTTCTTCAATTCTAGGTCAAATATTAAAAATACTCACATCCGTATATTATTTAGTACAAACGAAAATTTCACCTGCACATTTCTGCACAAACGATGTATAAACGATCGCGACAATTTGTTGTTCAATCGAACATGGTGGGGCTAGCATATAGACAGCTCCCCTCTCTTTTCGTTCTGTCGACACACCTGATAGCATAGCGTAGAAACAAAACTTTTGCCTGCGCATTACTGTACAAACGATGCACAAACGATTGAGATACTTTTCCTTTGAACCGGACGAGGGGAGGTGCTACCAATTAGGCAGCTTATACTTTGTTATCGTTTTGGCGCGCCTCTAATTGTGTACACACGGAAATTTCGCCTGCAACTTTCTGTATAAAGACGTACAAGCAAGTTCGAAAGTTTGTAGTTGAATTGAACATGGTGAGATTGCTACCATTTAGACAGCCCCCCCCACATTATTTTCAATCTGGCGGCGCCCCTAATTGTGTACAAACAAAAATTTCGCCTGCACATTTCTGTATAAACGATGTGCAAACGATTGCGACAATATGTGATAGAATTGGACATGGTGGGGGGCTACCACTTAGTCAGGCCCACTTTCTTTTCGTTCTGGCGGCGTCCCTAATTGTAAAGAAGCGAAAATTTCGCCTGCACATTTCTGTACAAAAGATTGCGACCATTTCCGATTGAGTCTGAAAAGGTGTGTGTGTCTGGGGGGGGGTGTCTAAATGGACGTGTGCTTTTCACCTCTAGTGTAATGAAATTCTTCCACGAGAAAATCTCTAATCAACACTGTCAGTAGCTACGTCCTCGACTAATATACATTTACAAGTACAGCTTTATTTTCGTATTTTTTCAACAGTTAATCAACTTAAAACCGTATCATAATTCAAAGTACTTATCATATTTCTATCGTAAAAAAGAATATGTAGTCAACTTCTTAAATACTTCGCTCCGCAGGAACCCGTTCAGTGCGTGCAACAAGCAAAAACAACATGTTTGGCGTCTCACAAATGACAAAGGAGAAAAGCAAAAGCAGCACAGCAGCGCCTTATCAAAGTCAGAGCTGACAACATAGTTTCGGGCGTGGGAGACCCGGGTTCGATTCCCGGTGGGAGCTCATGTGGTTCGGATTCCACTTTAATCAGTAGGTCCACGTCTCATATAGCCTCGTTGCTGAAAGGGACGCTAAACAAATATCAACTCAACTCAACATAGTTTCGGTCGTCACTTACGCCAATATACCTACAAGCGATGTACAAGAATTATACAATTACAATATACGTTGTGCCACAGTAGCGCTGCAGGCGGAATGTGTACGAACTACAAATGAATATGTTTCTTACAAGTATCAGTCACTGTTGCACCCTGTTTACATTCTACATATCCTTTTTTCTCCCACTTTTTGACCTTGACAAGCAGAAGTACAAGGCTTTCCGAGTTCACAACCATAAACTGTTTGTGTACAGAGTACGTTTTCAGTTTTTCGAATGACTGCGCGCGAAGAACAAGTGTGATGCTCGGACAACCGTATACGGCAGCCAGAAACACCCGGTTGCAATTTTAAATGTAAAATACAAATATAGAGCCTTGACAATGCCGTGAGGATATATATATATATATATATATATATATATATATATATATATATATATATATATATATATAATATTACAAATCTAGCACAAAACTAATTAGAGTTAAACTTTATGCGCCTATGCATCAAATTGGTCGCCATATCGCCAATGGTCTCTAATTTTTCAGATTAGCGACATATATTTCCATAAAATAGATCCTCAAAAAAGGTATATGTTCTTGTTGTTAGATTTAAACTTACGATTATGTGTTGTGGCCATAATACATAGCAAAGTATTATTTCGTATTCATTACATATATCGGTTTGGAAAGGTTACAAATATGGCGTCTGGTTCGAATAATAGACCAGACACAGGACCAATTAACATTTTTTCAACTCCGCCCCTTTCCTGAAAGAAAATAAAGTCTTTGTGTTGCAAATTGCAATGATTAAATTGTCGTTACAATGGATTCTGCATTTAGTGGCGACTTCAGATAGTTTTTGTGTTGAATTCACGTGTCTAAGCCGGATCACCAAAAAATTATAATGTACACTGTTAAAAATGGGTTCTTAAATTCGAGAAAAAATTCCTCGTATTTGAGAACATCCGTTTCTTATCTGTGCACCGAGTAATACATTCTTAAAAGTGAGATTTCGATTTTCTCAAATCAATTCGAGAAATAATGACTCAAATACGAGGAATTATGTCTCATTTCTGAGGGTGCAATTGGTTTCTTAAATTTGAGAAATAATGTACTTTTTCTTAAAATTGAGAAAGGAAATGAGACATTTAACCTCAATTTTGAGAAACACATTTCTCAAAAAAATTTGAGAAGTGTCTTTCTCAAAAGTGAGAAACGATGCACAGAAACGGGGTTCTCAAATACGAGAAGAAGGGAAAGGATATAAACAAAATATAAACATGCAAAAAAAAAAAAAAAAACACTTTTAGTACATACAGAATTTATATTAAATGAACATGTTTAAAATATAACACATTTAAACCTTTGTTTCAACGCAAGAAAATTACCTTCTTTAATAACGAAACATTTGTTTTACAATAAATCAATAAAATAAGCAGATAAATTCTAAGAAAATTATATTCTTTCATAACGAAACGTTTGTTTTACAATAAACCAAAGAATATGCAGATAAATTCTAAGAAAAGTATATTCTTTCATAACGAAACGTTTGTTTTACAATAAACCAAAAAATAAGCAGATATATTCTAAGAAAATTATACTATTTGATAACGAAACGTTTGTTTTACAATAAACCAATAAATAAGCAGATATATTCTAAGAAAATTATACTATTTGATAACGAAACGTTTGTTTTACAATAAACCAAAAAATAAGCTGATAAATTCTAAGAAAATTATATTCTTTGAACGAAACGTTTGTTTTACAATAAACCAAAAAATGAACAGGTAAATTCTAAGAAAATTACATTATTTGATAACGAAACGTTTGTTTTACAATAAACCAAAAAAGTAAGCTGATAATTTGCCTTTGAAATATTCAATGGCGTGCCTTAACTATCGCTGTCAATTTGACTGCCGGAACCAGTGGTGTACGCAAAAGAGAAGGCGTCAAGAGTATTAAGGCAAGATATTAGGGAAAAGCCTCGTATATCAGACCAGCTAGATATCAGGCGAGGTTCCTGAGGAAAGCCACATCTGAACAAATTAAAGGATTATTTCTTCAAACAAACGAAAACAAAGTTACGCGATGTTCTAATTCTTGTAGAGCCTACAACAATTAGAACATTAGGAAACTTTTCTTCCCTTAGCTTGAAATTGAAAACTCCCAAAAAATGATTGTAGCCCAGGCCAATAACATATGCAGAATTTCACCACGGGAGTGGGGGATTCAAGCGCTCAATCTCATAATAATTTCAAGGAACATATGATTTTTGAATAGTGTGTCTCGAAATTATTATGAGATTGAGCGCTTAAATCCCTCACCCCCTTGATGAAATTCTGTGTACGTTACTAGCCTGGGCTACAATCACTTTTGGGAGTTTTCAAATAGTGAAATTTAAATCTGGTGCAAAACAGTGCAACAGATCAGTTTTAAAATTTATTATGTAAGGGAGATACCAGAGGCAGCTCGTGAAGAAAGTCATACCGGTAAAAAAAAAAAAAAAAAAAAAAAAGGGTTTACCGTTTCCAACTAAAAGAAAAATAGTTATCTACTACAAGTGTGCGGTTTATCGTTTCAAACTAAAAGAAAAACTCATCTAACATAACAACTTACATTAGGAAAGTTCTCTTCTAAGGTTTGTGTAGAAAAAGAATATCGATGTGTCTTCTTCACGATCCGCTTCTGGAGACGGAAAACATTGAAATCCAGGCAATCAATCCAGACAAATCTTAATACTTACATGAAAGTTTCTTAAGTGTTTGCAAAGATTTCTAGAAGTACCAAATCTTCGATTACAATACTGACATAACATCTTACAAATATACTGACACAACAAGAGAAAAATTCATAAAAAGTATACCTATATTTTGTCAACTACTACAGCGTATTGATTAATCGTCCTTGGTACATGTTTTGTCTCTTACGTACTTCTCTCTTCAATGGTTAGAAACAATCTATGTTTCAACTCCTGAACACAAGGAGGAACTATTCTTTCCCCACACTTGTAGAATGCATCGTCCAAAAATAGCCACACGTTCTTGCAATATGGTGAAAATTCTAAATTCAAAGTGTATGTAAGTTTGAAAACTAAGTCTACAGCTTTCAACACAGAAGTTGCTGGAATGATATGGTCCTCAATGATTACGAACACTTGCTGTGGACGCACAAGATCTCCTATAACAAGAACAAAGGGCTGGGTTCTCTTTCCATTCAAAAGTCTTTCTTCCTCCATGAACCGTTCCAGTCCAGCTCCCACCTACCAAATATCGAATAATAAATGTTAGTATTTTTGTAGGTAAATCTATCGTTAGTTTAAGTTAATAACATGATACAAAATCTGGAATGTTCGATTTTTTTTTTCTTTTTGCGTGAGGGCATATTGTGCATGAATTTCTAAAATGTTTTTGATCATAAATTGAACGTAATTCAGGTTATTGCAAACAAATGGAATTCTGTATGGAACATAAGATTTTTTTTTTTTTTTTTAAGTATCATTATTGTCTGATCTTTTCCATCGTCTGATAATGAATGGCAACATTTTAACTTACGGAAATAAAATCGTATTTATTTTGATTTAGGTAAACGTTTCACGTTTATGATCTGAAACAAAGGCACACAGCAATGTTAACAAAATGGTGAAACAAAATTAGTGTGACGAAACGTAAAGACCCCCCCCCCAAAAAAAGACACGCGGTGGACACTATATTCACAACATGAAGTAATATACAGAAAATTATCAATTTAATGGACACACCTGAAAACTAAAGATCTTTCGTTGGCAGTCGAAGCGTCCAGCTACTGTTGTGGTGTTTTAGTACAAACGCTGTACTACGCAAGGAGCAATAGAAGGGCAGTATGCAACGAATTGAGCAGACGTTCAATGTTGAAAAAATGAAATGAAAAAGAAATCTTTCAGTTTTACATCCCACAGTTATGCCGGTCAGGCTAAAGGAGACGGTGAGTATAAGAAAAGAATGAAATGGTGGAATGAAGAAAGTGGGATGAAACGGGAGCACCCCGAGAAAACCCATGAGCACGGTGTTTGTTCACCACAAAGTCCACACGCCGCGAGCTGGGATCGAACCAGGGAGGTGAACGCTCTACCACTGAGCCACCGCGGCCCTTCATAGTGTTGAAATATGCGACCGTTCCGATTTCCCAAGAGGGCAAATTTTTTTTGCTCCGCTATGTCGTGCAAGCGTAACGAAAGTGGCAAATGTGTGTGTGTGTCTCGAGGCAGAATATCCCAGGTAATGGTGGCCTACAAAACTGGATAAACCACATCGGCGAAGAGGAACAGTGGTTAGAAGAAAAACATCAGTGACAGGTACCGGTCCCATCAAGTATTTACGCGGACTATTACTCAGAACCTTTGTACAACTGCGCGGCAAGTGACGAAGGAACTCAAGCAGCCCTTCCTACAGCCTTATCGACAATCACAGTCCGCCATGATTACATTACATGAACATACAAGGTTGGATTTCACTGGCGAAACCATTGATAGAGGACCTAACATTTTAAAACTGCGCCAATGCTGCCGCGAATATACATAGACAGTTGATGACTGGAAACGTATGATATGGTCGGATGAGTCATCGTTTATCTTATTGCAAACTATAGGCTATGTTTATGTCTGGGGACTCCCTCAGAAAAATATGATCCACAGTATCTCCAGCCAATCGTGAAATATGGGAGCAATATGGCTGCATGAAGATGTGGGTAGCAATATCCTGGTTTTTAGTTGGTCCTGTACTGATGGTTACTGGGTGTAACTATGTCGCCATTTTAGGAGACCACATGCATCCTATAGTCCAAATATTGTTTCCAGGCAATGACACCATATTCCAGGATGATGGTACGCCCATGCACACCTACCCTGGTCCGGCCAATCCCTGAACATAATTGAACATCTGTGGTCAGTTTTGGATACACGAACCCCGCGCAGATTTCTACCTCCATCCTCTTTCACGGAACTGACTGATGCACTGCACGCGAAATGATCTAATACTCCATTTTTTTAATTTATAATCATTAATGTTTAAACCGAAAATGGCGATTTATACCACTTTTGGTTTAAATAGAAAATAATGAACGAACACTGAACCAATGTTTGGGATTCTGAGTCAATTCCCGAAAACCGCTTTTCGATCTCTCTTACCGTTTTTGTCCTATAAAAATTAATATTGAAACCGAAGTAGCAGCGAATTTCTGCCATTACTGGTTTCAGTGGAAATATAGGGATTAAGGTGGGTTACTTCCTTGAGACCATGTGTCGGTTTCCGAAAATCGCTTGTCGCTAGCTAACATGGTTTTTGAGTTATACCTATTACTGTTGAAACCAGAAATGTTCGATTTCAATCACTTCTAGTTTAAGCAGAAGGTTGTTCAACGAGGAACCTATTCCTCGGACGCTGAATCGATTCCCGAAAACCGCTTGTCGATAGCTGTTACCGTTTTTGCTCTGATACCTGTTCAGAGGCAAGCAGACAGAGTAACACAGGCGTTCTATAAGACTTCCTATATTTATATATACCATAGTTTGGAAGTCAAAATTCGCGGGGAAAGGGGGGGAGCGTAATGCATCTATGATATTTCACTGATTTTAGCTGTTCCTATAAGTAATGATTTGCTACCCTTAAAGAAAATGTAGGCACTATTGGAGTGTGCGTATGTGTGTGTAAATTCACCCCTTTGTTCTAAGCAAATTTAAATCATCATTGGAATCACATAAAGAAAGTACACAGTAACTTTTGTCTAATAAATTTCACTAATGAATTTCTTTCGTCTAATGAATTTAATAAATTTCACTACGTCATCCTCCAAAGGGCCTAGCGGAATAAGCATGTGAAAACTGCCCCCAAGCATATCTGCACCAAATTTACAGTATCGATTAACATTTATGAGAAACTCAGTTTCCAAAAGTTTTAGCCCCCAAGCATTTTTGCAGGGGTGTTAGGAGGGGGGAAGGATTTTTTTTTTCCTGAACGCCTCAACCGACTTACATAAAGAAAAAAGCTGTTAGGTGTTCTCCCTTGTTTTTAATGGACTGCCACCCCAAACAATAGGGTAACGTGAGAATGTCAAAGGAATCTACATACCAAATTTCATTAAAATCGGATAAGTTTTACGAGACTTATCGTGGAGCAGACAGATCGACACTCGAACACACACATAAAAGCCGATCAAGTCGAATGATGCTACATTCATCTATGGCTTGGCATAATTACGAAATGAATTAATGGAATGCATGTTTAGTTATGAAATATTAACCTTGAACTACAATTAAACACTCATTTTAATCGTAAACATTTAGATGGTTTCTTATCATTATCATCTGTACGTGACTCAGAGAATCTTTACTTTGGTTCGTGGACATCGTATAATGGTAAATGTTATTTTCAGTCTTTAGGAAAAACAGATTACACTTCATTAATAGCAGAATCACCCAATTGAGAGTATTACTTCAATTCATCATCTGGAGGGTTGATGATCTGCCACGTCACACAATGTGGCCTATTAAATAACCTTGGTCCTCATATATGAAATTATTTTATTTAACAGGTAAGCAGAGGCCACACATTATGTGACGCTGCAATGTATCAAAACTTCAACTTGTTTTGTTGGAGAAACACATTCTCTGTTGTGTTTACTTTTATTAACGAAGTCCCCCCCCCCTATAGACTGAAAGCATTTGCCATAATGTGAATCCACGAACCAGCACAAAAATTATGTAGTTATCGAAGCCTATAACACAAAATTAATACAACAGGTGCTGAGTGTATTTCAAGGTTAGTATTTCATGATATGATAAAGCTTAACATTATAACAAAAAGCCTGTATGTTCTTGACTGTTCGCTACTTGGGAATGAACTACAAACTACATTATAATCGTTGATGAATAAGAATTGCACATCATTTCAAGGAAGAAACTAATTTTAACATACACGTGTATGACAACGAAAATAACTTAGTTACTTACAGATATGGTGTTAATAAAATGCTCCAATGAATCCAAAACTGTTGGACGTTCTTTCACATGTTTTCGTCCCTTTCGTCTGGAAATCACTCCTTGAGGTAGAAGATAGGGTAATAATTTTAGTGCAACGTTCGTTTCTTGAAAGAAAGAAGATAAGGAATGTCAATCTCAGATAGCAAATCAAGCTGTATTTTTTTTTCTATTTCAACAGACTAGATGTTAGTTCATTTAGAAAAGGTGTACATAAACTTCTGTAACCGCATAGTATTCTATAAACAATTGTTTATGAATATACACCGAAAATAAACAATACAATACAATACAATATTAATTTGGATCGCCATAGAACTGATAAATAGAAATAAATAAATAATAAGCCCAACGAAATATTTCAATTTAAGGTGGCCTTTTAATGGCCACCCAGTACTAATCAATTAGTTTAAACTAAAATATAAAGAGGAGAGGTTCGAAAGGGTATCGCGCAAAGAAGAAAGTTTGAGAAGCAATTGCCAAAATAAATAAATTAAAATCCTTAAATTTCTCAAAAGCGCAAATGACCAAATAACATCGAAACTAATTCTCCAAATTATATACACTATTCACTAATACACTCAATGTCTTGTCCGAGAACCTATTAGAAACAAAATTGAGCATGACGAAATAAAAATACACCTCCAGAGACGGCTATTGAGCTTAACAACACAATATAGTATAGGTGATAGTATATATATTCACCAGCTTAATATTGTACAAAATATTAAGGGTCAAATTTCCAAATCAAATATACAAATGTGCATTAACAGCTGTCACGCATAAATTACTACCTTCTGAACAAAACATTACAGAATGGACAATGTGCTCTATAGGTTTGGATTTACGAAAATCTAGAAGTGTGGAATAAATTTATCGGATTATTTTTTCACAAGTTTATTATTATTATTCAAAATACTAAAATTCACAGTAGTTTCTGTTCATTCTCTCCTCCAATGGAAAGATAAGTTGGCAAACTTCAAAATTCCGGAACAAACCCTAAAGAATTAAATAATGAAAACAAAGCACGAAAAGAATGAAATTGAAAAGGTTTACAATCTCATCGACTAATTTTGATAACTGATTCGAGATTTGTTGCTACTTCTGCTTCTCAATTTACTGAAATTTGTATTTCTGCATTAAATTCATAGGTACTGTATTAGATGTTATACTGTTCGGCGGAACACTGTTATACTGTTAATGACTAGATACTGGAATTAATGAATTGTTACGTGAAATTGTAGATCATCTTGCAGCTGAAATAACAGAAGAAACCATAATACATGGACTGCCTTCTGTAACACTGCTAATCGCTTTACTGCGATGAGTGTAATACACTGCGAACAACTAAGGAATTTATCAACAGTTGTTAAAACAATACAATTACTTCCTTAGAAACTGGTGTTAAGCGTTGCTAAATTTTTATGTTTCAGAATTCACTGTAACTGGCTTCATGTATTTTACGGAGAGGATATTTTCGCACTTGAGATGTTCTTTAACCCTATTCTTCATGTTGCCGGCCACATGAAGAAACTCGAAAATCCAGTTTCTAAACATGTTCCTATTGTGTACTACTCATGCCACAACAATTAAAAATACAAATGGTACTTACTTTCTGTAGTAATATCCGTAGTTCGTCCATACTTCGCAAGGAAATCGGAAGCTACGTCTTCTGCTGCTTTCCGACCACAATTTCTGGCTTGTAAAATTAGTTTGTCCGCAATTAGCCCGAAGTCAAGAGTGAGTGCATTAGATCGTCCACCAAATAAACACTCGAATTCACTATCAATCTGAAGAAAAAAAAAATCATAAACGAACCAAAAGGAAAACAGATATGCAACAACACATACTTAAAAAATACATATAAGAATGCTTAATAAAGCTACTTAAAAATGTTGACACACCATTGAAGGGTATATGAATTGTTTCTCAGCATTCTGAACTTCAGAAAATAAATCACAATCTGTAATCCATTTCTTATAAAATTGGTATGATTTTAAGTGTATATTTGCGTTCGTACTTTGTTATTTTTTAATGAACTCCTCTTACAACAAAACTACTAGATATTTTAAATTTTGACACCATTTATACCATCCTGCGTTTTCCCTTTAAATACTGATAATCACCTATTCTACTCAACGCAATTCATTCTCATTACACAATTTAGGTTTTGGTGTTTAACCGACGCCAAAGGAAATTGCGGGCCATCGAATTGTATGTCAACATTTTAAGGTACAAACGGAAATTATTTCAACATACCACTGCAGACAGTAATATCCTTGGCCATGCTGCTATTATTTCTTCTGTACATTTATAGGTGTGAAGAATGTTTTCTCTCCTGTAATTGAAAGTGTCCCTCATATAAGTGACAACTGTTTCTAGGGGTGATTCATTTTCTTTCATCCACTGCTGTTTTTGAATGCATTCCACCTCTGGCGTCTCATTGGACTGAATGTTCATGTATGTAGCTACGCTATTCTCTTTTACTTTCCGTGGTATTCCCAGGTCTTCCTTCTCAACAGTCGACAATCGCCGAAACCGGAAGTTCTTCAATCGTTGCTGTATTAATCCTGATGCTGATGTTCCTTTTGTACCAGGACTAAACCATTGTTCCTGAAATAAAAATATATTACACTGTTCGTCTTATATGACACTTTTCTGGTGAACTTTCTACACATGAATTACAATAATAAATAAATAAAAGCGCCAGTAACATCAACAGTTATAATGCTTTTAAATACTGAGAGGTTGTATTACTTGATTAATACGGTGTTGGACCCCTGTTACCTTGAGAGCAATCTTCCCTTTAGAAATTCAGAAATGTCTTCCATTTTACATCACTGTCATCTACCCCGCTTAATTTACTACATTCGATGATCTGTTACACCACTAGCAACGGCCAGATGCAGGCGCTGCGCACGCTCCTCAATGGTACTCCCTTACGTATCTTACATGTCTCAAACTACAGGTGTTTGCATTATTTTGATCAACGTCTATATACCGTTCGTACAAAGTTTAGAACGGAAAACCTCAAAACTCTCCCAGTCAACGTTAAGTTTGTGATAGGCACTATTCTCTTTCTTAGTTTTTTGTGGGTTTCCACTTTCCTCCCACATTCTAAATGCCACTAGTTCTTCATAATCATTCACTTTCATTTATCAGTTCATTTTTAAACTTATCAGTTGACATTATACGCAGCTGGCTTGCCGCGGTGACTCAGTGGTACAGTTCTCACCTCTGATACGTAGAGCCCCTGCTTTGGTTCCAGTTCCCGCCAAGTGGGTTTTTATGGTTGACAAACACCATGTGCGTGGGTTTCCTCCGGGTCTTCCGTTTCTCCCCACTTTCGTCATTCCACCATTATCATCCACTTCATCATCACCGTCTCCCTTAACCTCGGTACATAATCGTGTAAAATCTCAAAAATTATTATCCCACAACGTATTAAAAAGGATAAAAATATATTTTATATATATACCGACAATACACAGAAACAGTTACAATATAAATTGGTAAAGGTGGTCCTTGAACGTTTGCCTCTCTCTAATCTACAAGTTAACTCCTGCGCTCCTGTTACTGTAGTTAAACATGTTTTGTGAAGTCGCATGCAAAGTCAACACATTTGAACTTCAAAATAGTTTGAAGAACTCATAATTAATGTTTTCATATGCGGTTCTAAACCAGTGGTTCTCAACGTGGGTGTTACTAATAGCCAGGGAGTGTTCTCGTTTCCAAAGGGAGTTCTGAAACAAAGTTCTAATAGTCTATTTAAGATTGCATGACCTATTAGTTTTTTTTTTTTTCTTCATATTATGCGACAAAAGCTATTATACATTTTAGTAGGCTTTTTACAAATAATAATAATAATTGAAGCGTTTTATGGTTCTTAAACTGCTTTGCCCTAGTCTTACATTCAGCCTTGTGTATGGGTGAACTGGATTAAGATGACAGGAGCATCAAGACAATCGCATTCACCCAAAGAATGCTACGGTCGAAAATGTTAAGAACCACTAATTTATACTACAATCATCAATACAAAAGATATATTTCTAATAAAAGCCAAGTGTGATACTCACAAATCCACTGCCACCATTTCCCTTCAATATAGGGAACGATCCTATGATCAATTTTGCAAGATTGGTGTTTTGCTTTGTAGTTGGCTGACAGCCGTATTTTTCAATAAAAGCATCTACTATAACTCGGTTGATACTGTACTTCTCTAGAATATTAATCCCTTGATTATTATCCATCTTCTCAAGCAGATCTGGACATTTCCTTTCCAAAAGTGTTCTTAAGTTTAAATTTAAATCATTGTCTTGCTCCTCAGGGGAATGCGACGGAGTTCGGCTTCCACATGTCGACGTTTCAATACTACTACCCTCATCATCACAAGGAGACGAGAAAACGTCTAAGGTTGAATCAGTGTCTTCGTCTCTCAGTGTTGTAGGTGGTGAAGAACATGATGATGATGTCATTTCCTGCCATTTCTTGCGGAATTTTAAGCGAGGACCTGCTTCAGGAATTAACGCTTTAATTGTTTCTTCATCTAACAAATAAAAGCTTTCCTCGTCTATTTTTTCACCTAAAATGAAAACACATACAGTGAGCACAAATGGAAGCTTCGCAACGTAATACACTGCAACTCAAGAGACTGAATCATTAAATTACACCTGTATATCACTAATATTCACAGCTGCTTTTCCCTAGGAAGGTACGGTGGCTACGCGGTTCAGCGATATTTATTATACTATGAAACGTGATGTAGCAGGTACAATATTTTATTTTACAAAAGAAGAGTGCACTTTCAGGAACTTGTTTATGTAGGACGTGGAGGTACGATCATGAACCGCTTACTTCTGGCGCGAGGAGTCCATGCTACGATCTGGTGGACATCAAGTCCGTGAGTTTTCTGGAGGTTCTGCATTATTTTTAAATATACTAGACAAGCAGAATAGTTGTGCTACAATCTTATTATAACCGCTCCACTCGAAACTAAAACGGTGGTTAGCAAATTTGCAAAGAAAAATACAAGCGCGAGGAAGATGACAAGGGGTCATGAAATGTAGCGTCAAGTTTTTTCTACATTTGGGTACTTAAGTCAGTATAATTTTAAGTAAGAAATAATGCTCCCTTTTGCGTTATTTCTATCCATTAAAATAAACAATGTTATTTCAGACTTTGTTACGAGGAGGTGGGGGGAACCATCTGATATAGGAGTATTTTCATGTTTTTCATTGGTATATTTTTACCCTGCTAACTAAAAGTGTATAAGTTTCAAATTCACGGAGGGGATACAATTTCCCATCAGAAATGCTCCTAAAACAAAATGACACATTCAAATGATCACTCGTGAGAAAAACAAGCACCAACCGTACGTGCTGGATGATCAGGAAAAAAAAAAATACCCATCATTCTTTCAAACAGGATGTAGGCCCACTCGCTTCAATAGATAGCATGTATGATACATGCAGAAAAAAACTGATTTCATATCAGATCAATTCGTCTATAGGTACGAAGACATTGATATACAAAAAACGAAAAATGTATAACTGGACAGAGAATCGAGTGCGCGTCTCCGGTTTATTGTGCTCACGCGTTAATCACTAAGGTAACCGGTTCGCTTCCAGATCACCCTTACACTTTTTGAAATGAAACCCACAAAAACTGCACCAGGAGCTGCGGTGGCTCAAAGGTAGAGCATTCACCCTGGTGCGTGGGGTCCCTGGTTCGATCCCAGCTCACGCCAAGTGGGCTTTGTGGTGAACATCCACCGTGTGCGTGGGTTCTCTCGGGATTCTCACGTTTCCTCCTCACTTTCTTCATTCCACCATTTCATTCATTCTCATCATCAGTCTCTCTTAGTTCCAGGGCATAATCGTGGAACGCTGAACTGAAAGATTTCATTTTTCAAAAACTGCCCAGGCGTATTATAATCCTATATTCGTTTAGCGGGTACAAGCCTAAAAGATAAAACTGTAGAATCCATTAAGATGTTCATTACACCATGAAACGTGACTCAAAACTTTTAAATAATAACTTTTTTTTTTATTTGTAGGTACACTAAAACGAAGAGTGAAGTTTCGGTACCTTATTTACGTAAGAGGAAAGGATATGGGGCAGCTGTCACTCACCTGTCGCGAGAGGTCTATGGTTCGATCTCATGTAAGTCTCTGACAGACAACATTGAATTCCTGGGCTCCAGGCACGTAGCTAGGATTTCGTAATAGGGGGGGTCCGTGATGAAATATTGCGGTTATCACGCCAGGGGACGATCATTCTGAACTATTTTACTGTAAACATATATTGGTTCGTTTAGCCAGGATTTCGTAATGCTGGGAGGGGGAGGGATAACATGAAATACTCTGGTTACACACCAGGGACTCGATCAATCTAAACTATTTTAGTGGCAACACGTATATTGGTTTGTTAGGACAATAAAATGAGGATATGCTAGTAAGTATTTCAATAACGAACTATCTCTCGACTAAAAGAATAAAGAATCTCGAGTAAAAGAATATAAAAAAGTATTGAAAAAGATATTTCGAGTTCTTTAAGTTCTTCTTAGAGTCTATCTGATCGAACCGGTTTCTAGATCATCATTTGTTGTCCATAGGATTAGCATGGAGCTAGATGGAATTTGGAATGCTCCGTTACAATAATATTCATTTTCAACTTGATCCCCTCCCCCCCACATACACACACATGCACAGTTTCCTCTATACAAAGCTCCTCATAAAAAAGGGTAACCATACGCTTGCTGTAGCTTTATATTTTTAACGCTGATTCTTCTTTTTATCGTTTCTTATTGTTTCATCCTTCCTTAATTTTTTACATTTCTGGTTCTGAAGGGGGGGTTCCGGACCCCCCGGACCCACCCCGTGGCTACTTGCCTGTGGGCTCTCTCGATGTTCTCCAGTTTCCTTCTTTTTTCTACAAACGTAATAATTATTGTCCCATCTGTCCGTTAGCCCAAAGGCAACAATTCCTATTTGAGTGTAACGTCCAACGTTTATGTCCCGATGTTAAATGTTAATAAACAAAGTAGTAAAAATAAAGTGGGAGTGAATGATAGAACCACGGGAAAACCCACCACACACTGTCCACCAGAAAGCTCACTTGGCGCTCAGCCACCGCGGCCCCGAGATAAGCGTCACTCTAAAGAGTAGGTCCCGTCGCTCATTCCCTCGCTGTTATACACGCCTTTACAAACTAAACGAAACCAAGTTGCCTAATCTATCTGTTTGCCTGAATGCCTATTATTTCATTACAGAAGCCAACGTTAAATTTGATTCAATGTATTAATAACTGCTCGGAAAATTTTTTCGATTACACCTCTAGCTTGCCAGTTGGACTTTTTAATATTTTTGGTTATCTAGCCTATATACTAAATTTCTAATTTAAATTTCATCATTCATTATTTATATAAACATCATTTGTAGCGTACTGATTATAGTACAGTGCCAATAAAATAAATTTTATATGCATAGCATTTGCTTATGAATAATCACATTGGCATTACTAAGGTGGCAGTTTCCCGAAAAAAAAAAAAATATTCCGTCGAACTCGATACTGAAACGAAACTCACTGATTCCATCTGAACGCACGTCAAACGGGTGGGTCTCTCTTAGACTTAGAGCTCAATCTTGGAACGTTAAATTAATTAAAAAAAAAAAGCAATCTCTTAAGTTCTACGTCCCACAGTTCTGTAGGGTACGCTAAAGGAGACTATGATGAAAATGAATAAGATAGTGGAATGAAGAAAGTAGGAAGAAGCAGGAGAATCCAGAGGAAACCCACACACACTGTGTTTATCCATCACAAAGCCCACTTGCCGCGAGCTGTGATCGAACTTAGGTCCTCACGCACCAAACGTTCTACCACTGAGCTACCGCGGCCCCTACGTTACATTAAGAACAAATATGCACAGTACTATATGCAATGTGCAAATTGACGGAGAATGTCAGGGATTTCCCCCCTGAAAAAACAAAATTATTCCTGGAGAAGAAAATTGTTATCCTTGGTATTGATAACTTTTCAAATTCTCAATATATAGTATACGTGAGTGACTGGGTGCATATATGGGTGAAATTAATCCCTTCCCTGGGAAAAAAATGTGCAGATTGATTATACGGATCCACATATTTGTAAAATTTATAGAAGATATTTGTATTAATATTTTAATGGAGCAGTGTGAAAGTAATCGAAATATGACATGCTCTTACTTGTGAAATATGTATTTACGTGTATATATTAATGAACGTGAAACCTAGTATGCACTCATTCGTCCATAAGGTAAGTAGTGGTAGATTAATGAAGGACAACGTAACGTGCAAGGAATGTAACAACAAATTACTTTAACAAAAAAAGTTATCTTTCCATCGTGAAAGCAATTGTTCTCTAGGGTCCTTGTTCATGTGTATACCCACAATTACTGACGCGCCAGTTCCCTACGGATGCATTCGCGCTAGGTACCCTGCTGTGCTCGTGCTTTGAGTCGGTTACATAGCATTCATGCTTTTAGTGGCCACCTAGCACAGGTAAAATTGTTTTTGCACATGACCTCTTCAACTAAATCTGCACCGGGAATGTAAATGCACACTTCAATGTAACAAGCAAATGAATTTAACAAAAATATATCTTTGCATCGTGAAAGCAGTAGTTTTTCAAATCCTAATTTACGCGTATATCCACCATCTCTGACGTGCCTGATCCCTACGGACGTACCCCAACGTTACAGCATGGGTTCCCATGCTGTGCTTTTGCCCTGAGTCAGGTAGATAGAACTCGTGCTTTTTAGAGGCACCTAGCACAGGTTTGCTGATGTTTTTGCACGAAATTTCTTAAAGTGAATTTGCACCGAGGAATGCAAGTTCACACGTCATGCTGAAGGTAGAGAAAGCGAATGCAGAGAAAAAGTAGTATATATTTCATGAATCTCTGTATGGATTTGTATAATCAATCTGCACGAAATATTCAATTCGCATACTGACCTGCCTATATGCTACAAATAACGGAGTATGTTTAGTACAAGGGATCAAGAAGCACGTAAAAAACACAAAATTTACAGGAGAAATGAATGATGCAAGTACTTAGACGTAACATAACGTAACCAAATCTAACCCAACCTAAGCTAACCTAAACTAACCTAATATTAGAAGAAATAAGCGAAATTCTATATTTTTTTGGAAAATTATGAGGGATCCCTACACTAATATAACAAACTAAACTAACCTAACCCAGGGGGCGATCGCCCCCCCCCCACAAGAGGCAACTTTCTTATTTTATATATATAAATAAAACCCATCCCAAAGTTTGGAGCCCTTAAAAGTAGCAGTATGACAACACACCGCCCCCCCAGAAGTCGGTCGTCGATCCGCCCCTGACCTAATCTATCCTAAACTAACCTAACCTACTCTAAACTAACCGAATGTGAACAGAAAATACCAAAATTGTAACATTTTTTAGAGAAAAAAGCTGGACCCCTTCTGCTAAACATATGCCCAAATAACCTGCATACATTATGTCATTAAAACCATTACTGATACAAAAAAAAAAAAAAAAGAAGAGGCGCTAATCTATGTTACGTGATCAGTACAAAGCACCTCCGCATTGCAATTCCATAATTATAAATCACAATTTTTTAAACCCTGCTTCTAACTATACAGATGGCATGTGTTCTTTGTGACCAACCTTGGTCCCACTGCTCATCCCGTAAAGAGATCCCTGAGTTAGCAACACTGTAAACAGTGAATAGTCTGTGTATGGTGAAAAGAGAAACAAGGTGGTGCTTGCAGAAACTCTATGTGCGAAGATGAAATAATTGGTTATCTGTACCAATCCGTCCTAGCCAGTGCTTATACAAGCGAGATATAATATTCTTTCAGTGACAAAGGTTATTAACATATATATTTTTACTATATTACTATACATTAGCAGTTTTAATTCTTGATGTATTCACGAAAACATATGGTGCCGTGGGTTGGTTCTCAGTGTAGTGTTGTATTTATCTGCTATCATCGGGTGTAATAAGTGATAATCCAAGACGCAAATGTGAATATATTGCACCTAAGAGTTTATATTATACAAGTGATCTTATATATTACTTGGAATTGCAATAGTACAAGCGGATGGCTTACAGTATGTGTGATTGGCGAAAGGTTCCATTGTCATAGGCCAAGATACAAGTCATCCTGTACTCTAATTATTCTTATGTTATATTGCATAATCTAAATATATTTAAATACGTTCCAGTGTATATCCTATGTTCTTTCATTAGCACTTATAATCTGTGTGCATGATTACGCTTATATGCGCGTTATCGCTACCAGAGCTCGTTTACCAGGTTTGTGTTGTGTACGATTACTAATCCTCACACACCACGTATACTGTTAAACGATCCACCTCTACAAGGTGAGATAATTACCGTTACATACAAGATTATGAGACTCAGAAAATAAGTTATAAGTGCGTACTGCAGAAGGTGCAGAAAAAAAAGATTGCAATAGAGTTCCGTGCAGGTATATTTTAAGTGGGCCATCAAGATGAGTGACAGTGAGTCAGCGTCGTACACAGTAGGACGGATGGATAGACAAGACATGATGCTAGAACTATTGAAAAGTGTGAAAGAACTCAAAGAAACCATGACGGTGCAGCAAAACAAAGCAGATGCCCGAATGGAAAAGCTTACAGAAAGTATAGGAAACATGTCCATACATATCACGGAAATGTATGGGGAAATACAAACAGTAAAGAACAATATTAACCAGGTCACAGAGGAAGTGAAACAACTTAAAGAAGAAGTGCGGGCAGACATCTTGCACATCAACAATGAAGTGCAAGATGTAAGACGGGAAACAGAAGTAGCAACGAATGGTATGCGGCAGGAGCTAGATAAGCTACGGGAGAGCTATGAAATCCAAATTGGACACATAGAGGCCAAGCAAGATACCATCGAGCACAAGTTCTATATGATGGAGAAGGACTGGAAAGAAGTTAAGAGCCTTGTGGACGGCAGACAAGGGGACAGGCTACAGAGGTGAAAACACGCGACGGCACGATGCAGGCAAGCAGGTATGGAACTAGTAATTCAAACCAAAGATGCAAAGAATCGCACGCATCAGAAACTGAGTTAGCATATGACTTTGTGTCGCAGTCATCCAGCATGGAGGACTGGTCAGAAGACAGCGAGCTTCTTAAGCTTAGGGCAAGAGGTGAACTAACCACTAAGGAGAACGGAGGTAAAAGGAGAGGAAGACGCCAGCCCTGCGAGAAATATAAATGTACCGGTTCAGAGAGTAGGTATGTAGGCGATGAGTATAACAAAAGTCCTCAAGAACACACCGAACCAAAAAGGTTAGCTTCTCCAGGATACGGACGGAGTGAAGAAGACTGTATCCAACATCGGGGAAGGAAACCATACTGTAGGATACGCGGGTTAGGAAATTCTTCAAGGTGCAAGACAGGTCGTGATGCAGTAAGTCTTAACCCTAAGGACATACAATTATTTACAAAGTATTCAGGTGAGTCTAGTAGCATTAGTGCTTCAACATTTTTACAACATCTGAAAGACGAAGCTAGCGCATTTGGTGTTACCACTGACTATTTGTTACCAATGTTACCTATACTGTTAACTCACTCGGCTTATAGTTGGCTAAAGTTACAAGCGCAGCCTTTTAAAAGTTTTGCAGAATTTGAGACTGCATTACTTTCTACTTTCGAGTCAGATAACGTAACCGCGAACCGACTGGTAACTTGTAAGAATACAGTGTTCGATCCTCGAGTGCACGGTAGTGTGCGTGAGTTTGTGTTAACACAATTTCAGACTCTGAAGGAACTCTTACCGACTGTACCGGAAAAAGTAATTATCGCGGATTTAATATCGCGAGTGCCACGAAGGGTGCGAGAACTACTTATACTCCATCCACCCAATAACCTCATTGAACTTTTGTCTATGGTTGACAGACTGGAAACGCTGTATCGTACAGAAGGAAAATACAAGAATAGTGGTGAGAAAAAGCAACAAACTAATGCTCGAAGTGTACCAGTGAACAAGGTGAAGGCAGAAAAGACTGCTCAGCGAACAAGTGAAAACGAAGTGCCGAATAATCAAAGTAGAAGGAGACGTCAGTGGAAGAGGGACCGCGATAAGCGAACCGGGAGGCAAACAAAAGGAAGTGTGACTAGCAGCTCGCCAGAGAACGAAAGATGTGACTGCCGCAAAAGACGAGAGACGGATAGTGGGTCCAGAACAAAACAAGCAGAAGAGGAGAAAGGGAACCCGAACCAAAGAGAAAACCAATGCTCATCTCGCGACGGTTATGGCGTATATACGTCAACACCTTGGCAGGAAAACTAACATGTCCTGGCCAAGACCCCCCATCTTGGACCAGTGAAGCAAACTGGGGGCCTGTTCAAGAATATTTAGTGTGCGGGATTTCTAGCACTCCCTCTCACTCAACCAATGGCAATCAAATGGAAATTGAAAAGGGCAAACTGACGCATTCGCACGCTAGAATTAAAGTACACATTAACGACGTAATAGTAATGGCTCTGCTCGACACTGGAAGTGAAGCGTCCCTCTTGAGTTATGACACATGGAGGAAAGTCACGCACGATGTGTACCGGCCTAGAATTGAAAAGGCAGACGGTGTGGTGCTAGTTGACTTTACTGGACGGAAGAAATCCGGAGTTAGAGGCAGTGCTGTGATTCCGTTAACGATGTGCGGTGTTGAGTGCTCTGTTAAAGTGTACATAGTAGAGCACTTGTCAGAAGAGTTGATATTAGGCATAGACGTGTTAAATGAATTGGGAGCCCTGATAGATTTCCGATCACGTACGTTGAGTTGGGGTGATGGTAAGGTAAGGAGAATTCTCCGCATGCTGCCGCTCCCACCAGAGATGGAGGTGTGCGAAGAACAGGAAGGATCATCTATAAACTATCTGAGTAGGGTGTGTGCCTTGGAAGGAGATGGTGACAAAAACATAAGTGCACGAATCCATGATGCGATCAGGAGCGCAGATGTTCTCAATTGGTTGGAGCAAAATCAACTCCACGAACTTCTGATGGAATACCGAGATGTGTTCAGCGAGACACCGGGGTTATGCCGTGACTTTATATACAAGATAGAGGTAGGAACAGATCAGCCCATAGTGAGAAAACCCTATCCTGTACCACTGGAGTACCGGAACCAAGTGAGAGAGGAAATAAGGAAACTCTCAAAGAGCGGGATAATCCAGCCCAGTCAGTCCATCCACAATAACCCAATCTTAGTGGTTCCTAAGAAGGATGGAAACAAGATTCGCATCTGTGTCGATCTCAGAGGACTGAACTCTTTCGTAAAGTTGAAGCAAGTAAGGACGGAACCTCTCGAAGATGTTCTCGGAAAACTTCAAAAGAAGAAGTACCAATCGTCGGTGGACATAGTGCAGGGTTACAATTCCCTCTTACTGCACCCAGAGTCCAGAAAATACACAGCGTTCTCCTTCGAAGGACAGCAGTGGGAATTCCGTGTCGTGCCTTACGGCTACATAAACGGTAGTAGTGCACTTAATGCTGCTCTGCAACGAGTGATCCCATCAGAAAAATTTGGTGACTCGTTAATCAAGTACATGGATGATATCCAAATCCTAGACGATACATTCGAAGAGCATCTGGACCATTTAAGGAAGTTGCTACAGGCCTTTCGTCTCGCTAATCTCCATCTCAACCTGGACAAAAGCGTCTTCTGCAGAAGAAATCGAAAGTTTTTGGGATATGTGATAACAACAGAAGGCGTGACAAAGGATATGGATGCGGTAAGACCGATCATCAATTTCCCACGTCCAACGACGAAGAAGGCGTTGCAGCGTTGGCTGGGGTTGATCCAATATCAACATCGTTTTTTAGAGAAGTTTGCGGAGACTGCGCAACCTCTTTTCAACCTTTTGAAAGGAAGCAGCAAGTGGTCCTGGACAGAAGATTGTGAACAAGCATTTACAAAACTCAAAGAGCAAGTGCAAAAAGATGTACTCCTGGCACATCCTGACTGGAACAAAGAATTCATCATCCAGAGTGACGCCTCACATGTTTCGTTAGCTGCTTGTCTAAAACAAGAGCATAATGGTGAAGCACGAGTCCTCCAGTATGCTAGTAGGACGTTGAAGCCACAAGAGAGGAATTATAGCTCCAGCGAGCTGGAATGCTTGGCCGTTATGTTCGCCGTGCGGAAATGGTCTAAATGGCTCGTAGGACATAAATTCAAGGTATTATGCGACAACCAAGCGTTGAAGTGGTTGAAGAATGCACGAAACTGGAGCAGCAGACTGACTAGGTGGTCCATCGAGTTGCAGCAGTATGAGTACGAAGTAGTGCACGTACCAGGCAAAACTAACATAGCCATGGACGCATTGTCACGGGTAGCCATCGATGAGGAAACTTACCAGTATAGGGTGAATAACGTACAGGCTCTCTGCGAGGAAATCCAACATCTAACACCAGTATTATTAAGTCTTCAACAGCAACAAGATGAAGACCTAATTCCGATTATCCTAGCCCTCAAGGATCCGCGAGTGGCAAAAGATGATAGGAGGTGGAAATATTGGAAGGAGAACTACCGCCTGGACAATGGCATTTTGGAGGTGAGACACCCACGGGAACCACAACGATGGAGGATTTGCATTCCAGCCGATCTGGTACCGGACATGCTGCGGATTAGTCACGAACGTACAGGACATTTTGGCGTGGGGAAAGTTTACGCGAAATTATCAGAAAACTTCTTTTGGCGGAACATGAAAGAACACGTGCAGAGATTCATACAAGATTGCGTAGAGTGTATGAGAAACAAAGTAGATAGACACCCTCCTGCACAACCTCTTAAGGTATTTCAAGCTTCTAGACCTCGGCAAGTACTATGTATTGATTACTTGGGCGCATGGCCAGCTTCAACTCATGGCTATAGATACGTATTGACAGCTACAGATGCTTTCTGCAACTACATTGTAGTATATCCCAGCACCAAGGCCTCAACCAGCCATGTGATCAAATCGCTATCAACGTACATCATGCACCTTGGGCGACCCGACGTGGTAGTGTGCGATAATTCCACCATATTTAGAAGTGGACGCCTCTCCGACTTCCTGGCAGCACAACACATTCAGTTGGGTTTCACTACTGCGTATCATCCTTCCAGCAATAGAGCAGAGAGGAACCATTCAGAGCTTATCAGGCTATTGAGGCATATTTGCCACGAGAACCATGAGAAGTGGTATTCGCATTTGCAGGAATGTATCATGCTCCTGAACAATTCTGTTTCCGGCTCCTTAGCAGTGACACCAGCAGGATTAATGTTGAATCATTCTCCACACTACTATGTGCAAAGGTATTTAGGACTAACCCAGACAAATCTCGATCCGGAAGACATAAAAGCGGAATGGGACAGACGACTACTGCAAGCCTATACGAATAAGTTAACCAAACGACAAAGAAGAAATGAAGCCCATAACGAGAGACAAGCCTCCCGAAAGGAGATAAAGGTACGAGATTGGGTGTTCTTACGAACTCATTATCTCAGCAATTTCGCACAAAGAAAAATAAGCAAGTTCTTCCAAGTATACCAAGGTCCCTTCTGGTGCGAGAAGGTGATCGACGACAAAGTGTTGATCTTGAAGGACCCGTTGACAGGAAAAAATCTTCGACCCCAATCCGTCGACAATTGTAGAAAATGGAATCCTACTCCAAAAACTGAGCAACAGTGGATAGAGATCCTAAACAAGAATTCGAGAAGTAACTTAGACACGACAGGTGAAAACCGATCGACTGATTAGTAGTGTTGCTAACCTGGGGGAACTAGCTCACACAAACATCAACATGCAGGTGATACCATCATGGGTCCTGGAGCTTAGTGCTCAGTAGGACTGACCTAATTAAGCTCGCCCACGCTGGGAAGCCATATTGTGACCAACCTTGGTCCCACTGCTCATCCCGCAAAGAGATCCCTGAGTTAGCAACACTGTAAACAGTGAATAGTCTGTGTATGGTGAAAAGAGAAACAAGGTGGTGCTTGCAGAAACTCTATGTGCGAAGATGAAATAATTGGTTATCTGTACCAATCCGTCCTAGCCAGTGCTTATACAAGCGAGATATAATATTCTTTCAGTGACAAAGGTTATTAACATATATATTTTTACTATATTACTATACATTAGCAGTTTTAATTCTTGATGTATTCACGAAAACATATGGTGCCGTGGGTTGGTTCTCAGTGTAGTGTTGTATTTATCTGCTATCATCGGGTGTAATAAGTGATAATCCAAGACGCAAATGTGAATATATTGCACCTAAGAGTTTATATTATACAAGTGATCTTATATATTACTTGGAATTGCAATAGTACAAGCGGATGGCTTACAGTATGTGTGATTGGCGAAAGGTTCCATTGTCATAGGCCAAGATACAAGTCATCCTGTACTCTAATTATTCTTATGTTATATTGCATAATCTAAATATATTTAAATACGTTCCAGTGTATATCCTATGTTCTTTCATTAGCACTTATAATCTGTGTGCATGATTACGCTTATATGCGCGTTATCGCTACCAGGGCTCGTTTACTAAGTTTGTGTTGTGTACGATTACTAATCCTCACACACCAAGTATACTGTTAAACGATCCACCTCTACAAGGTGAGATAATTACCGTTACATCTTTGACTCCGTACATAGCTATTTTGCAACTTATAGCGAAGGGGAAAGGGTGTGAAACATTGACATGCCTCCTCATTCTATTGTAATATAGAAATCAACGTTCCCTACGGGGCTCCATTCCGCCTTTACTTGTTATTACTGCCTCGTTATTATGTGCATTGAATATTTAGCCTGATAAATGTAGGAGCTAACTTGATTACGAACTTATATGAAAGGAATCAGCATTTTACACCCTACTTTGTTTACAAACTTTGTTTACAAAACACTGAATCACATTCATACGAGAAGTTGAGGTAAGTAAACAACTTTACTGTGCATTTTGTAGTTACTTAGTATAATTTATACTTACGTTCGAAAGCTGGATAATACAGTTGTAAGTTGAGTGTAACTAGAATTTCTTCTATGAAGTTCATTTCTTATTTTACACACATTATCAACTCTTCACTCTCTTCGCCGCTACGTCCATGTCACATGATGTGTACCCATACGCCGCGCCACCTCAGCCGCATCACCGTACTGCGTACTCATATACATTCGCAGTTTGCTACAACTGAGAACTTTTATCTATTTTCCTGTATAGTAATTATGCCCTAGCAATATTACACTCTAATAAAACATCGTATTATTATTTCGGTAAGATTGTTGCCGTTACTGTTTAATCATCTATTGATGTTGCAAGTCACGCACTATTTCATTCTCAGTTTTAAGAAATGAGAAAATCTCATAAATGGGAACCAGGAAATTTGCCTTGAGCTCACAAATGAACACACGTTTGAAAATAATGAGACATTTTGTCTCAAATATGAGCAAAAATTACTTATTTTGTTTTGAACACGCATTTTTCTCATTTCTGAGCAAGGAAATTTTTAACAGTGTACTATGCTGTGTAATGTAGAAATGCGCACACAGACACTTTCTAGTAAAATAGATCAATTTATTTTGCAGTATAAAGGGCGGGGGGAGGGAGGTGAGGCAGTTTAATATGCGTCCCTATCCTTCAATCTAATCAGCTTAGCTCGTAATATAATTTTCAGTTTTCTTTAGCTACACGGTATTGAAAACTGATAAAATTTGCTAACAGATTCAAGGAAGTTGTATTAAACTAGCTTTCGCTTCAGCCCACAAGCATGTATAAGTCACGAAGTTATACCACTGTAGAAGAAAGAGCTAACCAATCCTGAAAAGGAACCAATTTAACTTCAGTATATCAAAGGTTCAGTTTTAAAACAAGTTCGCATTTCTGTGTTTAGCCCTCAAATGGGCAAAGATACCGTCTTTTCATCTGAAACGTAAAGTTGAATGATACCCAAAATATTTAGGAAGAACTTGAAAATTGTTATTCCTTCAGTAGGAAGGACACAAATTTGCAATTACTTTGTGAAGGCATTTACCTGCAATATGAATTGAAGTTTCAGTTACTCACTTTAGTATAGCACTTCCTTACCCTGTAAATTTTCGGAACTTATATTTAGATAAACTTGTCAAACGTGTATGGTCCATGCAGCTTATTAAGTATGTTGCGTAATTTGCAAATAGTTCTATGTTAAGTGTTGCTGAAGAAATAATATTCTAGCTTGAAGTACTACTGGAATAATTTTATGATATTCTTGTTAGTTACGGTCCCATACTAAAACGGATGAGAATAATTGGCGGCATGTTTACGCGACTAAGACAATCTTTTTTGGTTTTCTTCAGCATTTAGAAGGGTACGGTGGCTCAGTGATAGAGTGCTTGTGTGCCGTCGCGTAATTTGTAAGCGCCCGGGGCAGGAGTTCTCTGGCGCCCCCCAGTGTGTTATGAAAAAAAAACAGAGTTTATTCTGTAGTCCTAGTTTTAAATATATAATGTAAGATAAAAGAAGTTATGTCAATTTTTAAAAGTGAATACAAATAACGATACTAATATTAAATTCCAAGATTAAAAAAAAAAAAAAAACTTTTCACAGAGGCTGGAGTGTGTTCCAGTTGAAAAATCCTAGACGATTATTTACATTACAGGTAATTTCTTGTTCACTACTTTATCGCACTCAAGTCTCTAATCTGGGTCCCCTGTTGTTTCTTCTTGTTATTAATGATATTTGTGTATTAAAACTTCCCAAGTTCTTCTCTTTGCCGACGATTTCAAACTATACTACAAAGTAACTACAATTAATAACTGCATGAAATTTCAACAGGATCTGCAGAGGGTTCAAATATAGTGTGGGAAAAATAAATTAGTCGTGTCCAAATGTAAATCTGTATCTTTCACGAGGCAAGAAAATGCAGTTAACAGCACCTATACAATAATTATCACTTCCTCGTCTACCTCAAATACTATCAAAGATCTAGGAGTTATATGTGATAGCAAATTAATCTTTACTCAACACGTTGACGCAATAACGAGCAGTGCATATAGAAAGGTTTAATTTATAGGATGGGACAGGATTTCTACAAAGGATCAACATTTATAACGTTATATTTTTTGAATGTGAAGCCAAAATTAGAATATTGTTGTACTGTTTGGACACCAAATGTTACTAAATACTCTGATGTAATACAAAATATATAGTTTATTTTTTTTTTAAATGCTTGCATACAAGAAAACATGTTTCTACCCAAAGTATGTCCCCCATTAAGCCTTAGGAAAGAATTTTAGTTTTCAAACAATAGAAAAAAGGAGACGGGCGTTTGATCTATTGTTCTTACATAAAATATTAAAAGGTAAAATTGACGGTCCAGAATCAGTTTCAGAACTATTATTACGTGTGCAAACAGGTAAGACTAGAACAGAAAACACTTTGACACTGTATAGTAGAAAAGCAAGAACTAACATATTACATGTCTCCTTTGTGGAGAATGTGTCCTTCATATAACGAAATGATTCGATTTCATTTAGTAGATGTATTTAGTACGTCTGAAAACAAGTTCAAAATAATTGTCAGGCAATAACTTCCGCGTAATTAAACGATGTATATTTGTGTATGTATAATAATATATGTATAATAGTGTATGTTAGGTAATTGTACATGATATTATAATTGGGCATTAAGCCTGTTATGTTGCCCTTATCAAATAAATAAATTTTACTTATCCATAGCCTGTTCATTAAAATACCAGAATTAAAATTATTTGTAAAAAAAATATTTACCAACATAATATGAATTCCTTAAATTTTGTTGATTTGTCATCTCGGCATTTCCCAGGGCGATCGCCACGGTCACCCCGCACACGTGATGGGGCTGGACTGCTTGGTTCTGGTAAGTTGGGTTCTTGGTTCGAGCACCTGGCAAGTAAGTTTACTGTGGAAAACATAATGTGTGTGAATTTTGTCAGGGCATTTCTTTCCTTCCACATTCTCATTCCATCATAATTACTTTAAGCATTTTCTCCCGTAGGCTAAGTGTATAATAGGGGACTTACAGCTTAATAATTTTATTACAATTCTTTCGTCAATGTTCTTTTCCGTAAGAGTGTCAAATAAATTTTGAAAGATACAGGATAAAGTTTGGAGGAAACCACGGTTGCAAAAAAAAAAAAACCTTCGAATCTTTCTTGTTTCTTCTTAAAATATTCATTTAAAGATCAATAAAGTCTTGTTTTTGTGTGAATTATAAGAGAAACCTAGCTCGTTTCATAAAAAAAACGGTGTTGCTGACGTGATGAAACAAAATGAGTCAAGATGAGAAAGTACGTTTTTTACATTTTAACCTGAAGCTTTTACAAGTCCCGTTTCGAGAACATTCTTAAAGAAATTAGTCGTCGTCTCATTAAAGAAGTTCTTTTTGTCTCGTGTATAACTGAAAAGCTTTCTTTTCTTGTCTTAAGCTTGGATGATCAATTAATACGTCTTCCTCTTTTCGTCTCAAATTGTGTTGGCCGCATAGTAAGGCGAGATCAGTAAAGACAAAAAAGGTAAGTTCCTTCACGTTTTAAATTGTAATGTTTTCTACAAGTCTCATTTTGTAAACATTCTTACAGAAGCTTTATTCCTCTCGTCACATTCGTCTGCAGCTGAAAACCTTTCTTCTCTCGTTATTATTATTTAAGTAATCAATAAATACGTCACACTTTGTGCAAATTGTTAGAGAAGCCTTTCTCCTTTCGCCTCAAACAAAATAGTGTTGCTCAAACAATAAGACGAGATTACAAATACGATATCCATGATATGACTGAAAATTCTTCTAAAAGTCTTACCTTATATACATTATCAAAAAATAATCATACTCGTATCGCTTGAAATCTATAAAGAATTTCTTGTTTTCTCTGAGAATAATTTCCCTTGGTAACCTCAAACAAAATATCTTAGTGGGGCAAAAACATATTCACAAGTGCGAAAGGGAGACGAAACTTTTATGAAAGTTACTAACCAAAAATAAATTTGTTAAGAATTCTCGAATTTCCTGGACACAAGATAAAATTTGTTGAGAAAAGATATGAGATGTAAGGTTTTATCGTATTATTTTCATACATCAAAAACTATTCATAATATGAGTTTGTGATTTAACATCAAATCTCTTCTCATTTAAGTTGTTAGAGAATGTTTTGTCGTCTCAAATGTGTTTCTCGTTTTATGTTCATGCGCAGAAGTTTGAGTTTGTAGTTTAATGTCTGCCGATTATGATAATTAACGAGTTGAGAAATAAGGTCTCTCCACTTACTTTTATAGACGTCTAGTATTGCCTTGCATTCTATAAAGATTTTCCTTTTCTCGTATCTGTTTTAAATACTAAATACTATTCCTCTGGAAACTCGTCTCATTTTAATTCTCGGAGAATTTCTTTTCGTCGTATTTTTTTCATTTGTTGTTAACGGAAGTAAGCTACTCTTGAGAGGAAGAAAACTAGACTTTTGTATAGTTTATGAAACGAGATGAGAAATCCTTAATGCTCGTCTCACCTTGTTTCATTTTATACAAGAATCTACCTCAGACGAGTAGTTCTTCACCAATCAAATAAAACGAGAAAACTTATTACATAAGATTATAAAGTGGTTTCTTGATGAATCCGCGAATTAAGTCGAGACGCGAAATAATTTCCCACAATGAAAGCCAGACCTGACGTCTAGACACATTTTAAAGAATGGAAAAGCGTCGAGAATCTACGTAAATGAAACGAAAATAAATAACTGTAAATCAAAACGATACGAGACTTCTTATAGCAGCAATAAATCACTTTTTAGATGTGTTAATTTGAATGTCGTAATAAAGAAAGCATATTTTTTGTCAACGGTATGATGTCATGATTAGAATTGTGATACAAATGATTAATTAAAATATATCGTAACTATTTGTTAACGATTGTTATTTGTTAACTCACATTTCGGCTCATGATACATAATGTTAATATTGAAAGCTGTGTTTTCATTGGTTCTCCATGATGTAATTTATTATTTTCCTTCTTTCTGATTTGCTAATAGTGACGTCACTTTATAGTTGAACACGTTTCTGATCTAAATAAAAATTTAAATTTCATTTATCAAATCCTACATACACGAAGATCTTGAAATTGAGCAGCGTACCTGTTGTGTCAGCGTTACTTTGCTCCGTTTATTGAATTTGAGGTAAATTCATTGAGATTCTATCCTTAGACAAGACTATAAACCGCGTTACTCAATGCAAATGGAGTGCTTCTTTAAAAATATAACGCATGAGTATAAATTGTTATCACTGTTTTACAGTTTTACGTTTAGCATGAAATATTTAGTCTATGGGAGAGCAAATGGAAGAATTAGTGAGGGTACTCTCACTTACTTGGGCTGGAGTCGAAGTAGGAACTCACGCATTAGAAGTAAGCACGAAAAATGACATGGTTTGTTGATTTTGGTTTAGCGCCCTAGTGAGGCTAGGAATACAGCTTAATGTTGAATCTGAGCGCATACTACGTGTTAAAACTGGACGAGGCGCATACGCTAACCACTTAGATATGAGGATGCTCAGTTTTTGATAATTACCATTAACGTAGTTTAAAAATTACAAAATTTTAATTACGAATTTGTTCCCCGATAAAGTTTAACAGCGAGACGTGGACATACAGTTTAATGTGGGATCTGATCTTTCGCCGGGAGTAGAACTATTTGAGATATCATATTTAGTTCAGGATTGATCGTGTAGTCATTTTGATACCGTTAAACGAATAAGCGAACTCTGATCTGGGAACTAATTTTAAATTCGTGCTTTTTTTCCGTTTTAGATATTTGTTTTCTTTGCCTACTCCTTTTTTGTTTTATCTTACCTTTTCCTGTTTGAATATGGCCTCTTCTGGCTTTACTCTCTTGCGAGAAATCAATAGACATTATCGGCGTTTTAATCTCGAAGGACGAATGCTGGAAATTCAAATAAATGCTCCCACCAGTGACACCGATATTGTTGAGTGGATTCAGAGCTCCTTTCAACATATGTTGGATTACTTATTGGAAAATGTTGACGAATCATCGACGGTTGGATTATCCACTTTATCTCACGATGAGAACAAGCCGTTTTATTTATCTTTTAGGCATATAAGTAATCTGACACTGGAAATTTTATGGTCTTCCTTCGATCGCATCAGGAACTATAGTTTGCAAAGTAACAATAGTTTTCTCATGAACGAACCGTTCATTGTATATTTTCATCATGTGGATGTGCCCCTTATATTTGGATTGGTGCGTCAAGGTATTTTATCAAACGAAATGTTACTAAAACGCAAGAATGGCATTTTACGAGTGAAAACACTGAGAAGAAATGTTTGGCTTGTGCGATTGTGATTACTATTGGCCTAAAGAAACATAAGGATACAAATCAGAAACTGTGCAAACAATATCAGAACCAGCGCAAGTGTGTCGTTATCCCAGACGAAGATGAAATTTCGTTCAGATCCTCCGTGAATTTAGACAATGGTGGATCCGTGGAAGAGTTGCGACAATTGCAACATTACTTAACCGATTATAAAATTACCGTATACACCAGCTTTTCCGGAGATGTTTTGTTTGAAAGGCCTGGTGGTGAAGAGAACATTCCAATCAATTTAATTGTTCATCAATTCTCATTATAACATCATCACGTCATTAATATCCGTTTTCTCTTCTATTTTTGCGTTGCGTCACAAAAAATATGACCGTCTTGATAGACACGTCAAGAACTGTTTGGTTATGTGTGAGAAATGCTTGCAGGAGCCGCCATGCAGTAAGACCAATACGGAAGAACAGTGTGCAGAATGCAATCGTGAATTTTATGACGAAAAATGCTATACAAATCATCTGACTGTACCATATCATAGGGACCAGCCAATATGTAAAAAGGTGAAACAGTTTTCCAAATGTATACTCATTCTATTGTCCATAAGGGGAAAGAGAACATCATTGCACAGATTATTTTTGAAATGTATGTCATAAACACGTTTCGTCGTCTCACCAATGCTACATGTTGCCCGATACAACTCAATTAAAGCCTGGAGTCCCATCAGTGTTACATACCAAGAAAGCTATGATTGTCTTCTATGATATCGATGCCACACAGGATACATTCTTTGATGAAGACACGTTCATTCATAAGCCCAGTTTACTGGTGCCCCAACAAGTATGTTAAAACTGGGTTCAAGATGAAGATATAAATTATCCGTGTGAGGTTTGTGGAAAGCGGGAACATATTTTTCAAGCTAATCCGATCAGTGCCTTACTTGTGTATCTACGTCAACCAAGAACCAACATCAAGCTTATTGTATCTTTGGCACATAACTCTTAGGGGTATGATGGTCATTTCATTCTTAAATCCTTGGTGGAAAAACATGAATTGAATCCTACATTGATCTTGAACGGATCAAAAATTTTAAGCATGAAAGTAAATCACTTATCGTTTATCGACTCCTTAAATTTCATGACAATGGCCTTAAGTAAATTATCCAAGGCATTTAATTTATCAGCGACCAAAGGATATTTTCCACACTTTTTAAATACTGCTACAAATCAAACGGATCGGACATCTATTATTATGGTGCAGATGAAATGAAAGCGGATGAACTAGAGAAATTTATGACATGGTATAACGAACACCAGAACGATATGTTTATTTTCCAAGAAGAATTGGTGAAATATTGTATCCAGGACGTCAACATACTTCGAATGGCTTGTATATCTTTCATGGCCACTTTTGAACAAGAAACCCAAGTCAATCCGTTCCTGGAGACGAGTGCGTGCAATTTAGTATTTCGACCAAATTTCTTAAATCCCAATACCATTAGCATTTCTCCTGCACGAGTAGTGATGAGTTAATTCCCGGGAAGATATTTTTCGGGAAGATTCCCAAAAATGGGAATTTGCCTGTATGTACAATCGCAAAGAAAATTGCATTCTATTACTGTATTATGATTTTAAAGTTTAATTCATTTTTATATTACAGTATATTACTACTGTCGGCCCCACTACTTTAGAATGTATATTCTAAACAATGTTACTTTATTAATATTTTATTATATTTAGAGAGTACGCAAAATGGATCTTCTTTTACAATATGTTGCATGAAAGTAAAATGGTAAGTCCTCATACTTTTAAACCGCTAAACGGTTTAAGCTAACATGTTAGTGGATTTTCTAAACTTCAACTACTAATATTATAAACATTAAATTTGTAAATGTTATAAACAAATTAGGTTGTGTAACTGCCAGAACACACATGTCCCACTATTTTGTCAACATTTGCGCATAAATATGTATGATTACAATATTTGCCATATTCTTTCCTGGCTTTATAATTTTGCATGCAACATTGCCACACACGACTTTTTTTCCTGCAAATTTTCCGAAATTTCATGCGTTCTCATGTAAAAGAAGTTCGGGTACCTCTTCAGAAATTCGAAAAAGAGAGGAGACAGACTGACGTTTATTACTAACGGTGGTTCAGGGTTTACTAATAGCACTTCATTTCTATTTCTGCATAATTCTACATTACAAAATTGTGTCTTTCCATCATTTGTAAATTAGTACTTGCTACTTGTGGCGATTGTTTAGCTTTGGCGGGTCAGATTTTCCACCTACTTTTGCGATATTCTATACCGGTGCGGTTGTTTTATGGCTTCATACCCTAAACAACGCTACCAACATTAAATTTAGGCAAAACTGCCAAGCGAGCGTCAGCGATTGAAGGCGGAATAAAGCCCCGCGGGATACGTTGTTTCCTATCTTCATTACCAGCAACTTACTTTCTTTTCTCACATAAATCACTTCGACTTACCTTTACGATTTGTACAAATCCTTTATTACCCTAAAAAAAAATTTCGATACTTTCTTGACTACTTGAACACCACTATCAACTCATTTCTTCCGTAAATCATCCTACTTTTTGCTAGTTTTGGCCCCCAATACTAAACAATTACTCTAATTTATACTGTAAATGGAAATGGAACTTAAAAAATCATATTATTATATAAAGTACTGTCAAAAAATCTTAAAATTTTTAAACTCCAAATTCTTTATAACCTTGAAGTAAGTCATAATATATTAAAAGAATGTAATTAGTCATTTGGTTCTTATAATTTGGAAGATAAAGTAAAGAAATAGAAATAAATTCCTTCCCGGAATATTTCGATTTTTAAAATCCCTTCCCACCGGGAATATTCCCGCTGCCCATCACTATGCACGGACATACTGTCACAGAAATCATCAGTCACGGATTTCTTTGCCGTGGCTAGCCTACATGGAAGAAAAGGAGGGACATCCAAGTCTGCATGCAGCAAGAGGAAAAGAAGTTTTTGTTGCGGGTTTCAATCTGGACGGATACTACAAACATCCCAACACTGAAGAGGAACACGTGTATGAATTCCAAGGGTGTAGACTCTATGCCTGCCCTATCTGTGTCCCTACAGGCCGTGATCTGCTCATTTATGAGAATTCCAAACAGACTATTGCTATGAGAGAGCACAGCGTAAAATGAAATTATTAAGATCCACAGGATATAAAGTACATAAAATTTGGGAATGTGAATTTCGTCAAGTGTCAAAATCCAATGCAACAATGGCCCCGTCTTTAAGCACATATCCTTATATTAATAAGACTCCATTAGATCCAGCAGACAGTTTCTATAGTGGCCGTGTTAATGCCATTAAATTGTATCACGTCGTAAATGAAAACGAAGGCGAAAAATGAAGGCTGCTCTCTGTCACTCTATTCACCAAGCTTATGTTACAGTTTTTCTTCGTTACTGATTCCAAACAGCTCCTTTCCGCTTTACAATCATATGTTTGGACTTCTAAAATTAACCATTATTTTAGCGATTAAATCATTGGTAGCACGACGTACATTCATGGCATATCTACTTTTTATTAATGAAGTATCACATGGGTATCGTTGTCAATGAGTTTGCAGACCGAGCTGCACGTGTGGACAGTTTGTTTTGTCATCCGTTTTCTCAAACTTTCTCCCTCAGCCTACTGCACTTATTCGCTCACCCGTCATTTACAACGTTGGGTATACTATAACTCGGGAGATCTTAAGTTGACAAAACCAGAGCACCACACAATATGACGTCACTAAATGTGGTAGTAAGTTGAGCAGTGTTTGCAACTGATTTGGTGTCAACTTATTAATTTTATACTAGAGTAACAGGCAGGTAAAGAAAATGTTTAAAAATGATTATCTGTTAATAAAGTAATATACTTAAAGAGATATTTGTATATTTGTATGAAAACATAGCATTTCCACACGCGATATTTGATGATGTGCTCCGCGAAAGATTTGTTGCCACAAAAATTTGAAGATCCACAATATACAATTGACATAAAAATTAATGATAGGTCTACATCATATTAATATGCGACAGGCCCTTATCCATGGGGTCTAGAGGGGCGGGCCACTCTAAATTTTTACGGTACTGGTCCCCTAAAATTTTCACAGTACGCTTGCAAATGAACTATAACAGGGTGCAAAATTTCAGTCAGACGCACTCGCCAATCCAAAAATAATGGTCGCCAGTATCTCTCACGTACCAATTGAGATGTCCCCCCCCCCCAAACGGCCTTTGGTTTGACAAAGAAAGACTTCACATTCCGTGTTTTCTCTCACTCAGTGACAATGATTTTCTTGCGAAACAGGAAATGCGCTGCCCTGTGAGTTCAGGCAGAAACCATTCCTACTGAACACTGGTCGCCAGCTCTATATTTCTAGTCGCCAATTTCTAGTCGAAAATTTGTACGCTGAGCTATAATATGATTAACTATAATACGTTTGGATCGGGACTCCCTCCCAAACTTTTACCGGGCTTCCCCTAGATTTTTGGGCTGGCCACCAGCCTAGTATGTGATAAGTGACAGGGCCGTAACTTGAGGAGGGATAGGGCAAATGCTTCCCCACGGAAGCTCCCCGCCGTTCGAGGGGACCCATTTTAAGACAACATTTTCTTACTCCGTATACGATACAAACATGAAATTATAAATGAAGCATCGAATATGTGCACTATATTACATAAACAAAACAACACATAAAGGGTAAATAAAACAAAAATGAATCATGTTTCCATTTCAATAAAAAAGTTTCTATTAGGGGCCCTAGAAGTAATGTTCATTTGTGTGGCTTTGATATTTGTCAATATTGCCCCCTTTATTCATTTGTCATGTATGGAACGGGATCAAAGGTGTAACTAACGACCCGGGCCCATAAAGAGTAAGAGAAAGATGGAAAGAGGGAGCCCAAGATTAGAGAAACAACTTTTTTCTAGGAGCACCAAATACGCGTATTAATGCTTAATTCCCTCCCAAGAAAACAATCTAAGTTACGGCGCTGATAAATGGATGCAGGTGTAGAATACATAAACATAAAAACAGCAATTTATGATTAAAATGAATGACTGCGTGTGAAAAAGGACTGTACTGCTAATTTTTAAAAATTATATAACGTTTACTGTATGTAGAAAACGATGGTGCTGTCCTATTTTATGAGTTTGAATTTGCAAAATTTACGAAAGAAGTATGTAATATATTTCTCGGGTTCTGTAGGATTACGGGGGACCAAAACTACGTAAAAACACAATGTTTATAGGTGGAATGAGTTCATGTTGCGGAAAGATAATTGATATTGATATGCGAGTAATTTGTGAACTGAGTAGATTGGAAATGTCGTGTGCTGAATGGAAAATTTTGCAATTACTATTTGCTATTAATTAGAATGGACAAATATAACGTGCATTGCGGCGTTCTAACGCGACTTCGCTTGCTAGCGCTCGCTCGTCAATATTTATTTATTGATACAAGTCATGGCCATTACCGGCATCTATGGCTTTAAGCACGTCAGGTTGGAGGGATGACATCCTCGGCGAGCACACAATCACAGTACGGGGGAGGGATATAAGGAACGGATAAGAAAAGAAGCGGCCTGAGGCCTGGAAATTAGATACCATCCCGGCATTTACCTGGTGTGAATGAGGAAATCCCAGGAAAAAACTCATTTAGGATAGCTAGCCTGGAAAAGCTGTTACACCTTTTCGACCGACTGACCCTGCCGGAAATCGAGCCCAGGACCAAAGGCGAGAGTATTAGCGACTACTCATGCTCAGCAACACTTTCTGAAACTCTTTAGTTAGTGGTATGTTTGGCTTTAGGTAGATTAACCTCAAAAACATTTAAGAAAACAGCAATGATTTTTAACAAAAAATGCTTTTCTCCCAGTAATCCGACATATGGCTAGCTTTCAAAGCACATACTGAGAAAAAAAATGTAGGTAGCGTACTCAAAACGGTAGGTTACATGAGTAATTCCTGTAGTTTTTGGACTTAACGTACAGCAAACGTATAACTGAAAACGCATGTTTTATAATACTTACTTTCCGTATAAGTGTTCCATCTATACGTACTTTCCGTATGAAACAATATAGACGGTCAGGATCTCACATACAAATCGACGCAGAATGTCCATAGTAGAATAGAATATAGCTGCAGAATGTAACATAGGTGATATACGGAAAACTGTTAGATGTCAGACATCCTGCAATGGCATGATGTAACATCTAAGGGCAGTGCGTATGTAGCATATGCTCCATACTGATTTCTGTAGTAAGCAAGAGGATTTTGTATATTTGTACAATATACCGCTGTCTGGAGAACGGATTTTTCTTAGTGTGCAGATCATAAGCAAGGACGCCCATGTTGTGGTTTCCAAGGGGGGCAAGTATAAGCGACGTTTCAAATTTTCCTGTAAGTAATGTAAAAATTCTATTGGGTTTTCAGTATTCCCAAGTACAATTTCCTCTTAGGGGGCGAGTGCCCCACCTTGTCCCCCTTGATGGGCGTCCTTGTTCATAAGTAATGCAGTTATGTGGGTGCTGAACCTGTGGGTTCAGTATTTCTTGATAAATCCATTAAATATTGTGCGTGTAATCCACAACGCACACAGATATAGGCGTGAATTCATGTCACTTAAGGACCTTCCCATTTTAAGGCAGTAATAAATGCGAAAATTGTCGATAAGTGATTCGCCTACTTTGATTTTGCGAATAGTTTGTTCTATGTGCGACTTTGTCCATGCGGCATCTAGAGTATGGTCGACGTCGATAAGCTAATAAAACGAAATACTTCAAAAGTTGAAACGGTGGATGCGTAAACGTAAACCTCGTGTAGCTTAGGTATAGGCTGCATAATTACTTTATTACATCAGTGTTAATGTGCATCCTTAAATTGGGATAGAGCAGTTTCCGCAGTTCAGATCAATAATACGTGGACAAATTCATATTAGATTGAAACACACATTTCTCGATGAAAATAGTGTCATCACGCCTTCTAGACTGTACATGTGTTGGCACATGCCAGCGATCCACCAGGAACAGGTAAAATTCAGGGGCGCTACAAGAGATAATTGTTCAAAAATTACATTTTTTTTTTAAATTTATGGGTGCACACTTAGTAGTAGTAATAGTAGTAATGATAGTATAGTAGTAGTAAGGCAGTAGTAGTAGAGTAGTAGTTTAGTAGTAGCCAGGCCCGCAACCAGAGGGGGGCCAGGTCACTCTAACCTTTTTGTGGTCCCTCCAGACTTCAATACAAAATTTTATTATTAATATAAAAAGCACAATTTAGATATTTATAAGATAATTTTAAAGACTTGGCCCCTTGTAACATATTCACGGTCCTCGCATACTTTGTAGCTGGTTTCGGCCCTGGTAGTAGCAATGATAGTATAATAATAGACTAGTAGCAGTAGTAGTTGTAGTATAGTAAGGCAGTAATGGTAGTAGTTGAGTAGTAGTAGTAATAATAGTATACTAGTAGTAGTAGAGTAGCAGTAGTTCGGGTTAGGTTAGGATAGGTTCAGGCAGCGAAATAGTCATATTATAAGCCCCTTGTACATTAGTTTGCAGCCCTGGAATAACGCCCTTATGGAGAGTTTCATAGAAATTAAAGCAACATCTTATTGCTGTATCTATGTTCACAGATGACCTACATATTCTGCGCCTTCATAAATAATTCCCTAAACATTTGTCTTTTGTTCTGAATTAACACCTTTTACCTGTAAATTGTAATTTTAAAAATGTTCACGTATTCTTAATCCCGTTTCTGCCACTCCAAAACACTTACTAAACCTACAAGAGTTAATTTGGTGCTAAAATAAATTGATATATCATGAATGTCAATACACTTATAAAATAGAACATAACTGAGGAAACCTGAAATTTCAATCTCGATACACGTATCAGTGCGCAGCACGAAATGAGATTTTTTAAAAAAAATCCCATCGTTCTTCCCGCCTTTGATGGGACAAGCCGCAATTATTTACGCATTATTCAGTGCATTGTTTGTGTATAATCTTGTTCGTTTGTTGAATGTAAAAGGCAACTCACACATCCGCTGCAACAACATAATGTGTTTTTTATTGTCCACCAGTACACGAACAAATTCCAGGTATGTCTTAAATGATAATCCACCTTGGCATATTATCTCTGCCGTAATGCTGTCAACAGAGCTGCCTTGCTTATGGATACACTGCGCATGAAGTGCTCCAGGGTACTGACGACATTAAGTGACGTCATGTCCTGTTGCTGTGGTTATGTCAACTTAAGAACTCCCGGACACAATCGGGTAGAAAGGACACAAGACAGGAAAACAATTAAAGTCAGGGAAAGGTCAAAATCGGGAAAGAAGTTCAGACAAGGAAACAGGGCGAAAAGCCAAGATGAACAGAGCAAAAGATTAAGGGTAAGTGGGAAATGTAAAATGAAAAAAGAAAGCGTATAAAAAAGAAGGGAATGTATGTAGGGAGTTCTTATGCTCTGTTCATCTTGGCTTTTCGCCCTGTTTCCTTGTCTGAACTTCTTTCCCGATTTTGACCTTTCCCTGACTTTAATTGTTTTCCTGTCTTGTGTCCTTTCTACCCGATTGTGTCCTGTATTTTATTCTATTTTGTTTTTGAATCATAAATCCTCTGTTTGAGGTACACAATTGACAATTTAGGAATTGTAGCACATATGACTAGTAAGCTAGTGCACCTACCTATTTGACTGATAATAGTCATACGACAAGACAAGACCTGTGGTTCGATTTACTGGAGATTGTGTGCCATGGTAATGTCTGTATAGGTAAAAAGATGATTAAATTTAAATTTAATTTTCATACTGAGTTACTTTCACGAGAAATAATAGCTGAAAAATTATATCACTAATTTCCTTATTAGAGTCCCCGAAAGGGCTTCCGCTGGGCGAGATGAAAATATTTTACTTGGGATAGATAAAATTGAAAGGAACCTTCCAGAGTGACTTTTAAACATTTACCATTCTTTTATGATTTGCATATATACATATATATATATATATATATATATATATATATATATATATATATATATATATATATATATATATATATATATATATATATGATTTACATATTCATATTTGCATATACTGCTTTCGGATGTGTGACATAAAATGTACAGTGCAAAAGTCAAAAAAACAACGTATGCTAGGTGGCCCCAAGCACGAATGCTACGCAATCACATCAAATAGCTAGGGCTGTTCCGATAATCGAGTAATCGGTAATAATTCGATAAAATTTCGAAACCGCTTTGTCAGTAAAGAATTTTAGTTTATTTAATTTTGCGAAACTCTCAAAGTGCTTGAAGCACTCGGAATGTTAGAAACTCTCCGTATGTTCGAAGTACTCGAGATACTGGAAATGTTATAAACATTCGATGAGTTCGAAACATAAAAACTGTTCATGAGTCTCTAATTTTCTAAAAGCAGCAAATAGTGAAAGAAATACGTCTGTTTGCAATTTATCGGGTAGTTTCAATATTTTGGGAAGTTCAGGAATATCGGAATATGGAAGAAAATGTTCAATCGCGGTTATCAGTTCTACATAACATGTATTATATATATGCAGAATGTTCATTTTATAAGTTGGTTCCCTTGAAATGAATGAAATAATAATGTTCATATTTTCTTTTCCAAGATCCGTAATTATGTACAATGCTTAAGTTGTCTGTCATGAAAGAGAGGAGAGGCAAAAAGAGAAAACATGTGTTACTCAAACGTGATTGGAATCCAAATATTAGCCTACAAACTGTCAGTTTACCAATTGAGCCAACAACTGGCAAGGCAGAAAATAAGAATTTTCTAACCAGTTTTGATGCTCTAAATTAAAATTCTGGATGGAGTCAACTTCTTATGTAGGAAGAAATAAGACGTTCGATAAGCTTGAAGAATTACCGAACTTCGATTTTGATTTTTTTTTTATCCTTACTCAAACCCTTCGAATATTTGAGATTGTCAAAATTCCGTGTAATATCTGAACTTCGAGTATCATTGAAATAAACATTGACAAATATGGTAGTGGAACTCCCTATTATAGATAGCGCTATCTGTCTGTTCGTCTGTCGATTTCTATGTGTCGTAACTTTCGAACACGTCAGATTTTCATGGAACTTTGTTTTAAAATTTCCCCTATGTGATGTAACATTCTACCAGATCGTACGATCTTGATGGAATTTATTTTAAAACTTTCCTCTTCGCTTTCATCAGACATGAATTGTTTTGGCTCTCTTACGACAAAGAGAACTCCCTGAAATCCAGGTATTTGTTCCCATTTTGAGCGTAGGCGTGGCGTTACTACTGTTATTACTCTTTTCTGACTATTACCATTTGTGCTGCTATTGTTACTCTCTCACTTTTGCATGTCAATATCTTGTGGTCTTTGTAGCTTGCTGCATGCCGAAGCTAGGAGTCCTTGATGCGATATATATATATATATATATACATATATATGTATGTATGTATGTGTGTGTGTGTTTGTTTTGATCTTGTTGTTCGCGCGGTGATATGTCAAATGGCGGGATATGACGTATACAAGAAAAATAGTAAAGGTGCTTAACAGTACATATGATCTCTTAGAATAGAGTACTGTACTTATTGTGGATTTACTCAAGGAACACTATAGATGAAATATAACATACAGGTTTATTACTTAAGGTGGATCACTACCCGGAAGTCAGTACATATTTTACCTCATTGCCGTAACTCAGGTTCAGGTTCAGGTTCAAGGTATTTTCCTTCCTTCTCTTCGGAAGTTTGGTTCCTGAATAAAAGAAAAAAAAAGTAAAAATAAGTACTGCTCTTTTTTTCATTTAACGTTTTCCATTTTCTTTTGCCACCAAAATTCAAGAAGTTCTTTGTTTTTTTTCTATTTCTTTCTCACTTAGTTCCCTTCCATTTACATTAAAGCCTAACCTCCAAGCTAATTTAACCAAATATCCTTCCTCTTTCATTTCGTCGATCCATTTCCATTTTTCCCTGATTTTTAGGGTTTCTTCACATTTTAACAATAAGTGTTCTAATGTTTCATCTTCTTTAAAACATAATTGACATTTTTCGTTCACTTCTTTAAAGTTTTTCAATCTTACTCGTGTTTCAAGGCTCCCTGACATGGCTTTTGAAAGTAAAATGCTTCGTAAATCATAGTTCATATAATTTATTTTCTCATAACGATTTTTATATGTGTATATTCCTTTCAAGCTGCTCTTCTTAACAACTTCTTCATACCACTTTTCCTGCGCTTTCTCTTTAAATCTTTTTCTGTGATTTTTTCCCAATTTATATAATTTTCTTCTGTATGCCAGCGGGTAGTTTGATCATACTTTCTTTCTAATTTCCTAACTCTCCTAAACCATTTTGTGTTCTCCCCTTTTCTCATATGTTTAGTAGCCTCATGCACTACTTTTACTAATCTTGTTTCTTCCATAAATTTTAATCTTCCAAGATATTTTACTTTATTCATACCTTCTCTTTTTTCAAAATCTCTCCATCCCATCTCTCCTGTTATTTTACTTTGCACTTAATTTATTTGCTCCTAGGGCAAACCTTCCTATTTGGATTTTGTACTTGTTGTAAAATACCCTGTTTTTTTTCGTTAAAGTTATTACTTCATTTGCATATGTTAGCGCCGGTACTGCTACTTGTTTCCATAGTATTCTTGACACCTTATATCTATTGTATGACCACATTACTTTATTTTTTATAATTGCTATATACTTTTGTAGTTTATTTTTCAGTTATTTTCTCATGTTCAAGTAAATATTGTTTTCCTTCTTCAAGTGTGATTCCTAAAAATTCTATTTTTTCAGTCCTGCTTATTACTGTGTTCCCTGCTTGTATATTTTTATCCTCTATGTCTCCACTAAAATCCATGAATTTGCTTTTTTCTTCATTTATTTTTAGACCAATTTCTTCTCCTTTCCTAACTACTGTTTCTAACATTTTCTTAATATCGTCAATATTAGTACTCATCAATGCTACACCGTCTGCAAATAGAGTGGCAGGGATTATTCTTACTTTTTCTTTTCCTTGCAATCTTAATTCTGTCCCTCTGTTTGTTTTGATCAATGCTTCTTCCACTTCATGTATGTATATCAGGAATAGAACTGGTGATAGAGGACATCCTTGTTTCAAACCTTTATTACTGTCTGTCCATTTTGATTTTATGTTTCCCATTTCATATCTGTATTTGTTGTCCTTATATAGTTACTTAAGAAGCATAATAAATTTCTTTGATATTCCTACGTTTTCCATTATTTCCCATAATATCTTTCTCTTGACTGTATCATACGCCTTTTCAATATCAATAAATGCTACTATGAAATTTTCTTTTCTTTCTCTTCATATTTCTATCAGTTGTGTTATAGTGTAGATGTTATCTGTTGTTCTTGTATCTGTTCTGAATCCATTTTGTAAGTAACTTAATATTTTGTTTTTTCTTTAGCCAGTTCATTAATCTGTCTCAGAATAATTGCAAAAAAACTTACATACGCAGCTTGTAATAGCTATTGGTCTATAATCTTTCATGTCATGTTTATCTCTTCCTTTTTCTTTATATATTAACTTAATCTTCGTTTGCTTCCAACTCGGAGAAATGGTTCTTGACTCAAATATATTATTCATAATATTCTTTAAACTTTCCAAAGATTTATTATCTAAGTTTATTAACATCTAATTTGACACCTCATCTGTTCCTGTTGCTTTTCCTCTTCTTAGCTTTTTCTTAGCATTCTCTATTTCCATATTTTCAATATCATTAGTTAATTTCTGACTTTCTTCTTCTGCACTCTTATTACTTATTTTTGCTAATTTATTTGTTTCATTTTTCCCTTGTTCATAATTTTGCTTCATCGCCTAATCTGTTAAGTACGCCTCAATTCCGTCCTGTCCTTCATAATTTGTTCCTTTTCATTTCTAAGATTGAATTCTTTTTCTGGTTGGTTTTGGTTTTGTCTAACATATCTCCAAAATCTTTTCCGTGCTTCTTTCCCTCCTGACTTAATTTCCTCTGCTATTTCTTCATTGGAATTTTTAATTTCTTTCATTTTAGCTATGTGTGCATCTTTCTTGCTGTTTATATATTCGTTCTATGCTTGAATTACCTCTTCTTTCCCAATTTCTCCTTTCCTGAATTTCTTTAGTATTAATTTATGGGTTCGGCTTTTTCTTTTCTTACATTAATTTTTTTTCTGTTTCTTTGGTCCAATTGAACTTACTACTTTCTCTATAACCTTTCTTGCCTTCTTTCGCATTTGTAACTACAGCTGCAGCACTTTTAATTTTTGTTACTAAAGATTCATAGATTTGTTCATTTATGTATTCTTTTTCTAATTTCTCTTTATATTTTCTTTTTTTTTCAGTCTTCTAATAGTAGGTTTGTTTTGATCTCTTTTATTTATTTTTTTGGGGTAATTTCTCTTGCCCCCTTGATCAAATAGCTCCTTTTTTATTAATCTATGATCACTTCCTACACTGTAAATTCCCTCTTCATCAACATCAAATTCTTTAACCATTTTCCTGCTTTTCTCACTAACAAGAAAGTAATCAATAGTAGTAGCCATCTCTCTTTTGAAGTATGTCTTCTTAACTGGTGTTTGTCGTATGTTCACTATTTCTAAATTAAAATCCTCTACTAGTTTTTATAAAAGTTGCACATTTTTGTTTACTTCTCCTTCCGTTTCTATCAAATGCGCATTTAAATCTCCTCCTATTATATAATCTACATTTTCTTTTCTTATTTCATTTAAATCTTCATTTGCACAATTATATATTTCCGTGTTCCACTCTAGATTTTTCAGGTCTATTTTTTTCTTCTTTCATTTTCGTCTATTTTTCGTTTTACTTTCTTCATTTTTATGTCTCTACTTTCTGCTTCCTCAGCTGTTATCCCTATACAAAGTAGGTGAAACCAATTACCACACAGACCACAAGCAACCATTTTCTCTCCACTGTCCTTTCCTTTGTATTTACATTTTTGAAAACAAAAGGTATCTTTTACTTTTATCCATATTTATATTTAAATCTATACTTAAAATATGATAACTCTTTTCCCAATTTCTGTTATTCAGAAAAAAAAAACATGCACTATTTATCTACTAAAGTACTAAGTTTCTAAGATATATTATTAGCTATATCAGAAAGTATTCACCACATGCGATTCACATGCTGCAATATCTACCGGTACTATCTGATTTAACACCCTTTTATGTAAATCTATATATGTACTTTACCATTTAGTTTGTGTTCTTTTCTTGTGAAGGAATTTTCAAGAATCCTTGCTCTATTTGTAAGTTTCTTAGGCTTCACTATTCAGTTCCGAAGTAGGCCACTCATGTCCTTGATAAAACCTTGTTTGCTTATGTAAGTTTTATAAGTACAAGGGCGCAATTTATCCACTTACACACTTTTAACCACTAAATTCCGATTGTTGATAATCGCTGCTTTTCCTTATGTATAACACTCGTGTTCACAAAGTTACATTATTATACAATAATAACACTGACCACTGATAACGGAAACCTGCCTACCAAGAAAAAATCACTTTAATTCACAACCTTTCTTCATATAATTATACAGCCAAATTTCTCCAATTCACTTCAATTCACTACCATTCTTCACACAATTAAGTTAGAAACAAAAAAGACAACGTGTCTGCTGGCGCACTGTACCGATGCAAATTCGCCGAAGACTGCGGTTGATTTACATACTTATATTATCGTACTTTTTAAATTTTTTAACTTTTCACTTTCGAAAGCTGTAATCCAAAAAAACAAACCTACTCGTATTCGACAATAAACCAGAAATTTACTTATATTATTTTCACCAACACCTCATTTTAACCAACATATTCCTGTTCCCAGCGAATGCTACCCACTTCTACTCTCAATAAAAAGTTACATATTATAAATATTGTAGTATAAGATAGATTAATGTTTTACCTACAGCACAAGGCACTGATTCATTTGGTTGTGTCTCCTGATATCGGAGAATGTAACGAATAAAAAAAAAATATTTGATTCGTTTTACAATGAGCACTCAAGATGGCACCTGCTGTAAGATGTTACTAGAAGTGCTCAGTTTTACGAAATGTTTATATATATGTGTAAAGTATTTTAAAGTAACGATATTATTAAGAAATAGATATATTATTTAACCGTTTTTCGTGTTACGTTTCATATTTTATTTAAATATTAATTTACATTTTAGGAAATATATTTTGACGAAACTTCCACAGAAGGACATAATGCGTTGTTGCCAAATTTGTACGTTTACTGTAGTAGTCACAATAAGAAAATTCCTGGATTCTAGCGTTGCAGTTGGAGAAGCGGAATTGCTGTAAGAGTCGAAAACTTAATTCTCTTGTAAGTATCCAAACAGAATTCCATGATTACTTCCTTCATTATCTGGCATCAGTAAACACTCGACACTATCTCGCAACTTCACACTATTTAAACAGCGTTTAACATAGCACTGGGAACACCTAGTGATCCAGAAGTGCTTTGCTGATGAAAATTGATATTTGATACTGTTACGTTTAATATGCTCCTACTTTTGTAAACCTAGTGTATCCCTTGTGTGATTTGACATTAGTAATATTAGAGTTGTAAACATAAAATACTGGTGTTTTATATTGCGCAGGCAGACTCCGGCTGTGGATGTTTATGCTGTAGACAATGTTTCCTATGCACTAGCTCGTTTTTTTTAGAGAAACTTATCATTTTATAACAGACTATTATGCTAGTATTAACTCTGAAAATGTTTAGTTCTGCCAACGATTGTTAATCCTTATTACGGAGGATTCTATTTGCTAGGCCTGAAAGGAGTGTGGAAATCATAGGTTGCAAAGTGCACACTTTATGCATGTAGTTGAAGTACACAATTCAAGTGCACACTGCACAGAGTATACTTCGTCTGATTAACTTTTGATCTGCATTCTTTCGATCCAGCAACTCGTTGTAGGGATAAGAAAAGAAAGGAGAATTTCTCGTGCTGAAAAAATGAAGAAATTATTCTTTTTTTGAATTACTTTCCAGTTATATTAATGAATAACAGTATGGGGCATCCTAAAATTACCAAGTGCTTTTCGTATATCCCAACAGCATCAGAACTTTTATTCAGTCGCCGCACTTGAAAATAGTTCTAATTGTTGGTCTCTCATGTTCAGATTAACAAGAGCGGAGCGCAAAGGCAATGACCATATGTTAGACACAATAAACTCGCTATGGCATAAAACTACCAAACTATTTGCGATGTACCATTTTATTAAGCATGCTTGGCAAAGGAACACTTCTTAACTCATTGGGATTAAAGTAACACTCGGGGATACTCCACTCGTTAACATTGCTTCAGGTGCTACTTACAAGCAATGTGACTTCTTAGTCCTTAAGAGTAAGTAAGTTAGGAAATTCATTCCAAGCGAAGGCAGACAACTAACAAGAGCGTTAGAGGACGGAAAGTACTAACGGAAGCGCTATTTACTTTAAAAATACTACAAAACTACTTTAGGAAATGGGTAATGTATCAGATGTAAGATAGGTTCATATTGTATGTAATGGATATTTCATTTTTAAGCAAATATTATTTAAAGATATCATCGTGTAAAACTAGCTTTCAATATACCACATACCAAAAATTTCAAAAAACATTTCTTCGTTACGGAGATAAAATTCTTCAAACAATGGTAAAATGAGCTGCTTACGCCACAGCAATACAAACCGGTGTTTTGCCGTGATGTCAGAGTTATGTATCGCTCTGTGAGTCGCATTGGAAGCTTCAGGGAATCTTTTCTAATTGCAGTTTCTCACTGGAAACTACAAATAAATTCAGTAGAATGGTGAAAAAAATGGCAAAATAGGTAATGCATTTTCCGAACACAAACGAAATGTGTTAATAAGACTTATTTTCTTAGCCTGAAATACATTTATGGCCAAGTATTTTAGATACTTGTACACATAAGCAGGATAACTTTACTATTGTATTACCCCAAAAGCATAGAGTCTAAACACCATAGCAGTTCAAATTAAGTCATGCGCAGATTGAGAATATCTAGGCCATCATATTATAGCTTTTCTTTATTTTGAAAATTAGCCGTGAATCCCCATGTTATTATACTACGGCTGCAAATAAGCACTTTCTGCACCAAAAAGCTCTTAATCCCTTTAAGAATATTCGTACCCTATTACTTCCTTTCATTTTTTTCTATTATTTACTCTGCATATTAGCAACTGGTCTCCCCCAACAATTGGTTACAACTATTCTTATTTTAATGCTAAAAGAATCGTATTATATATCGCCTAACTTTTGTACTATAGTATTTCTACAAGAGAGATGCTTTGTGGTCACCGTGGTGGTTTGACGCTAAAGATAACTGTAGCAAATAGAGGCAGATAAATGGTTAGGCTGCCGTAAAACCATCATAAACAAAATAAGTGCTTGAGAATTTTCCGTGTGACCTAGACGCCGGTTCTCAAACCTAAGCACCATAATAATACACTTTCATACATGAGACATCATATCTTATTTAACTTATTTAGGAGCCAGACTTCTATTTCCAATCGCCTTGACTACCTGGCGTCCAGGATTTTTCGAGCCTGAACAAGAAGAATATAAAAGGAAATGTGTTACGTTCACATGTGTTACTTTGAAACTTCAGCTTTTTTTTTCAACAACCTCACACGAAATAGTGTTCTAAGTATACAAACCTAAGTTTGTTTATATTCTCCGTTCCTTTCAGCCAGGCTTGTATCTACGGGAGGCACCTCCTAAATTTTTACTGGCTCCCATAAAATTTTCAAAGTAGGCTTGCAAATAAACTATAATATGGTTCGGTTAGGCCCCTAACTTCTACCGCCCCCACCCTACAATTTTAGGGTAGCTATAAGCCTGCCCTGAGCTCTGCGATGATTAATGTTTGGTATATGATGGTATATTTGCATAAGATTGTATCATGAAAGTATTGCGTTTTGTGTTCTGAGATCCAAAAGTAATATATATATATATATATATATATATATATATATATATATATATACAAGCAACTTTGAAGAGTTCGGTCTGTGTTAAGTTTCGTTCAGTAGATTGATTTCTCTTATATTGTTTCACTCAATGGAACAGAATATTGGGTTCATTACTAGTCAAGACATCACCAACATTTATTATCAAAGGACACAGTGGATCAATAGTGGAGCGCTCACCTTTAGTGTGAGGTGACCTGGTTCGAATTCAAGCCATATGAATTTGTGGTGGACAACATCATCCCTGTGTTTCATGGCGATTAAGGCTTTCCTCCCACAGGACCATTCACCGATTCTTTTATAATCATTCATTCTCATTAATCATCTGTCTCATTTTGCCTACAGAACGTATTCGTGGAACATAAGAGCAGAAATTTCATTTTATTTTTTCAATATTAACCCACTGTAATTAGTTTATCACTTCTCTGAGACCACATCTGTTTATTTGTTGGTTTAAATGTTAACTCCTGTGCTCAAAACATTTCAACAAGTTTGTAAATGTGCACATAGACTAATATAAACAATTTACGAGTATGTTCCATGGGCTAAAGAAAACGACAGTAAGCTCGAAGATATTACAATGAAATAATATTGCTAATGTGTAAAGTAGTTCAATAATAGCACTGGTAAATTATCAGAATGCTCATGAACATAATTGTCATCATAAATTTATGCGTCCTTGTGTTGAACTCAATAAAGAATTTAGATTATTTTTACTTGGAGAAATGTTTTTTCATGTATTATTCTTCTTATGGCTTCCCCTGAACGCAGAACTATAAAATCTACGATGAATTTGCATATAAGAAATTACCACTTTACTATCAAATAGCTATGCTTTCATATTTTTGATTTTTCTTAATAATGGATGAAATTCGTTTCGTAAGGCAGTCGGTGACCAAAACATGAGAATATTAATTAGTTTCTTACCTCAGGCTGCAAACAATATCAATAATATAAGAAATTTGTACACTTCTTATGTCTTAAGATATTCAAGTATAGTCAAATAATTGGTAATGAATCAACAAATAAATATCTTGCTTTTAAATAAACCTTAAATTCTGTAATTTTTTATTCTCTGTGTTATTAGCAACGCTGTACACATTTTAAAAGCAGGCATCGTATCTTGCACTAAGGCGTTTCTCTAGTGTGCGGCGCGGACCGTTTCCCCTATACCGATATAAGTGTATGTGGTTTGTGTCTTGCAGTTCCCTAGAAGGGCTTAGACATTTACAACAGTCCGAGACTCGATCTTCTATGTTTTGGACGTCTCCTTTAGACTTTAATAGTAGTTCGGACTTCAACCCAAGCCGACCATATAACCACTGGACAACACGGTTCAGAGTTCGGGTCAGAACATTCTGGGAAATCGACGTAAAAGCTGATTCTAATCGTATTCTCAATGCCGATACTATTTAATAATGCGAAAATTATTATGTTGCATAGGCATTAGTTATTCATGCTGGAAAGAAAAGTAAATTAGATTATCTCTTAAACTAGAAAATATAAATTTATAATATGATAATTATTTTGATAAAGAATATGAAATTTTACTTTTCACTTTAATAAACAACACTGAAACTGCACAAACACGCATTACATTTTGGCACTTTAATTTGCATAATTGAATATGAGAATCAAATTTAACACTTGGCCCAATTATTATTATTACAGTCGCGGAAGGCGCGGGTAACCGGTTGTATTTCACTACATCGTTAGTTTCCGCAGTTTCGCACTGTCACTTTTCACTCACTTTGATGGTGAAGAAAGGCAATCTATGGCGGTTCCAGGGGTATGTCCTTGAGGTTGCGGGGTGAATTCCCTTTCCTTCCATTTTGTCTTCTTTCAGGTGGACTGGGAGCTTTACACTGCGCTACTGCTCCTTGTCGTCAAGACGACTTTACGATCAGGGATGAGACAACGTTTGAAGCTCTAAATTTTTCTTTTCTTGGCAAAATTTTCGTTATCCTAACATAAATTGGTTGATTATTAGTTAGTCTACTCGTAGTCACCTTTACATTTTTCTACATACGTTGCACTAGTTGAAATGAAACATTATTTTTTGACACTAAGTGGTCGCACGTTCTTGTCATGTTAGTTGCACCAGTTAGACTAACTTAATTTTTCTCTCCGTCCCCTCGCGTTTTCACGCAGAGGACAAGCTCACAATGAAGCCTGGTGATGTCAAAGTTAAAAATAACTGACAATCTATAGACATAAATTTTTGGAGACGAAGTTTGCTCCCTGTGCTGAATTTTAGCACCTTATTTGGAGAGACGAGAGGGTTTACCAAGATTTCCGTCGTAGACGCGACGCACACAAACATATACATATTCGTTTGTTTACTGAGAGAGAAATTCTTAAGAGTGCTTTTATACGAGGTTTACTTCAAAGTTAAAATTTTCTTCATTAATATTCGATGAGCTAGACCATATGGTTACACCGACCTGTGACGTGGAAACATGGTAGTCGTTGTTTTAAGCGCACGAGTTGCAGACCAGAATTCAATTGCAAATTTCGAGTAGTTAGAATCGTCGCATGCGCGAAAGGAACTATTCTCCGTAATAAGCTAGCTCTGGAGTATTTTATTTTTGAGCAATAGAAAAAAGTGGAAATGTCCCTTGCTTATTGTATGGTAGATTTCACAACAATGACAGCGTAATTGTGCTGTTTCTACTATATTTCTTTATCTACAGCCATTGTACTTGAGAGATTTTTATTTACTATGCGAATATTTAAGTTCCTTATACGGTACTCATTCTCTAGAAATCAATAATGGTTTAAACTTATCTGGAAATTCGCGAAAAATTAATAAAATATTATTCGATACTCCAAAGAAAAGTTTTAAGAACTACAGCATGGGACAAAATAAATGACATATGTACATCAATATTTAAATAACTTAAAATATTATCTTTACCCTCCCTTACACATTTCGAATGTTGCTATTTGTTAAAAACAAAATTGACTTATTTAACACACCATCAACTCATAAATATGATACCAGACATAACCATAAAATTCCCAGCAAACAGCACTGCACAAAGTTATACGAAAGAAATCAAATGTTTATGAGTAACATTATATAATACACTTCCTCAGTATATTCGAGGGACAAAACAAAGGTGAATTGAAAAGGTTAACGAAAGCATATCTATGCACTTCTATTCAGTGAATGAATTTCTAGATGTGTAAATAAATTTGTCTACGGGTAGTATTTCAAACAAACATACATGCACACACATACATACATACACACACACACACACACACACACACATATATATATATATATATATATATATATATATATATATATATATGTTTGTAGTGCCTATGAATCATAGATGTATATTTTAATTCAATCACCATGTATTAGTCATTACAATTTTTTTTTTTTTATCTTTGTACTTTTGGAGAGTCTTATTCATACACATGTAATCGTACAATATTAATGATTAAAAAGACGAAATGAATTAATGAATAGATTTGACTTGATAATCTTTGAAATAGTGTCTCCATATTCTTTGAGACCGAAAGTTAATACTTACGTAGAGGACAATGAAAAAAATGATACAGTTTAACAGAACGAGTATCAAAATTGAAAAATTTATAGGATAAATTTATACCAATCTACCAGGATCACATATAACAGGCTGGAAAACACTTATATGGTAAAAGTAGCAATAATGTGCAAGATTACTATCGGATGAACCTTCTTGGCTATAGCGCTGTGCGTTATATACACACCGCAATACCTGCATGCACATTCCTATGTTATTCCAAGCCACAGAAATAAAGCGCACTACTACACTTTCGACGTCCTACTCCTCTCTTGGTGTATATCTATCTTTCTTTCCTCATTCTCTCCGCTGCGAATATAGTCACTCAGTTACGAAACAAGCCATCTCTCGATGTACCGTCATAACTAACAGCTGCTACAGCGGGAGCTCATGTGGATTGGATTCCACGTTGATCAGTATAGGCCCACGTTTCATATAGCCTCGCTGCTCAACGGGACTCAACTCAACTCAACTCAACTAAGAGCTGCTAATATAAGAATTTTATAAAAATTAATGAGGCGTTGTAATTAAAAAAAAAAGTATGTTTTATATAATGACTCACTGTTCACCTACACAAAAGGGATTACTCGTTCATTATCCTTTCATAATGGTTACAAGTGATTATACAGTATGAATTAAGAGGAATTTTTTTAAAATCTTGATAAATATATATTAAAAATCTTTTATAAACATATATTAAAATGTTTTACCTGTTTTTCACTTTCGGTCAATTGTTAAATATGCAAATTTTATGGTAATTGGCGCATTACGACCTATCACACATTAGAAATGCAAAGAGATATAGTAACCTTCATACCAATGGCTAAGAAATCGAACAAAGAGTGATGTGAGGATTATAGAACTATTATTCTCGCGTGGCGCTTGCGGGAAAGAAACTTCGAACTCTGAAGGTTGCGTTGGAATAGAAAGATCTAATACTATTATTAATTTCATACAAATATACTAGTTTAAACACTTCTACGTATAAGTTATATTCCTATATTTTCTTTTTAAATTTATTTCCTCAAACGAAATTTGCAGCAAATATCAATAATTGTTTCTGTATCTCCTAATTTAACTTTAATACCGTTCCCCAGTGTCTGTTCATATCCTTGTATTTTAAATTTATTTTCTTTGATGATTGACCAAACATGAGTTCTCTTTCTTTATATCCCATTACACGTTGATTACATAGAGGCAAAGTATTTGTTTGTTGGAAATTTCTGTGGTTAGTACATTTGCCTTCTCTTGGGTGAAATTTAATATATAATCGAAATAGGAAATATATGAACTCTGTTAAACCGGTCTGTGATTATGTGAAACGGACCGGTCCAGGCAGGATGGCTGTTTCACATAATCACTAAGTCGTGTGTTTCGGTACTGAATACAAAAACAAGATAAATTAACATTTATTTCTGTATACGAATGAAGAAACATCTAACAAACATTAGTTATTTTAATATGGAATCAAAAATCCTGATTAGACGAAGAGAGATCTGGCAAGATTGTCTTAGTGATTCTTGATGTTATTGTCTTTAAACTTGTTCTGTTTTTTCTTTTCTTTGTTCTATCGATCGGCTACCTGACAGGGAAGCCTTTTAAACTGTGCTCATCCCTACAATGGAGTCACAAATTTTCATGACTGAGGAGACCATTTAAATTGCAAGCTGCTCCGCGGTAAAAGATTAAACTGGACAAACCCTAAGCTCTCTTGGTATATTGACGAGCTCGATACGACTGAAGTGTGATTGATCTCTTGCATTGAATTCGCACACACACTGACAGATAAAAGCATGACTCATATTTGATGAAGAATGAAATCCACACTAGGATTTTGAAATAGAGTTAGTCAGGGATGGACATGTTCATATTATTATGTAGGAAAACAAATATTAAAATGTTTGTATAATTTACAATTGCAGAATGTATTAAAACTTGATATATATTTCCGTAACTTGTTTGTGTAAAGATTTAAAGGACATATGCATATTCTTAAGCTACATTTTAACTTGATTTCTATTGGAATGTTGCTGTGAGAGCAAATTTGCAATGCAAGACACACATGTGTGTAAGTTTCTTTTGTAATTCAAAATAAATAAGTATAAAACAGGAGTAAGTAGAGAATAATCGATTTTCATGTAGTTAGATTTAAAGAAAATAACACAGATAAGAATCAGTACAATCGGTCTTCTTTAGACTTATGAAACTTCATGGATACTTAAAAGCTTCCCGTTCGATAAGACACTTTCTACAATATCTTCTGTACCAAAGTTTGTTTCTCGATAGGCGTGAGATTTAGAGTCTACGTTAAACAGTTAAAATACTTGGTGCTGAAAATGAATCGTCGAATACATTACTTGTTTCAGAAACGATCTAACTTAAAAGATTACTTGTTTCAATACATCACTAAAGTATCAGGATGTCAGTATTTCAGAAGTTATAAATATTATGAACAAGCTAGAAAAAGGTGGTTTTCTTTTCAATTTTATTCAGTGTGTGGGTCTATTTCAGACTACATTATTAAGTGTGTATGTTAACTGGTATGTAACCAAATGATTTTACAGAATAGATTAAAGTGTCGGGCTAAGACTTTGTGACTGTGGTAGATTGCCCGTTTACGGTTAAAATGTTCCCTGATCTTTTCCCGTACCTACGCATGTTTCTTGCTTTTTCCGTCGTTTTCTCCTACATTTGCGTTCCATTAATTATTAAAAAATTCACTTCTATTAACTGATACGTCCCCGTTAGCGTAAAAGCGAGTACCGTGGTTCAAAAAATGAATTTTATATCCAGAAAGTTGGAGAAATTTCAATATATGGAATAGGTTGAATAGTGTTTGCGACATCAATTGCTTTTCACTTCAAGAACTACTCCACTGCTATGCAGTTTGTGAAATATATAAACCTAAGCTATTCTGTATGTACGATATATACTTGCTATATGATTATACAACTCTATTTTTCCAGTAATATTTAACCATATTTTCACAATTTAAAAATCCCTTTGAAATAAAACATTTAAAAGCCTAAAAGTCGAGAAATAGTTTGCAAGGGGAAAACTGATTGCGAATTTTTTTTTCACCTACATTGGCTATGCGACGTCCCTGCTGTGGACCTCTGGATCCGCTGCTTGGTGCAGATATTATTTCCAGTGGCCTGATGTTGTCGTCTAACTTTGTCCCAAAGCAGCAAAATTATTCACGAGATGTATAAACTATTGGAATATGTGGAAATCCGTAGAGTTAAAGAACCCCAAAATCTTGTGGATATAATACCACGTCAAACTCACGCTCAAGCTAACACATATTAAGATTCCCTACGTCTTTTTTTTTTCTCGTCTCATTCTTATAACTATTTATTTTAGTAAAAAGTTTTCACCTTACCATACTTCGTTGTTCCTGCATATAGCTTATTAAAGAATCTGATTTTTGTTCACAATAGTATATATATCTCTGAAAATTTCTAATTTTGTTTAATACAACGTGTTCTATACTCTCCAAATTAGGTTCAATATGTTTTCGGCGCACTATTAACTGAAATCTGTCATTTCTTAACAACTGTGTTTTACTTAATATCGAGCCTTTATAAATAGTGTTTAAATTTCTACATTTTATTTTATACATGGTTAAGATTTAACATGTTTATCGTTTTAATTATATCCGTACTTTATCTCGTAATACTAAAATCCAAAACAAATATTAAACAATCAATCTTAAATATTGTAATATTTGATACAGTTTATTCTACGTAGAACCAAAGATACTCGGAATATAATTAAATACGAACAGCCGTAAACTTAAGCATTTCATGTAGATTTTGAAAGTCTCCCGCCGATGTCCAGAAATTTGTTGTTCTTTCTATTTATGTGCGAATAAATACAGATCTTATTATGCATATGCTTATTTCGTAAGGCCACTAATTAGATATATTTTACTTTCAATTTGTTATTTTGCTTTCTTTAGCCAATATCGTATAGAAACTCTTATCTATTCATCTTTCTTTTTCAGGTTTTTGAAGGAAAAGTAACGATTTCTTTCTGGTAAAATCAAGTGATTTACATTTGCATACTAATTACAAAGTTGAAGATCATTAGATACATTCTGATCAAGTAATTTTGACAGTTATTATGATGGAAGACGAACATAAAATTACATGTGAATTAATTTCTATATTATCTGAAATTGTCAACGAAGCTAAGAACAGCAACTCTCTTCATGAAAATCCAAGTGAAGAAATTTGCGTGAAATTCGGAAATAGCGAAGAAACTAACTTTACAGTAATCCGTAAAGAGAATCCGATATTACATCAAAGTGTTACATCTTCCAGGACCATAGAACTACTTTCAGAAATAAAAACTGATTCTGAAATGAAAGACGATGATATATATTTAAGTGTTTGCGTTGATGAAGCGAAAATGGAAAGTTCTAGCACATCTGTAAAATTACCTGATACTCTAATAAGTAGCATGACAGAAGACAGAGAAGATAAATCTAAACTTCGAAGGTAACATTTTTTTGTGTACTCTTTATTTTCTGGACCTTTTTCTGATTTTTTTTCAAAAATACTACCTATAAACAAATTTATTCAGATGCAAGTTTCTACTTTCAACTTCTTCCACAGTTGATTTTTTCGAACTCGGAATACACTAGATGCAGTGTGATTAAATGTCCAGCAATACTATTTGTGTAACACGGTAATAAGCAGTCCGTATAGTGTAGGTGCAGTTGAAGGTAGAGCATGACATAATAGAATTTTTTTTTATAGTTTACTTTTGAATTACCAATAGCTTTATTCTATTAACGCTTATGGTAATTAGATTTCCATTTAATAGAAACGTCTGCTTCATGTCTATACATTGCGGTCCCGATGATCAATAAGAACTAATAATTTTAAAATAACCATAATAAACGTTCAAATAGGACAAATCGAAAATAACGGTAGAATAATAAAATAAAACTTTTAATATATAAAAGTATGCTGGTCTTGAAAAGACTAAAGCAGTAAACAAGATAGCAGCAAACAAAAACAAAAAGGAACAAAAACAAAATATATCTTAAAATTGAAATGGTAATTAAACAGAATGGGAGAAATCTTTAAACTAAAACTCGCAGGGCACTAAAAATCTCAATCGCACTAACAACTGTGAAAATTTCACACATGCCAAAAGTATAATCCCTAAAAAGCGACTAAGATTACTAGGTGCTCGTAAACGTAATATCCGTAGCTAATTAGCTACTCGTAATTTCGTTGATACTAAGAAACAAAAAAATAAAAATAAATAAATAAATAACTTGGCACTCTTGCTGTGGGTAATAGATTGTCAAGAAAATATTCATTCTGTGCGAGAGATTATCTTGAAGAAAAATGTTATACAATTCTTAACTCTATGATTTTGCACTTTTTTGTATCCAGTGTAATTTAAAGAGTAATTAGTGCAACACATAATATCTAATATTTATTCTCTATAAATATAAAGGTTTTCGTTCTACTAGTTAGGCTTTCTAATTCTCAGTATTTGCTCATATGCTTGTTTGCATTTGAAGAATAAGTATTTTCCATCGCGAAACACGATAATTTAACGGTACCTTTTTGCACAATCTAATTTTTTTGAAGTCATAGAAATGCTATCCCTTATTACGGATCTAGGTGTTACAAGTAAATTTTATGAATACATGTGCGTTGTATTTGAAATACAGGTCAATGCTTAAAAATAAAATATTTTGTTTTTCTTTCTATTTTTATAAAACGATTTACATGTTGACAAAATTTTAACTGTCCATCGAATGTGGTTCGAAGATCTTTCATTATTCTTGTTTTCTTTATTTCCACATCGTCAATTTTATATGTACTAATAAAGTAGTGTGTTTTGTTTTCATATAGTTTAAATGTTTTCTCACACCATGCATTGAATATAATTATAGTCTTTCTGTAACAGGTAGTTAGCGTTCATGCTAATCACTATTCTAAAGAATTTAATATTATTAGTATACAAGTTTCAATCCCTAGTTTCATTGATATCGTTTATAAACAAAGAAAAAAAGAGGAAGTCCTCTTGGTGACGCTTCTGGTGTATCCCATTTTCTATATAACCCACACTAGACTATACAGACCCAATTGTAGTTCCTTATATTCCATTTTAAAAATAGGCTTGTACAAACGCGGAAACAATGTTTGGTAACATAATAATACGATAATGAGATATTTATGATTTTTTGACTCGAAAGCTTTCGAAGTAAACTTTAAAGTCCCTTACCTGAAAATGTTTTTAGATACGCGGAATTGGTAAGTTTAGTGACAGATTAGGACAAGAAGAAACCTTTATTGTGCTTGTCTGGTGATAGGTCACAATTTTGCTATCCACCATTTTGAATGTCACTTAAAATGTTAAAAGAGGTTCATGTGATATATGGAATGGCTAGAATTTTAGGATGAACCCAATTTTATAATCAGATTTTACGTGTCTCTAATAACTTTGAGGTAATAATCATGTACAACTCGAATTTGTCTCTATATTGAGATGCTGAACCATAGTATTAGTGAAACACAATACTATGTGAGTATCGAGATGTGAGTTGAAAGAAGTACCCGCGTTTTAGCTCGTGATTTCAGTGAAAAATATTCTGAACATGCTTCACTTTCGTACGTTGTAGTAGCCCAGTACTGACTAACTTCAAAGAGACAGGTAGGGTCAAAGACTCGTGATCACGTATGCCCAGAACTACCACTGACAAAGGCAAATGACATCGTTTGTTGAATTTTTACAAAGGAGCCGCGATCACGAGGCCCAAAGCTGCCGTTGACGAATGTGCATCGCATCGTTTGTTAAATCTCCACAGCGCAGCGCACGTAGATTGTAACTGGAATGCTGTATAAGCCAAACTTGCTTTGGAAGGTGTTACAGATGCATAAGTGTAAGTCTTACAAGTTTCAGCTGTATACAACTTCTTTCTTAAGATGATTCAGATTGGAAAGTGCAATTTTGTGAGTGGGTAGTGGAACAATTGCGAGAGGTCACAGTAGTGTTATATTAATTTTACACACCGGTGAAATAAATTTTCGAGTTGCAGGGAGGTAATCAAAGAAAATCTAGATTTCTGGTCTCCAGATAAACCAAACCGGACAGATTCGTGTAAAGTGGCTGTTGCGTTGAAAATTACCGTGTGGGCATGGATCTGAGATAAACATATTATTGGCGCATTTGATATCCCAGTGTCATCTTAACTGCAGAGCTTTACTGGGATGTTAGAGCAACTCAGTGCTTGCTCCATGTAGCAGTCTTGACGTTTTCTTTTTTTTTTAACGTGAGAGATAGCCACCTCAATATTGTGTGCAAGTTCGTCAATATACAGATGCGAATATCCTGGTTTTCCTAGTCGACGTAAACAAGTGGAGTGTCACGCCAGCCAGACCACCTGATTTATCACCATGGGAATTTTACCTGTGGTGTCACCTAATAGCATTTGTATATGGTGAGAGATTCATTATGCATGTTCACAAATCACAGCTGAGATATTGTTCAGTGTTCATAAAGCATGAGAGGCACATCTGCAAGCGTGTACAGCACACCACTGTCAGCACATTCAACATACTTTGTAAGAGATATTCTGAGAGTGATCTTCATCTAATGATAATTGCATAGTTATTAGAGTTAAATCAGATTACACCATTAAACTTCCATTAAAGTTCTAGTCCATCTTCATACATCACATGAATCCTTGACAATTAAACGTTTCGAGCCAGATCCAAAATTTCCGACAAAAGGATAGCTGTCGTTTGCTCATACACACCTTAAAGTGTTCCGCTCGACCTAAAGTGTTCCTATATTTACCAAATCCACCTATCCATAATCTCATGTGAATAAGCCAAAGACGGCCATGTTGTACATAGGAAGATCACTACATGAGCTGTTTGTAGAAAAGCGATAAATACACTCTTCGTTAACAACGAATATCCTATTCAACTCAAGTAGTAAGTTGGCTAATACAGACGATCGCTCATGCGAATGGAATATCATAAAGCGTGGTACGAACACAGATCTTTGGAAATCTATTTTGTTGAATTAAATCTATGTGAAATGTAAAGCACCGTTGAAAAAAAAAAGTCTTTTACATTGGATATTGATCGGTGGAACATGTTTGCACACCAAGTAAAAGGTTAAAATATCTTGATTTCCAGATGTAAGAGGTCAGTTAAAATGAGCTCTCTGGATGGAAATAGTAGATTGTAAGTGTAGACTTTGATTCAATTTCTGAAAGTAACTCCTACACCCGTTAATGCTGCACTCGGGAGCCAGCCTCTTTGAAACATTTAGATTTAAAACAAGCAGAACCTCTGAATTAATTTCCGTCGTAGCTTCCGTTTGTTCGTCTTTCAAGCGTAATATTTCAGGAAATACGATTTTGGGGTATGTAGTGATGAAGATTTCAAGTTCCTCTTATAAAGTAGAGGGATACTCTACAACGGTGTATATGTTAATTTGATGACAGCAATAAAGTGTTAAGGGTGCCTTCCATTTCAACTCAGGCAAAAAAATATAAAATTGTACCATCACCATCTCAGATATTGTTGAAACTTTTTTTATAGCAACTAGACATGTTTTTAAGAGACCCATATTTTTTTGTTTTGTCGAAAAAAATTTTCCCACCAAGTAATGGGCCATCAAAGACGGGGAGTACAATTTATGAATTGTAGAAGACATGGAAAATGGTCAACTTCGGAGCCTCACCATTCGCCTATGGAGACAGGTAGAGTTATAATTCTTGTTGTGGTATGTACATAGGGATATAAATAAACTATATTTTACTATAGTTTGGTTTGCGCATGCGTATCTTTTTGTACATAAATTAACAAATGAACGTCAATTTATCTGAAAAGTCGAAGTTTGCGAATTTTTTTCGAGCACTTCCGGTTCGAATTTTAAAATTCTGTTTTCGCGGTTGGTAAGACCTAGCTACCCACTTTCCGAAAAAAATTTTGTATCGCTTCTGTGTGCAACCGTTTTGTCGCAAAAAATTCGAGAAATTGTAAAATTTTCAAAAATCGCCATTTTTGGGCGCCATTTTCTCGAAAACACCATTTTTTAAAATTCTGAAATTTTGTCAGATGGTTCAACTTTACATGAATAATAAACACACCAAATACCATTCTCGACCAATGCTTCATGAATTAACTGCAGCCTTTTAAAGTTAGCGAAGTTTCGTTAACTTTGATGTCGCAGTTAGCAACACTGGGAACAATAAAAGTGCAATGATTTGATGATGTTTGTGGTTCACATTCATTAAATGAAGAATAAAAGGTTTTCTTGACTGTTTTGTTCATTATTTTGATCAAGAAGGCTCTCTGAAATAGTAAAATGAGCCTCCCCCTACTCCTCCGTTTTCTTAAACCGAAATAATCTGAGGTGGAAATTACGATTACGAAACGCACAAATTTCAAGTTCACTAACTTAAAATGGTCTTCGGAAACAAAATTTCACTTATTTTTTTTTTTTTTATTATTTTTTACGTGGACCAATCATTTGCTTGGTTGGTGTCTTCTTCGCTAATAGCATGTAACCGTGAAGGTGCTCCAATAGGTGTTGGCTCACTCACAACTCGTCCAGGAGTGGATCTAGGGGGATGAAACTTTTTTATTTATATAAATAAAACCGATCTCAGAGTTTGGAGCTCTTAAAAGTAGCTCTAAGTAGCAGTAATACCCCCCCCCCCCACTTCCTGAAGTCCGTGCTGGATCCGCCCCTGCGTAGCACATTGTCGATAGTCACAAATGCTGAAGGTCCATGTGGAAGCATAACAGCACTTCAACTTCACGTAATTCATGATTTATTCATAATATTTTTGCTACGCACCACTGGTTATCATACATATATGTATGTAACAAAAGTTCCTTTTTGCAGATTTCTTAAATCTACACTTTGAATTGCAGAAGTTCGATTTTGGAGGAAGCATGAAGTTAGTTCATGGTGACCCGTTACTGCCATAAAAACTTCGCCATTTTCCGAAAGCCAAAGATGACTTCCTTGAATACCATTTACCGGGCGCATACTTTCCCCTTTTTTCTTCCGGAAGTCGTCGAATTTAGTTCCAGGCAACAGAACGAGAGTAATACCCGGAGTTTGTACTTGCACTATACTCACGAATTCTTCTGCGGTTTTAGTGCGGGCGCGGTGGCTCAGTGGTAGAGCGTTCACCTCCGGTGCTTGGGGTCCCTGGTTCGATCCCAGATCGCGCCGTGTGGGATTTGTGGTGGACAAACACTGTGCTCGTGGGTTTTCTCGGGGTAATCCCGTTTCCTCCCACTTTCTGCATTCCAACATTTCATTCATTTCTCATAATCACCGTCTCCTTTAGCCTAACCGGGATAAACGTTGGACGTAAAACTTAAAGCTTTCATTTCATTTTTTTCCTTCTGCGGTTTTAACACTGTGTATCTGTATTTGCCTAAGGTTATGCCGCGTTGCCACATTCTTTTCACCCCCCCCCCCCTCTCAATAACGTCGCAGAGACCCTTGCATGGCCGGTTTCACTGCAAAACCACTGCTTTATCGGACCTGTCTGCATCTCGAACATCTGAAAGCGATTTTTAAAGTGGGATGCAGCACCATCAGAAATCACTAACACGGTTTGGGAAATTGTAGACACTTATTTTCTCGTATTCAAACCTTTTTCTATAAAATATAGTTTCGCTTTTCTTCGAGTATTTTTAGAATCTTGTCTATGGCTATGAGTACATGAGCCGAATCGTGTGTTTTATCGTCGTTTATTACAACAAAACTGTCAGTTGATTCATATTCCGGTGATAACTCTGAATTTCACTTTGCAGAATAACAGTCCAGTTTTCAGCGAAGTCCACATGAAGTAAAATAGAATTTGTATCTTGAAATTTTATACGGTGCTTTTCGGTAGCAATTAATTCTCTTTGGATTTTCTTGATGTAGTCATGAATTACAGTTAAACCAGCAATGTACGATACGAAAACAGAAAGTGGCACAGTTTTTTTTAACGAGATTATTGTTTTCCCATATGGCATACCTAACACTTTCATTTTCATCGGGATCAATAATTAAAGACTCCACACTTATTCCTTCCACTCCAGGACATTCACCACATTCTTGAAGAAGACAGTTGTCATTTTCTACGGATCATGCTATAAAGGAAATAGGTCACTCATGACAGCTTCAATACAGGCTGCACCTTTGATTTGTAGCAACGCAGTAGCAGCTAACTTAAAATTTGCACAATACACACATACACACTTCCCTCGCAGGTTGCGGACTGACCCATTTTAGTCGAATACTGTAAAATTCCGAGTCACCCACTCTTATGTTGGGATTGTTCTGTTTAAAAAGTCAGTAAATTTCTTTGTAACGCATAAGAAAACGTTTCGATTTTTTAAACTTTTTGTCATTTTTCGATCACTAATGACACCACACTTAATTGAGACTTTATTTGGAGCATTCCAAATCATCACTGAGGTAATAGTTCAGGCTTTGTGTAGATCATCAGAATTTATTGGATGGCCATTTCAAGTAAACTTAAAATTTATGTGTTTCGTAATCGTAATTTCCACCTCAGATTATTTCGGTTTAAGAAAACGGAGGAGTAGGGGGAGGCTCATTTTACTATTTCAGAGAGCCTTCTTGATCAAAATAATGAACAAAACAGTCAAGAAAACCTTTTATTCTTCATTTAATGAATGTGAACCACAAACATCATCAAATCATTGCACTTTTATTGTTCCCAGTGTTGCTAACTGTGACATCAAAGTTAACGAAACTTCGCTAATTTTAAATGGCTGCAGTTAATTCATGAAGCATTGGTCGAGAATGGTATTCGGTGTGTTTATTATTCATGTAAATTTGAACCATCTGACAAAATTTCAGAATTTAAAAAAATGATGTTTTCGAGAAAATGGCGCCCAAAAATGGCGATTTTTGAAAATTTTACAATTTCTCGAATTTTTTGCGACAAAACGATTGCACACAGAAGCGATACAAAACTTTTTTCGGAAAGCGGGTAGCTAGGTCTTACCAACCGCGAAAACAGAATTTTAAAATTCGAACCGGAAGTGCTCGAAAAAAATTCGCAAACTTCGACTTTTCAGATAAATTGACGTTCATTTGTTAATTTATGTACAAAAAGATACGCATGCGCAAACCAAACTATAGTAAAATATAGTTTATTTATATCCCTATGTACACTTGTGTCCAAAATTGTTGTCGCATGTCTTTAGAAATTACATAAATAGAAATAACTCTTATTCTTGTGATAGAAAATGTCACATTTCTTCTTTGAAGTAAGCAGAAAAACAAAACACACATTTCCAAAAAATATTTCAATAAAAAATTAAGAAATAAGCAAGTTATAATTAAAAAAAGAAATCTCCGAAACTTTCATCGAAAAATTCTAAGTTCCATTTTCGTAAACGTGGCAAACGCGCAGCGAAATTTACAATGAGGGAGGGAATTTTATGCTTTGTTAGAAATACAACGTAAATCTGTCATAAGGTTAGTTACTATACATGTGGCACAGCTCTAACAATCATTGCTATTAAGCATTTTACATTTAAACAAACGACTAAATAGAAATAAGCTACAAAATGTGCGAAGCGATCAGGCATTTTGTGTTAGTGGTTTCGGTACATACGTCTACCAAGGTGCCATCCGTACCGTGCCTTTGTAGAGTAGTCGGTTAAAGCTTCTTCTTTACATACTTTATTTTTCCACGATCATCACTTCGAATCCCATACCCTATAGTAAGTTTTTTTTTTTTTTTTTTTTTTTAGAGAAGCTTGATTCTGTGACTTCCTTAAGGAACAATGTTTTTTTTTCTAATAATGCTTTTTAGTATTATTCTCTTCATTCTAGTTTATTTGAATATTTCCAAATAATTTAGAATTATGTCTTTAAAACATTAAAACTGTCAAGAATTTTATAAAAAGCGGAAGCTTCATTTATAATCATTTTCATAACCGAAATGAGAAACTTACAAATAGTGGAATTTTAATTAACATATGGTTAAGCTTTCATAAAACAGTAACTAAAACAAAACATTTACTCCTCATAGTTTCTGCAAGTAATATGCAGGTAATAGGCAGAAAAATGAACGTAAACTATTAGATGTCGATTAAAAATTAATAAGGATAGTTTTAAAGCCAAGTAGAAAATTCTCTCTGTTTCATGAAAATAATAAACATTTTACAAAAATAATGGTATTTTTGCTATATCGGAAATTTGTTTAGTAAATAAATAAATAAAATACAATTACATAATTCAATCACTCTTACTCGATAGCTTGAAGAGAAACTGTTCGGCCGGGATCCTTCGATTTTCTTCGTAGCACACGAAGGGACACGAAGTTGATCCGAACCAAGGGAAAGGGTGTAGAAAGAAATAGTGTCACGCCACAGAACGGCATGATATGTGACAATGGCCACGGCAGTGACACGGACGGATCATGGCAGGGGAATGACATGGGCATGATACACTATGCGTGAATTGATATTTAACTGAAAACTGGCACATTCAGTACACGACGGAGTCAAGTTCACTTTTGAAATTTTAGACATGTTTTATCTTTAAGATCTCTACTTGAATCTCCTTTCAGAGCGCATAAGGTTCAAAGATTCATGTTCAGAAATTGTTAAAAATGCAAAGTATATCTGTCATAATGTTAGTTACTATACATATGGAATAGCTCTAATAATGATATTAAGCATTTTACACGTAAACAAAGGAATAAATAGAAATAAGCTAGAAAATATGTTAAACGATCATGCATTTTGTGTTAGTGGTTTCCTTATATGCGTCTGCAAGTAGTTCGCTCTTAACTTACCTTTGTAGAGTAGTTACTTAGCACTTGCTCTTTATTCTTTATTTTTCCATAACCATCAGTACAAATCATATACCCGATAGTCTTTTTTTTTTTTTTTTTTTTTTTTTTTTTTTTTTAAGAAACGCTTGTTCTCTCTATTCGTTATAGTGTTTTCCAACAAGTAGTAGGGTGATTTGCTAAAGCATGATTTAGTGCCTTTTTTTTTTCGATGATCATTAGTTCCAGCTCCGTGCCTACAGTATTTTTAAAAGTTTGTTCGCGAGATTTTGTTATACACCTCTCTTCTATTAATAAAAGGTATTTGATATTATTCTTTTATGTTAGTAATTTAAATATGGGCAAACAATTCAAATTTTTGCCATTAGACGTGTTAAAATTATCAAGAGTTTTATCAAAAGTAGCAGCTTCATTGTCATAAAGTTTCATTGCGAAAATGAAACTTTAATAAAACTTAATCAACATATCATTAATTTTAATAAAACAATACTTCCGTTTTTATCACGAAGGGGCTAAACCATGGCTATACAAAGGATCGCCAAGAATTTCGCATGTGAGTCATACCCTTTATTGGGACAAGTGTCATCTTACTTTTCAAAAGGAGTTTATAAACAAAATTTAATCTGCCTATTTTAAGAGTTTCGGAAGATACTATATTTTTATCACAAATTTGGAGCCGATTTCTTCCTTAGGATACCGATTCTAATGAAAGCAATATGGTAAAAAAAAAAAAAAAAAAAAAAAAAACCTGATTCGACTATTTTCGAAGTTTAATTCCAAACGATTCAGTCATTATCCGTGATGAGTACAAACTATTTCTCCCGAGGGAGAATTTCAATATACAGGGTTAAAGTAGCATTGCAAAAGTACTGGTTTCTTCGGAAGTTTGGACGGGAGTGGTAAGAATTTCATTGGTCCCAGGAGAAAATGTGCCCCTCTGCTACCCCCTGAAATCATCAGTACGTGGTGATGAGGCAATCAACATCAACTTAATTTTTACAAATTGCCCTTTCTCCTTTTTAGAAGCCAAGCTATCCTAAACGCTGGAATAAGTCTTCACTTACTTCATTGACGAATTTATATAAGTAGATTCAAGTCCCTAATGACGGACTTGCAGGATACACTATTTTATCATGTATTTTGAATCTCCTTCTGCTTTAGGATATATATTTTGGCGACAGTGAGGTGGTGAAATCACGACTCTAGCCAAATGATTTGGCGTGGTAGACCTGGGTTCGATTCCCGGAAGGAGCTCATGTGGTTCGGATTCCACGTTAATCAGTAGGTCGCGTCTCATATAGCCTCGCTGTAGAAAGGGACTTTAAACTCAAAATCAACTCAACTCTAGCCAAGTGACTCTGATTTTCAAAAATTCGTTTTACATAGTTCAGCGTTTACCTGTGATGAGGAGACAGAAAACTTCGATTCATATGTTGAGAAAGTATTATATAAATTACCTTTATACCTTTTCCTGTAGATGCTGAAGATTCGAAAACTCGATTACACCGAACCATTTATTTTAGTGATGAGTTTATATATCAAACTTCATCTATATAACATGAGGGACTTTTGAGATCCTTTATTTATAGGTTAAATTTTAAAATTCCATTTCCCCCTTAGGATGCAAATTTTAACAAAACATTGACAAGACGACAGTGCTAATTGTGTTCAGAAAACCATTTAACTAAAATAAAAAAATGAAGCAACCACCCCTTTTCGTATAATTTGTTTATATGTGTTATTGAGATGTATTTAATAAACTAGCAAGCGTGGAGAAATCAATTAGTGTACACTCACTAAATGTTCACGTTTGGTGATGATCAGCAGTTCAAATCCTGCATACTAGTTTTTTTTATTTATTATTATGTTCACATTTTGTTAGTGATATTTTTTAAACAACTCTCTTTTAATCCAGCGTGGGAGCCCCGGGTTCGATTCCCTTTGGGAGCTCATGTGGTTCGGATTTCACGTTAATCAGTAGGTCCACGTCTTATATAGTCTCGCTGCTCAACGGGACGTTAAACTCAACTCAACAGTCTCTTTTAATCTAAAAAATATTTCTCAATATTACTAATTTAATGCTATTCAATTTGAATGTGTGCATAAAGTATAATTCAAACTTTTATATTTATCAAATATTACAATTAGCAAGATTTCAATAAAAAGAAGGAACTTAATTGTCCCGACCTGAAAATGAAACTTTAATAAAAGTTTAGTCAACATGCCCGCAATTTTAATAAAACATTACTTTCCTATTTATTATGCATCATTTAGTGCTAACTATATTTGTTGTATAATTTTGCAAAACAAATTAATTTAAATATTCTAGAAAAAGTAACTACGTTTGCTAATTCCTTTTGTACACAATGCTGTGATAAATCGTTACATTACTACATAAACAAGTATGAAAGTATCAAAATTATTTTATCGAAAATTTCTTCTAATTGAATGCAGAATATTTTAAAATCACCATTCAATGTTTTGTTGCATAAAAATGACCATAATAGGATTGCTTTTTTTGTTTACTCTACATATGCACTGCAAGTTATACGTAAATGTAGTTGAAATAATTAATATAATATAAAATATATATATCAATTGGCGATTAAAAAAAGTGTTGGTCAATATGAAGATCTACAAGTATGATTTTATGCGAAGTTGTCTAATATATATGTGAAATTAAAATTAAAAATTTTTAAAGACAGCACTCCAAGTTAATTTGTTTGATTGTAAATGTAATATTTTTTTTTAAAAAAAAAGCGCTTAATACTCCTTGATGAGGGTGAAAAGGCTACGTAAATAAGTTTTCAGTTTGATGGCTGATCTTGAATTTGTCGTCTCTTTGAGCACTGAGACTATATGAGACGCAGATCTACAGCTTAATGTGGGTTCCGATACACATGCGCTCTCACCGGGAATCCGAACTGGATCGTTTGCGTCGAAAAGGCGTACGTGAACCTTATAATCACGAAGGAACAGTTTTCACTTCAAGGAGAAATCCCAGTCGGAGGTGACTTGAAAGAGTTTATTTCGGAAGAAAGATTAAATATTTGCATGAACTTCAGAATGGTTAACTTTTTCAGGTCTAAAAAACCTATTTAGTTGCGTCTAAACTTTTGGAAATGTCATTTTGAAGGTAGATAGAGTCTTGAGTGTGTGTGTTTTATAATGTATTTTACAGTGACCTTATCGTTTCTCATAGTCATTCTCTGAAATGAAGTTTTTAAAGTGGCAATTTTAGTCGAAATATTTTATTTTAAGGTATATGTATGAAATTAAGTTAGAAATCCCCCTTCAGTAGTGTTTGAAGGATTGCTCTTAAACGCTTCATACTTAACACGTTATCTTTCACCCAGTGCTTCTTCCGGACAAGCTCTGACAGTGGACCCCGTAATACTGACAAGGAGAAGGCAGAGTTTGGTAAGTAAACTTCGGAGCCTTTTTTTTGGGGGGGGGGGAGGTTGTAGTGCACATTTAAAGAGTTAATATTACAAACTGAAGAGCGCCATGGCCAAAAATAACGAAGAAAAACCGTCTTAAAGTTTTCTACTCGCGAATTGACGGTGTGGCAGAGGAGTAAAATCTATAACTCTTGTGTAAAGTGTCCCGGGTTCGATTCCTGTTCGAATCACACTTCTCTTTTTTTTTTCAACCAATAAAGTAGGCATTTGTAACTATAAGTAAAATATTAATTCATCGTATGTTTATAATGAATAAAACAATAGAAATTTTCAAATCACTTGTAAAATCTTTCAATGTTCCATGTTAACTGGCAAAGAAAATTTAATCTATTCCGTAAACATGCTGATATCATGAGCTATATTATGGTTACGACCAGGGTGTATTTGCGATTTTATTTCAGGGGGGGGGGGCTTTGCTAACTTTAGTCCTGGAAATGTGAAAATTCTCGAAGATATTTCATTTACTTTAATATAGTAAATAATATTTCGGGGGGGCTTAAGCCCGGAAGCGACCCCAATAAATACGCCACTGGTTACGACAGTCGTTGTGTATTAAATGTTGTTGACGCTTCGTGTCTACATCTGTTGACAATGTACGAATTACAAAGGAGTTGAGAGGGAAATCCCCTTTGCTAATACTGGATGTTGCTATAACCAAAGGAGATTTCCTCCTCATTTCCCTTGTAATTTGCACACTGTCTACAGATGTAAACACGAAGCGTCAAGAACATTTTTTACACAACGACTGCGGTAACAATAATATTTACGGAATAGATTCAATTTTGTTTCTACCGTAGTTAAAATGGAACATTGAAAGATTTTACAAGTGATTTGAAAATTTCTATTGTTTTATATATTATAAACATATAATGAATTAATATTTTACTTATAGTTACAAATGGCTACTTTATTGGTTGAAGCAAAAAAAAAAAAAAAAAGGTTTATGACGAATAGGAATTGAACCCGGAACCCTTTACGCATGAGTCAAAGATTTTTTTTCACTCTGCCACGCCGACACTTGGTAAATGTGTGTGTCGTACAATTCATGCAGCGAGTAAAAAACTTGAAGACGGTTTTTCTCCGTTATTTTTGGCCATTGCGCTCTCCCAGTTTGCAATATTAATTCTTGAAATGTGCACTAACAACTCGCAAAAAGTAGCCCAAGGTTTACTTACCAAAGTCTGCCTTCTTCTTGTGAATTCGCACACTGTTTACAGATACGACACGAAGCGTCAAGAGCATGTTTTACACAACGACTCTGCTAACCATAATATAACTCCGGGCCGCGGTGACTCAATGGTTGAGCGTTCAACTTTGGAGCATGGGGTTTCGGGTTCAAACCCTGCTCCCGCCAAGTGAACTTTGTGCTGGACAAACACCATATGCATGGGTTTCGTCGGAGTTCTCCCGTTTCCTACCACTTTCTTCATTCCACCATTTCATTAATTTCTCATCTTCACCATCTCCCTTAGCCTAGCCGGCATAAACGTGGGACGTAAAACTAAAAAATTGCATGTTTTTTTTATAATACAACCCGTGGCATCAATATACTACGCGGAATAGGTTACATTCTATTGCTAGTTAACATAGAATATTCAAAGATTTTGCAACTGATTTGAACAATTCTATTGTTTTATGTATTATAAACATATGATGAATTAATATTTTATTTGTAGTTAAAAAATGGATACTTTATTGGTTAAAGCAAAAAACAAAAAAAATCACTCGAGCAGGAATCGAACCCAAGACTCTTTGCACGGGAGCCGTGGATCATCCTAGCTCTGCCACGCCGTCACTTGAGAACTTTATACGTCGTGTCATACATGCGATGAGTTAGAATCTTTAGGACGCCTTTTCTCCACTATTTCTGACTTTTGCGCTCCTCCAGTTTGTTATATTAACATTTTAAATGTGCACTACTGCCTCGCGAAGGATGGCCCCGACGTTCATTTATCAAACTCTGATTTTCCCATGTTAGTTAACTCTGGCCGGGCTTTTCTCATGTTACTTTCATACAATACATGTTCTAAGGAAGGAGAGCAAATATTAAAAATATACTTCAAAAAAACTTTCTGACGAATGACTCATCATAGGGAGATGAAACTCGGCATTTAAACTCCTCCTTACAAATCTGTGACCACGTGATCCATCGTTTTTGGAAATTCCAACTCTAGCAAAGAAAGTAAGCTAACTGCTACACTATTTTAATTTCCCATTTTGTGTCCATAAACTGACCAAAGTGAGTAAGCATTTTAGCTGTTTAAATTAAATCTAGAAGATAGCAGTTGGATTCACTTGGATCTTTTTCATTTCACTTCGCTTGATATGCTATTCTATTGAGGAACAGGTTTGAATATTTCCATAAACATATTCTTTTCGTTCGATAAATGGCTATTTCACTAGTTGGTACCTGACCATTAAAGACTGCTCCAGCCTACATTTTTAAACGAATTGTGAATTATATTTTTGAGTTTTAGAATACACTAGCATCAATTATCTGCTTCGCTGGGGTAAATTAAGAAAACATAGTTCCGCTAGTCAGTCACTTTTTACTATTACTAAAGCGCTCTTTTATATTGGTCATTTTCGATGGTTTTTATATATCCCCCTTCTCTCCCCATGTTGCGGGGCACGGGATCGGAAGTAACACCGTTCATCTCACCAACCTGGAAATCTATAGATTCGCCACTAATATCGGTCATTTTCAATCGTATTTATATATCTCCCCCTCCTCCCTCTCTCAAACTGTGGGGCTGAATTTGGATTTAAACAGCATCGGAAGTGTCACTGTTAATCTCAGCTAGCTCAAAAGTTATAGATGACTAATATCGGTCATTTTCGATCATTTTAAATGTCTCCCCTCCTCCTCCCTGAAGTTACACCGTCAAAGTGATATGACAAAAACCATCTCAGGTTCGAACTTCATCTAGGTTGGAAACTTGATTGAGGTCGGTCCGGTGGTTCAAGTGTCATTAAGTTTTATTTACTTTAGGTATCCCCTCTCCTCCCATAAGTTCTACTGTCAAAGTGAAATGATAAAAAAATCTCTGACCCTAACTTCATCTATGTTTAAAAATTCGACCGAGATTGATCGTTTGGTTCAAGAGTTAAGTTTCACTTACTTTTTAACTCCTTCTTCCCCTCCCCTAATTTTTATCGTCAAAGTAAATAGATACCGGTAAATACCATCCCAGGCGCAAATCGCATCTATGTTGAAAATTTGATCGATATTGGTTGGGTGGTTCAAGAGTAATAAAGTCACAAAGACAGCCAGCTTTATTTTTATTTTTTTTACATATCTCCCCCCTCCCCACCTTGCACCGTCAAAATTAGATTATAAAAATTATCGAAGGACCGAACGTCATCTATCTTGAAAATTTGATAGAGATCAGTTGGGTGGTTCAAGAGTTGTTTTATTCATTTTCATACATCTCTCCCCTCCCCTCCCCCTAACTCTTTGTTCTACCGTTAAATTGATATGATAAAACTATCCCAGGTCTGAACCTCATCTATGTTGAAAATTTGATTAAAATCGGTAGGGTGTTTAAGTGTGATGAAGTCACAAAGACAGTCACTTTTATTTTCATTTTTTAACATATATCTACCCCTGCCCATCCCTTACGTTGCATCGTAAACGTGAAATGGCAATAACATTCCAGGCCCGAACCTAATCTATGTTGAAAGTTTGATCGAGATCTCTCGGGTAGTTCAAGAGTTACTAAGTTTTATTCATTTCCATATATTTCCCCTCCTGCTCTCCCCCTTCCCTAAGATCTACCGTCAAAGCAAAATGATAAAAAAAAAACTACAGGGTGCAATTCTCAGATATGCTCTCAATAGAGTTTTCAGATATACGCTGATTTCAAGGAGGGTCTAAAGTAGGCAGAATATAAGCCTTAACAATAATGGACATCCACTGCTTCGGAGGGAAGTCGGAAGTGTTAAGAACCGGCAGCTCCAATTTTTTTTTTTTTTTTTTTTTTTTTTTTTTTTTTTTTTTTTTTTTTTGTTCGCAATAATGTGTGATTCAATGGATTTCCTCACTGTATATTTCACGTTCTCTTCACTTATAAGCGTGAAAGAAAACATTACAACATGCGTTTTCCCGATACGAGAAACCGTGTTGCTGACGATCCTTAACACTTTCGACATCGCGTTAAAGGTTTCTGTGTTCACTGCTATCAGGGCTTATCTTTGCCTACGTTGGACCAATCATAAAGTCAGTCAAATCTCAAAATTCGGTTGATTGTATGTCTGGGAATTTTGCCCTGTATGGAATACTTTGTACCCACTGAAAATTAATGAAATATGCATTTCTGGATTGCGTATGTGTGACTTCTTTTACCTGATAAGGACCACCATCCACAATTTCTGGAATTCGAAATAGGACATATTGAAGTTTTGCTTTTTCGCGATTTTGGACAGCCCTAGCTCTGAAACTATGCACTTTTCCCCACAGGTCCATATGAACTTTTTCTCTTATTTTGATGTAAGGAATCACCTCTTAGAGTTTGTTGGTATAGTTCATTAACACCCTATATAAAACTCTAATACTACAAGTAATGGCTGTTCCTTTGACGAAAAGAAAAAAAGTAAATATTACAAGTAATGGCTGTTTCTTCGGCGAGAAAAAACAAAACACACTTGACCACTGGCGTCTCTGGCATGTAAAATTTGGGGGAGACATCAAGGAAAGTGATTTAAATGGTACTACCAAGCCCAACCTGTTTATTATCTTCGATTCCATTTGTTAGCTTTCTGATTACCTTCACGGACCCCTGAGGTATATCAAGTCTGTTATAATCCTTTCATAGCCAGAACATTATATTCCAAATAGTGTAATTATTATTTATATGTTATTCTGTCGTTAGTAAATAAATTAGAATAAAATATTGAATATTTTGTACTTCAAAATATTGAGGTGGACGCGTCCCCCTCAACCCCCCGCCAAAGACGCCCATGCACTTGACGAAGACTCGAACATGGATCAACTGATTGGTAGATTAGAACGCCAATACGCCAACGTGTAGATTAGATTGGTGCGCCACATACTCAGGTGCTTTTTTTTTTTTTTTTTTTTTTTTTTTTTTTGCTATACACTTTAAATATCCAGTTTGTGATTTTTGTTTCTGTTGTCTTACCATATAACAGTTTCTCTGCTTTCCCTGCTTCTCACACTATTCGTGTTATTTGTTGTGTAAATTGCATCTGCAAACGTAATATATTTTGTTAATTTACCAGCATCCACAGCTTTTAAAAGTTTTAATGGTCAATTACATTAACTGAATCGATTTTCCCGTATTTTCCATCGCGTCAAGAAGCAACAGATACTATCCTGCGAAGAACATGCATTTTCTTATGTGACAGGCAATACCTATCCCGCCCTGAGTGCCATTACACCCTTTCCCTTGGTTCGGATCAACTTCGTGTCCCTTCGTGTGCTACGAAGAAAACCGAAGGGTCGCGGCCGACAGTATCTCTCAAGCTATCGAGTAAGAGTGATTGAATTATATAATTGTATTTTATTTATTAATTTACTAAACACATTTCCGATAAAGCAAAAATACCATTATTTTTATAAAATGTTTATTATTTTCAGAAGCAGAGAGAATTTTCTACTTGGCTTTAGAACTATCCCTACTAATTTTTAATTGACATCTAGTATTTTACGTTCATTATTTCTGTCTATTACCTGAATATTACTTGCAGAAACTATGTTTTATTTAATTACTGTTTTATGAAAGTTTAGTCATATGTTAATTGAAATTCCACTATTTGTAAGTTTCTCATTTCGGTTATGAAAATGATTATAAATGAAGCTTCCGCTTTTTATAAAATTCTTGACAGTTTTAATGTTTTAAAGACATAATTCTAAATTATTTGGAAATATTCAAATAAACTAGAATGAAGAGAATAATACTAAAAAGCATTATTAGAAAAAAAACATTGTTCCTTAAGGAAGTCACAGAATCAAGTTTCTCTAAAAAAAAAAAAAAAAAAAAAAAAAAAAAAAAAAAAAACTTACTATAGGGTATGGGATTCGAAGTGATGATCGTGGAAAAATAAAGTATGTAAAGAAGAAGCTTTAACCGACTACTCTACAAAGGCACGGTACGGATGGCACCTTGGTAGACGTATGTACCGAAACCACTAACACAAAATGCCTGATCGCTTCGCACATTTTGTAGCTTATTTCTATTTAGTCGTTTGTTTAAATGTAAAATGCTTAATAGCAATGATTGTTAGAGCTGTGCCACATGTATAGTAACTAACCTTATGACAGATTTACGTTGTATTTCTAACAAAGCATAAAATTCCCTCCCTCATTGTAAATTTCGCTGCGCGTTTGCCACGTTTACGAAAATGGAACTTAGAATTTTTCGATGAAAGTTTTGGAGATTTCTTTTTTTAATTATAACTTGCTTATTTCTTAATTTTTTATTGAAATATTTTTTGGAAATGTGTGTTTTGTTTTTCTGCTTATTTCAAAGAAGAAATGTGACATTTTCTATCACAAGAAAGAGAGTTATTTCAATTTATGTAATTTCTAAAGACATGCGACAACAATTTTGGACACAAGTGTACATACCACAACAAGAATTATAACTCTACCTGTCTCCATAGGCGAATGGTAAGGCTCCGAAGTTGACCATTTTCCATGTCTTCTACAATTCATAAATTGTACTCCCCGTCTTTGATGGCCCATTACTTGGCGGGAAAATTTTTTTCGACAAAACAAAAAAATATGGGTCTCTTAAAAACATGTCTAGTTGCTATAAAAAAAGTTTCAACAATATCTGAGATGGTGATGGTACATGCTCTGCCTGAATCGAAATGGAAGGCACCTAAGATGATTTAGTATTAGCTAGTGATATTTGCTAAAAAAAAAAAAAAAAAAAAAAAGTATATTTGGGGTGTTCCGCTGAATAATGCAACATATAGGGGTTGTGTTTACCCTATAAATATCAAATGTTTTGTATTGCAAATTTTCCAATAATTATTTGAAGCGGAAGTTATCGGAAAGAATAATCAAGCTGGTGTCCTTTCATTTAGGTAACGTTTAGAGTCGGCTTTCAGATATATAGTTTCTAGCCAAAGCAAAATGATGGCACAAAAAGTTCGCACAAGCCGTCGTGATCACTCTTAATAGTTGTGGATCATTACTTAATACCGATTCTCGTTATTTCCTGCCATTGCATTACACGATGGGTTCTTGCGCTTTGAATGCATATACTTGAAACAAAGATGAAAATTATAAATATATGGTCAGACTTACTAATGATAGTGCCTAGCGTTTACAAGTTTCGGGGGAGTGGTCAAACTGAAAGCCACTAGTAACTTGGTTACAAGGTTTTCACTTAATTTCCTACTAGCAACCAACTACATGGAAGTAACTTCCGGTACTTAAAGTTTTTGCATTCAATTTTTTATGGTACAGAATCCTCAATTATTATTTTCTGAAATTTGGATTATAAAGTGTAACAAAACGAACAGTACGCTGGTAAGAACCGAAGAATAAATTTAAACTTTTATTTTTGCTCAGTTTTCCTAACATTACGTTTTTACCCTCAATTTGGATCACTAACTGTATATTCATGTTTTTCAGGATCACTCGCTAAATGTAGCATTTATCAATAATTAGTAACAATGCTTCACCAATGCTGCTGTTTATTAATTCTTCTTTTTCACTTTCCTAATATTTTCTCCCTGTACTTCATTAATTTTTTATTCATTATCTTAACTTCCTGTTGATTACTTTCCCTACTAAACTAGTTTCAAGAATTAATTATTTCTAAATAATCTGTCGTATCGCCTATGGACTGTTTTATAAGTTATTTTACAATAGACGTGAAAGTAACTTGCCAATTTCCTTTAAACTGCAAGTACTTTAGTGCATCGTCGTATACTCTCTTTGCAGCTATTATGGAAAAAAGAATGCATGTAAATCGATTACATGTAACTAAATCGAGAACATGTCGACTCATATAAGAAACAAATATAAAAACTGCTAAATTTGAACATCGGGAGTACCACATTATAGAAACATCCCAACAAATGAGTTCAGAAGGTCGGCCCAAATGCAACATCACAACTGGTTAACCTCCTGCTAATTACTGTTTAAGAGACCTCAATACAGAATTTATCCAGATCTAATATTTGAATGTGGAATTCTATTGTGTTACTAATTGGCTCAAATCTATTTAGGTAATTTCAGTATCTGCATTCGATTGAGTATTTACAGCGACAGTGTATATTTTTATATTGTTATCTAATGGATTTCACTTAATCGGCAGTGAAGTAGATATTTTGTGTGTTTAAAAATTGTAGTTTTACTAATTTCACTTGAACTCGTACAACATCTAATTCCAAAAGACGATACCACTGAAGGCGCTAAAATTGTATTTTCTACTACTTATTTATACATCCCTGCGTCCAGCTCATGGTGTTTGGGGTTGTTTTGTAGAGTTCGGCCCTCTAGTACAGTTCGAAGCATTGAAACTTACAAAAGTTTAATTCCAAATTACTGACAATCTCTTGCACCGTGTCATTTTGCATTCAGAATCACACGTCTTGCCCGATTACCTGGTCTTGGTATCCTATCCAATGTGCCTTCCTCCTCCTCCTCTCCTTGTGTATAGCAGTCTGTCTGACGTACTCTTTCCATTCAGAAGAAAAATACAGGAACCATAGTTGCAAGTTTTATATCTCTATAACCTTCTCTTTCATTTGTTTATTTGAAATGTAGGTTTAAAGCTTTAATAAGAAAATGTCACAAAATGTTAAGTTAGCTTCATATGCGACTTTGTGTCTATTCCTTTCCTTTTCATGGACTGCTTTTCACATCAAGCTAGGAAAATGCTCATTGTTGACTCTATGAAAATTATCAATCATGGCATTAATTTTTGTCCTTCCCAAATTCTGTAATGCCGGGGTAGAGCTCTAAAAACTACTGACAGATATGAGTGTTGCCATATTCAATGATTAATTTGATTTGTTTTTCCAGTAATTGCAAGAAAATATCCCAGGGACATAATTTTGGGCAAAGCAGGAGGGTGTAATTCGCACGTGCCTTGATTTGATAAACACATATTATTTAATGAAATATATAGTAATACGCTAATAAAACAGTGAAACTCTTATGTCGGCGTAGAACCCCTGACTTCCTCTTCTCGTGGAATATCTAAAATGACGCTGCTTTTGTGAAGATATTTTATTTGGAACTTTGGGACATTTCATTTTAAATTCAACTCAGTGAAGAGCATCGTCATCTGTTTGGGGTTGAGTAAAATTTCAATTCTTTTATTCTAAGTTCAATTAGTTTCCCAAGAAGGAAGCTTTCTTGCTGTCAGTCATCTCTTTCTTAGACATGTAGCTTCTTAATTAATAAAACAGCAGATTGTTTGCCTGTCCGCATTCTTGTCATCACCTCACCTACGGTTAATCTATGTAGTATACATTTTTAAACGAGACAGAAGAAACTGTCAATGTACTAGGATATTAACCCAGAAGTGACGTCAAACAAACCGGTTGGGAGAGTTTTGTGAAGAGGTAGTTGGAGTTGTATTTCATACGAGTTAAGATGTAACAGCGCGAACAATAATTTTGAGTTCTATATAAGTCATACCTTTGTCTAGCTTCAGGTACATTTGTCACGTCAGCGTGGTAGATTCGTTGATAACAATGTACTGTCTTCTGTGAAGTAATTTCGATCTTAATTAAGCCAACCATCACCGAAACATTGGCTTCTCTGTATGGAATACTCTGCCTCTTAGTTCCTGACTACTTCAGTGCTCAGTAGACCAAGGAGACAAATGGACGAACAATACATCAAGTGATCCATCAAGGAAGGAACGTCGAGACGCTCGAGTGAGTACTAGTAGTATAACCGATCCTTATCGCTATTTCCCTCACACCTTCCTCAACCCCTTTCAACATTACAATCTGTCTCTCTTGTATGTGATCTATTTTAATTAAAAGCAATCCAGGACAGATCTCATACTTTGTGCTCTACCAATTACAGAATTTTCAAAATCCTGGGCGCAACTTGTTAGTTGTGACATCACCAATGTAAGATTCATTTACGCGTTATCTGAGCTATTAAACTGACAAGGGAGAGCTGCAAACTTTAAGGCATAAACCTGTATATTTACGATAGCACATTGTTAGAGCGCCTATATTTAGCTTTAGGAGTCGAAAGATTGATGCCATGACATTCGGGTTAATAAGCGGACGATATATGGAGAGTGCGAGAGATTTAAGTATGGAGACAGAGAGTTATTATTTACATATGCAAATTTAGACTGAGTGAAAAATGATCGGAGAGCATGCGTAACATGACGAGAATTATAATTTTGTGAAACAGAACATCGCATGTTTCTGAACTGCGAGGATCACGTTAGACAGATGTTAAATTAATGTGCAAATTTCTCTCTAGGGCATAAGATGTATGCGAATTTCGTAAGATCTTGGGAATTAATATTTTTTTAAAATCTTTAGTTTCCGGGACAGATTTATTCAACGAACATCTTAGTTATCGAGCCATGACTATCTACTCAGCCACAGAAAACTACGCAGTCATTCATATACTTTTCCTTTAGCTACGTTGGAAAACTAATATAATGGAATATTCCAAAAGTTTACTCGGTGGGTGCGCCGTTTAGACTTCTTGTATGAAACTTACAGGGTACAGAGTGAATTTCGCCTTTTTCAGGTACACTTTTTAAAGCATTTAAATTAGTTGTCAAATACTCAGAAATAAATAAACTTTCCCCAAGTTCAAGTAGAAAATGGAACAAATTGTCTTAAACATGATAGACTTCTGAAAAGAAAACGTTTAGGTTCGTAATATCAATGTATATACGCATAAGAGTGTGACTTGGATGCGAAGCTATAACTTTAAAAATAGAGCGTTTACGACATTATGTGTTAAATGAATGGTAGTGCAAGGGACTCCTACGTGGATTATCCTGGGTTCGAATTCCAGCCATTCCTATTTTATTTCTTCTAACTACAGTTATATTGTGCATTCCAAAATTTCAACTTAAAAGTGATCGCAGCTAGTTAAAGCCGAAAATAGTTTAAAATACGATCATTGTTATTACATGCTTCTCTTTAAAGAGGGATGTTTCAGCTCTGATATTGAATCTTACACTTTTTAAACTCGTTCTTCTACATCATATCATGATAAATTTTTGTACAATAGCTACATATATGTAATAACAAGTACTTTATTTGAAAACAATTTGAATTTAAACTAGCTGCGACTATATTTAATATAAAACTAACTTCTGGAATGCACAATATGTGTGTAACTCTGAGAAATAAAATATGAATGGTTTGAATTTAAACCTAGGAGAATCCATGTAGGAGTCCCTTACACTAAGCATTCATCTAACACATAATGACGTAAGCACAATATTTTTGAAGTTATAGATTCGCGTTCAAGTCTCATTCTTATGGGCAATTTATTTATTTTTTTTATTTTATTTTATTATTTTTTTTTGTACAAAACCTTTCTTTTCCAAAGTCCAACATGTTTACGACGATTTGTTTCATTTTCCACTAGAGCTTCGGAAAAATTGATTTATGTCTGGGTATTTAGCTCCAATTTATCAGACGGTTCTATCAAATATAATTCAATTGAAGCAATAGTAACAAACTTTTGCTGCCTTAAAAGGTGTTTCTGGACAAGGAGAAGTTCATTATACAGACTGTAACTAAGCTACAAGAGGTCTACACTCAGTCTAGCGGTGCATCCACCAAGTGAACATTTGGAATATTCCACTATATTAGTTTCTCAACGTAGCTAAAGAGAAGTTATATGAATGACTGCGTAGAGTTTTCCGTGGCTGAATAGATGAAATTATGGATCGACATCTAACAGGTCTGTTATTCGAAACCCGTCTCGGAAGCTGAAGTTTTTTTTTTTTTCAATTCTTATCCCCGCAGATCTTAAGGTCTTCCTTCGCAGTTATCTATGGTCCGAAAAGCGTTATCATTCTAAATTCGACAACTGCGTTTTCTGGTAATCGAAATTCCGAAAGTTTCCTTCTTCCGTTTTACAGAATTACAATTTTCATTATAATACGGATCCAGTCTGATCAGTTTTACATACTTCTAAACTTCCGTACGTAAATCATCCCTCTCTGTCTCTATATGTGGATCTCTGTCTCTCAATTTCGTCCGCTACCAACTCACATTCCTTGGGATCATACCGTTGAATTTTGAAACCAAATGTAAGCACTCTAGCGTGTTAGAAAGTAATGTCTTTTTCCTCTATCGGTTCACCGATGTCGCAATAAACGAAAATTGGTCTCAGTTAATAATTGATTAGCAAAGAAAACATTTCCTTCTATTCTAGAAAGTGCTATACAGAAGAGCGTACCGTGAAATACGTTCCTACAAAATATTCATGGTACAATACATATTAGAGCAGCAATGAAATATTGTACTACCGTCCGATTGTTGTGCAAAGATGCATCATGATATGGCAAAGCGAACTGAGTTAAATTAAGGTTGGAAGATTTAATATCAGAGTTGAAACATTACAAGTTAAAGCAAAGTTATAGGTTCGGATCCAAGTGGTTCTCTTATGCGCATTTGATTTTTTTTTTTCGGAATACATTTCTTTTCAAGTCTAGCAAGTTTACGATGATTTGTTTCATTTTTAACCAGAGCTTCCCAAAAGTTGATTTATGTCGGAGTATTTGTCAATACATTATGAGACAGTTTTATTAAATATAACTCAATTTTTACAATAGTACCAAACACTGCCTTAAAATTGTTTCTGAACAAGAAGTTCTTTATGCATCTTGTAATTAAGCTTGAAAATGTATACGTTCAATGTAAACGGCGCATCCACCGACAGAAATTTTGGAATCTTTTATTCTAATAGTTTTTGAACGTAGGTAAAGCAAAGTATTTGAATGACTGCGTTGAGTTCTACGTAATTCAATAGATAGAGTCATTGTTTTATAGCTAAGAGGTTCACGTTTCGAAACTCGTTAACCAAGATGAAGATTTTTCTGCACTCTTATTTTGTCAGATCGTCCGATCTTTCTCTTCCTTTACGATTATCTGATTCTCTGAAAAGAGTTCTCCACTTTAGTTTTACATCTGCCATATGTGGTCATCGCAGTTCCGAAACTTTCCTTCTTCTGTTTCACAAAATCACAATTTTCGTCATAATACGAATGCTGTCCGTTCATTTATCCCTAATTCTAAACTTGCGTATGTCAATCATTCCCCCTGTCGCCATATTTGAATCTCACTGAATTTCGTCCGTTACCAATTCACATACCTTGAGATCAAGCCTTCGACTCTTAAAAACCAAATATAAACGCTCTAGCAATGTGCTATCCAACTCTATACTTAAAAGTACGCCTTTTAAGTTTTGCCCGAACGGGAGGCGGAAATTTCTGCCGTCATAAGAGTTTCACCTTACTATACATTCCTTCAAAGAAAATGTGTTTATCGAACTCAAGGTAGGGACAATTACATCGTCCTGTGCGGCCCAAATTTACGCCCCTGGAACACTTGCTTGCACTTACTGGGAAAACATAACGAATATCAAGGAATATAAAGATATTCTGCTAGAAATTTGTGATGTCTTTATTTCATGACCAATGTGTATAAACGAGAGAATAAGGATAGCCCATTATTTAGTTGAACTTAGATACTATTTTCATTTAAAGTATTAATTTATCTGTTTTTGTGTAGAGTAAGGCCAGTAGAGGGTAGTTATCTATCAGGCTAATTTGTCCAGAATATATTCTATAATCTATGTAGAAATTCGTTTCATAGATAGGCGATAATCGCGTTTGGAACTTCTTAGTAACAGACAGGTCTCTAATACCGACTTAATGTATTAAGCGTCCTATATTTCTCTATTTATCTATCTATATAATTACTATTATAAGACATGATCCTACGGTGTCCAAACACTCTGAAAATCATTTGTTTCCCTCTAACGCTTTACGAATATGGTAACAAACGAGAAATGATCTCAATTCATAGGTAATCAGCAAGAAATAAATAAACAAAAATAAAGAATGATATACAAAACAGCGTACTGTGATACATTCTTACAAAATATTCATGGTACAATATATCTCATATGTGGAAAATGCTTCTTAACCACTATACTAAAAAGAATATTTGTAATATGAAACTAAAATAATTTACCCTCTCCACCAATGGATTTTTGTCAAAATCATGGATTTTTGATATACAATTATTTTAAGTAAATTCTCTATAGAAGTGTGTACATTACTAGAAATGGCACATTGACAGGGAAGGAAAGTGGTCTATGTATTATGAATACACAACTATTAGTTATCTCTTAGCAATATATATTTTATGGTTTCAGATTTCTATATTAGTCTATATTGTTAGTGATGTATTTATTACATTCGTCCTAAATGAATATAATGTTTTCGGTCTAAATTTCTGTAAATCCGTTTAATGGACACCATCTCCCATTCGTATTTTATTTTGTAGTTTAAAATATGTTTTACAAATATAAAACACTCGATTTGACATTTTTCAGGTCACCTATCACCTGCTCGTATAATTGTAATACCACGCTCTACGAAAATTTAGACGTCCCAACACCTAGTGTAGTAAATATGGATGTAAAACATACACATGAAACTAACACAGAACATACCTGTGCTGAGTGCGGAAAAGCGTTTAGAAACAAACAACGTTTAAAAATTCACATACTTACCCATACAGGTGAAAGGCCATTTTCATGCACTCAGTGTGGAAAAGCATTTGGTCGGAAACCTCATTTAAAGACGCACATGCTTACTCACACAGGTGAAAGGGCACATCATTGCGTCCGGTGTGGAAAAGCGTTTTCTCTCAAAGGTAACTTAAAGACTCACATGCTTGTCCATACAGGTGAAAAACCTTACTGCTGCGCTCAGTGTGGAAGATCGTTGACTCGGAAATTTATTTTAAATGTTCATATGCTTGATCATACAAGTGATTAGCCATAACATACCATACATGTGGCAAGACCTTTAACTTGGAAAGTAACATACAAATATGCTTAGTCATGGCGAAAGTGCTCATTCTTGCGTTTAATATAGCAAAGCGGTTACAAGGAAGATAGTTGCACCATGGAAATATAGACAAATAAGTGCTTACTTATATATGTATGTATTATAGTGCCGTTGCTAGAAACTCATCAAGGACGGGCTCACACTCACAAGCATTATATATATATATATGTATGGGGGGTTGGCTTAAAAATCCGGAGCACGGAGCTACCATGGGAGCTAGGAACACGAATCTGGGACCTAGCCGATTAGGGCGAAACCATTCCGTATCCATCAAATTGGTCACCGCTTCTCCATTGGTCTCTAAATTTTTCAGTTTAGTTATAGACATTTGCACAAAATAATCTCCGAAGAAAGCACTATTTTCTTACAACTAAACTTAGACTAAACATCTCGTATTATGGCCATAGTAAATAGAAAAGCATTGTTGAGAATTCATTACGTATACCTGCTTAGAGAGGTTCGAAATATGGCGTTTGAAGCGAATGCTTGCCTACACACAGGATCAATCAACATATTCATGCTTAAGACTCCGCTCCTTCCCTGAAAGAAAATATAATTCTTGTGTTGTAAATTGCAATGACCAAGTTTTCGTCACAATAGATTCTGCATTTAGTCGCCTTTTCTGGAAATTTCGTTGGTGAATCACGTTTGTAAGCCGGGTCATTGAAAGATGACAGTGTATTTTAAGGTGAAATACAAAAACTCCCACACAGAAAATTTCTAGTACAATAGATCTTTATTTTTATAATATACGAGAAGGGGAGAGGGAGTCAAATATATGTCCCTAGGCTCCAACCTAATCAGCTTAGGCGGTAATTCAAGCTGACTATTATCGTCACCACTAACGTGCACCATATGGTTCGCTAGATTAGTATATTATTCAGTTTTCTTTAGTTGCAGAGTATGGAAAAAGTAATAAATTTACACATTGAAAGAAGTTGTATTAAACTTCCTTTCGCTACAGCCTACGGACATCTATAAGCCACGAAATATTTCCTCTGGAAACGAATAAGCTAACCAATCCTGATGAACCAATTCAGCTTCAGTATGCCAAGAATTTAGTTTGAAAAGAAGTTCGAATTACTGTGTTTTTTAAGCCACAAATCTTTACATCCGACACGTAAAAGTAAATGCACCTGAAATGTTTTTCGAGGAAGAACTCGAAAAAAAAAAAATTCTTCTACTAGGAAAGGTACATATTTGGGTTGATTTTGTGAAGTGAGGTTTCAATTATACAGCCTACTATCGCACTTCCTTACCACCAAAATTTTGTTCTTATTCGAAACTCACACTTAGATAAACTTGTCAAATACATATTCTCAATGCAGTTTACTACATATGTTGCGTACTTTAACAAATAGCTTTATGTTATAAGTTGCCAAGAAATTATGTTCTGATTTGAAGTAATACTGAAAGAATTTTAAGATATTTTTGTTACTTACGGTCGCATTAAAAATGATTTCTGGCATGATTGCACGACTATGATATGTTTCTGGTTTTCTTCAGCATTTAGGAAGGTACGGTGGCTCAGTGATAGAGTGCTTGCTTCTGGTGAGTTACGTTCCTGGTTCTACAACCGGACAAGTATGTTAGCTGTGAAAAGCATCATGTGTATACATTTTCTCAGGGTAGTTTCTTCCCTTCTCATTCCGTTTGTTCTTCCATGATAATCCAATTGCTTTAATCATTGTCTCCCTTAGCATAAGAGTAAAATAGGGGACGTACAACTTAGTAATTTCATTCCAGTGTTTTTCTCAACGCTTTTTCTTGAAATTGTCAAAAAAAATTGAATTATACATGTTAAAGTTTGGAGAAAACCACGCTTAGCACACACACACACACACACAAAGAAAAAAATTCAAAGCCAAATATCTTTTTCTCGAGGAAAAGCTATTAAAACTGGATCATAATTTTTCGTGTGATACTCAGACAAGATTGAGACTGAAAAATCTAAGTATTTTGGAAGAATTTGGTAAGAAATTTCAAAGAATTATCTGAAATTACTGAAAGTTAATTGCTTTCTCAAAATATCCGAGTTGAGTCCAAGTTAAAATACTCAAACATCCTGAATTAACTTTTAAAATAAAGTTACAGTGTTCAATTTACAAACTATTCCGAGTCTGTTGTAGCAATATCCTGGGTTTAAGGTACACTGCCCTTTTTCTAATCAAAATAATTAGGAAACTAAACTTGAAAGTGAGGAAAATTTAGTAAAGGATCAATATTTTAAAATAGTAACAGCCTGTTTGAAGTACAGGCAATAATCGAAGGAAGCTAATTTTAAAATGTAGTATAAATCATTATTTTTAATAATGATTTAACATTCTCAGATCATCTAATCATTTACGAAGAATTTGTACATCTTGTATAACCACAAGAAATCCACAGATATATTTCTGCCAATTAAAAAAAATACTAAATATTAGTAAAAAGTATTATTGCGTCGAAATATCTAATATTATCCAGGATATAATATATATATATATATATATATATATATATATATATATTATTAATACAGAAAGTAGTCTGTAACCCTCATAGCAGGGTCTCGATTTGGTGTGTCACAATTCTGTGCACGTCACCGAATGGGAGTGCGGGTCAGTGCGACAGTGACAGGAAACATGACAGTAAATATAATTTCAAGAACAATTTATGTAAATTCTGCTCTTCTAACTTGTGTTTCTGGCGCCATATTTGTTTTAATACCGCAGAGCAGCGAACAGAAATAAAAAGATAAAACAAAGGAAGTCGTGTGCTATCCGTGATGACAGAACGAGAAAAAGCTATGGAAAATGAAAAAAAAAAAAATAAAAGTGGATTTCACCGCTTGGTTTGTGACCTAGTATATGGGCTACTACGACGGTTGACCGCTAGGGCAACGTTGATGCTAGTTGTGCCTTACTTTCTGCCACGTGCCGGCTGCCGCCCACGCGCTCGTTGAAAGGTGATAGATTGACCTTGGCTCTCCACCCGCGCGCTTCTCGAAGGTGAAATACAGGTCATAAAGACAGTGGAAAGAAGCTAGATTAACCTTGGCTATCTGCCCACGTATGGTGAAATATGGTGGAATAGGGTGAAATAGAAGTCGCCGCGAGAGTAGAAAGGAGGCGATTCTGACCTTGCCTACATCCTATCTTGGTCTGTCTCCTGTATTGTGTGCCATCTTCAGTTGGCGATTTACGCAAGCAGCAGCTTCTTCCTAGAGCAGCATTGATACCATCCTAAGATTCAGGAATGCTGATGAATTTAGAAATAATTCTGAGTTCATAGCCGGTACGGCTTAACATATTGTAAGTGTTCCGGCAAGTGGTGACATGCGTGTCACGACAAGGGTTGAAATCTCCGTTCTCCTACATTTAATCTTCTTACAAGGTTGCAGGGTGCATGTAATTTACAATATTTTTCCTACTTTTTCCAATGTTCTTATTTAGTGTTTTCAATGATTCCATGTGATAAACAGTACCTCAACACACAAGCTGTTGCACTTAAACACAGGCAGTGTTGCCAGTGTGTAGAGTAAAACTTTCAAAACCACGTTGTCGCGGGTATGCTATTAATGGCAGAATTCAGGACAAGCTGATAGTGAAAATGAATCGTTCTTCTTCGACTGCAATAACTACCGATCCAGCTCACCAATCCGCGCTGATATTTGTCGTCTGTATGTCCATGGACGTGTGTGACATGTGATTTACCATTTTTTTAAAATATTTTTTACACTTACATTTACGAAACACTGCATGTACACACGTGGACTTCATTCGCTGATTTGGCTTGCTGGACTTCATATCATTGTTGCATGCTTCTCGTACATACAGTTCCGTGATAATGAACCAAGCACACACAGGCTCGTAGCTAGCTCAAAAATGTATGAGAGATGGTAGAGTTTATGGGGCCCGATCCAATCATATTATACTTCGTTCGCAAGCCTACCGTGAAAATTTTAGGGTGCCAGTAAAATTCACCCCCCCCCCGCTGCCCCGTGGATATTTCCCAGAACACACACCTTCTACGACACTTGAAGATCAGAGTTCTCAGCCTTCCACTTAACTCTCCTACCCTGTGTTACTCATGTGCCTAAAATTCCTCCGTGCTCCTACAGTTCCTGGTGGGATATACAATAAATCTTTTCTTTCAAGCTTTCGTAGCGAAACAAAAATCTGCTGACAAAATATGCCTATTTAAAGCACTACAACACGAATAAAATAATAAGCACCCTACAGTTTGCACGTGCATTTGAAATATAGAAGTATTTTGTGACAGATGTCATTGTCGTATCTTTGCTGATAAGGCTTGTTCGGTGCAATTGTGTCGTCAAGTGCGTAAACTATGTACCAAACTGTGGTAGGTGTTCACTACAAGCTAATATTGTATCTAATTCGCACCAGAGCAGAACGAAGCAAAAAGGACAAGTGGATGGTTATATAGAGTTCAAGTAGCAGCTTATTTTGCTTAGATAAAGTTCGAAACAGTGGCTCCCAAACTTGTTTATCTAGCACCCTCTTTTTGAAACCTGATAGTTCACGCGCAGCTCCCTGCTGGCTAAAAATGCTTTATGCGCATTTGTCTGACCTTTCTGCGATTTCAGATTCAGCGTTGAAATCTCAAATGTTTATTATTATTATTATTATTATTATTATTATTATTATTAAGGGAAATACCCATATTTTCATCTTTAGCTTCTTCGTGGCCACATGATTAGCTTACGCGTCTTTGGTTTGAGAGTCTCGGATTCTATATTAAGCAGTGAGTCCAGATCTCGTTATAATATTAGTGTTGAACGGGCGTTGAACTTGCATGCAATGCAATGCAGTTTACAATATTGCTTCTCCAATTGGTATTCTTATGCAGACCAAACAATGCTAGCTAATAATGACACTATAGCACAAATTGGGGGCGTTTCTCGCGCAATTGCTCCAAACATGGTTTATCTATAAGCATTGAACAATGTTATTTTTCGCAAAAACCTACTTTGAGATGCACACAAATACAAACTGTAAAGTTAATCCAGAAAACATTTGAAAGACATATTTTCTACATCTATGGTAAATGTGGCAAGGCCAAGAGTTTTCAGTTCGCACCGTCAAATGACCGGAACCCAAATTTTGTATGAAATTTTGAAAACAAAACAAGATGTAGCATTTCAAGGCACACGATCTTTGTAAAAGCATAGTGTATTAATATGTGTGAAGCATTAAATAACATATAATTTAACAAAAACGTTAAATTTATAGATAGTAAAAGAAGTAATGTATACTATTTTGATTTAAAAATTCCTACTTGTTCAAAGATTATTTGAGTATAATATATTTGTATTGCGTAAAAAGTGAACGTAATAACTAAAATACAACGTATTTAACAATTAAAGTTATTTCTAATTCTATCCCTCTCTCTTTCTCTTTTACACACACACACACACACATATATATATATACCAACACATAAAACAGAAAAGAAACGAATACCAGTTTATTCGCTAGTTGAACTCGAAATTTCGTGACATCATCGAGTTTGGCCAATAAAAGTTCTAATTGTGCCATGCATTGGACGAAACTCATAGGATCGACGAAAATGCTCCCCGTTGTGACTACTTAGCAATGCGATATGCCCCCTTTCCTATTACTACCTACCACATGGCCAGGAACTTTCAATGTTGAGTTGATTTTGAGTTTAACGTCCCGTTCAGCAGCGAGGCTATATGAGACGTGGACCTACTGATTAACGTGGAATCTGAACCACATGAGCTCCCGCCGGGAATGGAACCCGGGTCTCCCACGTCAAAGGCGCGTACGCTACCCGCTTAGTCACGGAGGAGCTCGAACTTTCAATGTTATTCTCCGAAATGCGTGTAATGTCCATTGGTTTCATCGCGCTTCTTCCATTCTTCTTTGAACTCTTTTCATATTTAGCCATCTGCCACCTTTACAATAAGTGGCGACACAGTGCAATAATAATTTCTTTAAAGAAAAATCTGTGAGGATAACTTGTCAAGTCTTCTCGAGATATTTGCCTCGTTAACACGAAGTTCTTCTCTTTTGTTTACATAACCAGTATTGTTGATTTCATGAATCATCTTCCACATGTTGTCAACAGTGCTTTTGCTACGTGGTGGGGGGAGAAGAGATTCATGATAACTGAGTGGTAGCATGCATCGATACGAAAAGGGGTCCTGCTTTAGATGCACGACCAAGTGAGTTTACGATGAAGACCATTGTATCAATTGTTCTTTCTTAATAATTTTCCTCATTTCCTCCCGTACTCCCATTTTCTCGCTAATTTGCATTGAACCTATTCTTCCAAAATCATTAAACACTATAATTGTATTTCTGCTTTAGCACATAGATCATGATTGTATATCTTGAACCTTCACACGTGACGATTTTCTTGAATTTCCTTTTATCCTCTACAGTCAGTTACTGTTGTAGACTCACGCAACATAAAAATCTTTCGCAATATTGCTTCTAGTCAAAATATGAATGGTCTGTCAACAACTTTCGTTATTTGCTGGGACGTCGTTCCATCTGTCATATATCAGTCCCATCTAACGGAATATCCGGAACACCTCAGTTTGTGTGCGGGACATCCATGCACCGCCATTGAGCGATTCCGAATCGTACATTTTTGGAATGGGCAGTTTAAGACAATAATATGCCGCCTTAGCTCAACGCTAATAATTTTGGAGATACCCCATAGTTTATTTTCGCACGAATTGGGACAGCCCACTGAACTATGCACTTGTAACCACAGATCAATATATTCTTTTTTCCCTAGTTAAATATGGGTAATCACCTGTTTCAGTTTGTCGCTATATAAATATTAATGTATAATCATTATATACAGATGGTGATCAGAAAAATGGAAACACCTGTAGTTGGAAACACGTCAGATGTATGGGTTGGCAGTGGTGTCGTGGCGCCCACAGCGCCGGACCGCTGATGGTGGTGTGTTAGGTCGGTCTCCATACTACGTCAGGCGCAGTGGAACAGCAGTGTCCAGTGGCTGCAGCAGACGGGGGTAGTGTAAAATGGGATACCTCTCAGATTTTCAAAGAGGGCAAATTGTTTGGTTCGCGGTTATGTGGAGTGAGTTTGACGGCAGTGGCTACTGTGTTAGATGTGTCACGTGGGACAGTGTCGAAGGTGATGACGGTCTTCCCAACACATGGGAAAACCACATCCGGGAAGCGGAACAGTGGGCGGAAGAAAATCATGAGTGACAGGTCACGCCGGGTATTGAAGCGCATTGTCACGCAGAACAGTCGTGCCACTGCGGAGCAAGTGCCGGAGGAACTCAATCAGCACCTCCCCCACCCTGTTTCGACAATCACAGTCCGCCGTGAATTACATGACATGAACCTACGGGGTCGTGTTGCACGGGCCAAACCGCTCATCAGGGACCATAACGCTTTCGCACGCCGCAAATGGTGCCGCGACCATGCAACTTGGACCGTTGAGGACTGAAAACGTGTGATATAGTCGGATGAGTCATCCTACACTCTATTCCCAACCACGGGCCGTGTTTATGTTTGGAGAATGCCCAAAGAAGCTTATATCTGCAGTGTCTCCGCCCAACTGTGAAACATGGCGGCGGCTCGGTGATGTGGGCCGCCATATCATGGTTTTCATTGAGTCCTGTGGTCACACTTAGTGGAAGAATCACTGCCAACGATTATCTCGCAATTTTAGGAGACCACTTGCATCCTATGATCCGGATGTTGTTCCCCGACAATGACGCCATCTTCCAGGATGATAATGCACCCATTCACACAGCTGGCGTTGTTGCAGCGTGGTTTGAGGAACATCGGGATGATGTTCAATCCTCTCCCCAGGCCCGCCAAATCCCCAGATCTCAACATCATTGAACATCTGTGGTCCGTCTTGGAAACACGACTCCGGCGACGATTTCCACCACCATCCTCTCTCACAGAACTGGCCGATGCCCTGCACGAGGAATGGTGTAAAATTCCTCTTGCTACCGTTCACGACCTCTATGCCTCCATCCACGTCGCATCAAGGCTGTTCTGAAGGCGAAAGGTGGCCCGACACCATATAAATTTGGTAAGTTGCAATTTCGTTCAGGTGTTTCCATTTTCCTGATCACCATCTGTATATATATATATATATATATATATATATATATATATATATATATACGTGTGTGTGTGTGTGTGTGTGTGTGTGTGTGTCTGTGTCTGTGTCTTGTACACACTTTCTCACAAAGGTTGGCCGCACTCTGTATTGCTGTTTTGAGGCAAAAAGTTTCTAAGTCCAACTTCGGTCATTTTCGAAAAAATGTAAACCAAGTTCGAACCTCCAAGCCAATCTTTACAATCAGGAAAAGTTTGCAGATGTGTTTTTCTTCTTTTTAAATATGATAAGACTTGTTAGCAAGTGTAGAAAGAAAACAACACTGATTGAATTATGTAATGCTTGTACAATATTTCGAAACCTTGGATTAATGTGAGCACATGCTTGTTTGTCATTTAGCTCTCCATACATAAAAGAACATTTCCATACGTAAAGGAATGTAAAAGAATGCTCAAAGTTAAGACATAAAACATAATTCTCGCCTGAGTACTAAAATAAAAGTCAAGGTAGAACAAAAACAGGATTTGCAGTGGATATGAATGTCATTGTCTTGAGAGAGCGTTATTCATCGCTAGAAGCATATTATGAAGAGTGCTTCTGTTAGCGCAGTGATAAACTGTTGAATTTCAAATCGCAAGGTTGAGAGTTCGATTCTCATCTGGGTCAATGCTTTTTTTATGAAATTCTGTTTTCCACCATACATGAAAATTATATAAAATAATTAGATTAAAATATATCAGTAATATAACATCTGAGATAAGTGTTCCCAGTACGTTGGTATTCTATATATGAATCTTAAATACTAATTAAGAAAATAATATCATAGCAATAAATAAGTTGTATAGTGTATTTGCAGCTATTTGTCATATACAGGTTACTTCTTAACATTCTCATTACAGCATGCCATTTATGTTCTTGAAATATTATTCGAGGCATCCAAAGTCGGACCGTGGTTCCAGACAAACACTCAAGAGCATCAAAAAGCTCACAAACATTTCCTGAGCACCAAAAGTCATGTGAAGAAGCTGATATTATTCTTAGAATGGAAAGCCTTCACATAGGATTACGGTTTAATACTGATATGCATTTATAACATGGAAATCACAAGTTTTATAACATGGCGATGCCTTGATCGCTCACTGTCTCGCTATCTTATATACATACAGGGCCGGATCCAAGATTTCTTGAAGGGAGGTGCACCAAAATAACTGCCACTACATTTGATTTACATTTTTAAGTTTTTAAATATTTTTAGGCATCTATGGTGTGAATGAGGAATAATTACTTTGTTCAGTGGATCCTTTTCCTTCAACCTTCAAAAAACTGACTTAAACTATTGCTTTTGCAAAACTGAGCTTTCTTTTATGCCTCAAACGGGCACAAGACAGCGGAAAGTTTCGTAAAATGTTGCTTTTTCACTGATAGGTTCTCATTTTAGATGTGTATATTTACAGCGAAGGGCCCCCGTGCTTCCTCTAAATCCGGTCATATACAGGGTTATTATAAATGATGGACCCATTTTTAAAGATGTGTATTTATTAAAGAACAAATCCAAAATGAACAATATTTATACCAATGAAAAGTGGAAGTTTCAAGGCTTTTTTTATGTAATACATTATAAATGTTCAATGTGTCCACAGTTTGCTGCACGGCAAATATCTATGAGGTAGCAAAACTCGTCCCACACAGAACAAATGTATCTACTGTTACTGAGTGCACGGCAGCTGTGATACGGTTCCGCAGATCATCCAGAATTATTGGTAGATGTTTGAAGTAAACAGCTTCTTTAACATAACCCCATAAGAAGTAGTCATATGGGATGAGATCAGGAGGCCTCGGTGGCCAGAAGTGTAGAGACAGGTCTTTATTTCCCCTGAGAACTATCCAGCGCTGAGGAAGGGATGCATTCAAAAAGTTTCGTACATGAAGCTGCCAGTGGGGTTGAGCTCCGTCCTGTTGGAAAATTAACTCCTGTGAATCTTCCATAACTCGAGGGAACAGCCATTGTTACAACGTGTCTAGGTACGTTGTTCCAGTTCTTTCAGTAAAGAAACATGGTCCATAAACCTTTGTACGGCATACGGCACAGAACATGTTTACTTTCGGTGAGTCTCTTTCGGGTTGCAGTGTGGAGTTTGCAAACCCCATATGCGAACATTATGTCTGTTGACTTTTCCACTAAGGTGGAAAGTCGCTCCATCGCTAAAAATGATGCGCTGCAGAAACGCGTCCACTTCCATCGTTCCTACCACATAACCACAAAATTCAAGACGCATCTCTTTCTTATTAGGGTTGAGAGCCTGCACAAGTAGTAATCGGTAAGACTTGTACAGCAATTGCCGTCTCACAACTTTCGAGACAGTAGCTTGGGGTATTCCAAGTTCTTTACTAGCTCTATTGGTAGACTTACGTGGACTGCGAACAAAACTTTCTTCAATACGTCTGACATCATCCTCTGACACACGCGGTCGGCCTGTGCTTTTCCCTTTACAGACACTCCCAGTCTGTTGAAATTGCGTAAACCAACGCTTAATGCTTTTTCTAGTTGGTGGTACAATACCGAATTTTACACGAAATGCTCGCTGCACTACAATTTGTAACTCACTTCTTGCAAACTCAAGAACGCAGTAAACCTTGTGCTCCACGATAGTCATCTCACTCACAACTGAGAGGGATACGAATGGCGGCCTATTGCCGCGCGAACTCTACCGGCCGCTTCGGGAACCATCATTGCCCACCGAAATTTTCAACCTTCCTCTTTCCATTCGTATAAAGATTGTTCATTTTGGTTTTGTACTTTAATTACTACGAATTTTTAAAAATGGGTCAATCATTTATAATAACTCTGTATATATACAAGGTGTCTTATGAGGAAGAGAAAATATTTTGGGAATTTGTTGTATGAGTAATTCTAAACAAAAAGATCATATGAACACAGGTCCTAATCTAAACGGTTTGAGAGCTACAGATTGTGAACCATTTTTGACTTTGTTGCGTATTGATCACCCTGTAACAATTTTGCAGATATAAGACATAGCGGATTTGAAACGTGATGGAATGACCATTCCAAATGTATGTAACATGTGGCAGTGTTGTCTTTGGAAGGGAAGGTATTGAGAGAAATTTGAAAAAGTTAAGGTTATTGAAAGAAATTTGGTGTGGATTTTGTGGTGAACAAACACTGTGCTCGTGGGTTTTCTCGTGGTTCTCCCGTTTCCTCCCACTTTCTTCATTCCACCATTTCACTAATTTCTCATTATCACCGTCTCCTTTAGCCTAACCGACATAAACGTGGGACGTTAAACTTAAAGATTTCATTTCATTTTGAAAGAAATTTGATGGCAACACTGATTCGAAATTATCCCTCAATAACTTCTCTTCCAAAGATACCACGGCCATATATTGCATATCGTTGGAAAGGTCATTCTATCAGCTTTCAAATCCGCTATGTACCACCTCTTTAAAATAAGTAGAGGATGAGCAATACGCAATATAAAGAAAATTGCTTCACAAACTGTAGCTCTCAAACCGTTGAGATTAGGGCCTATGTTCATATGAACTTTTTTGCTTAGAATCACTCATACTACCATAATCCCAAAATATTGCCCCTTCCTCCTAGGACTCTCTCTCTCTCTCTCTCTCTCTCTCTATATATATATATATATATATATATATATATATATATATATATATATATATATATATATATATAATGAAGAGTTTGTGTGTCTTGTTTGTGCGGACTGTGGACCAGACGAGTGGACAAAGAGATACCAAATTTGAGTCATGGGTAACTTGGTCCGTTCTCCAGACCGAAACAAAGCGTTTTTTTTTTTACATGAACTAGCGGGGTCTCAAGGGTGGCGTTTACCGGGACATGTAAAAGTAGTAGAAAACACCGTTATTAATGTTAATTTCATAGTTGTTGCGGTCGCTGAGATCAATGGTAAAACTCTGATCGCATTAACTTCCAAATTCAACCCCTTGACTGCGGACCGGAAATCACCGGGGTTGGGTGATACCGTGACGTGTAAAACAATCCAAAATTTCCGATATTAGTGTCAAATCCATAGTTTTCGCGGTCGCTGAGATCAATGGTGACACGTCCGTTAGCGATGACTTTCAAACTCCGCCATCATTTTATGTGAGCCGGGAGTCAACTGCGGAGGGATCGAGATAGGTAAAAATAATTGAAAATTACCGCTATTTGTGTGAAATCCATGGTTTTGTCTACATTCATGTTGTTTCTTTCTGCTTAGTAATAGATGGTTTTATTGTGGTTAAAAATAGGTTAGTTAATAGTTGTATTAAGTATAAACCGTGTTTACTACTAAAGTGATCTCAATGGAATCACATCTACGTTGTTGGATGTGCATTCACACAAAAGAGATCGTTTCTTTAGAAAAAAATAATTGTTCTTTCACTGTTTAGTTTGTTTACATAGATATTTATCTGACCCGTGCGAAGAACGGACATAACAGCTAGTATATAATAAAGTCCATGTATGTATGTATGTGTGTGTTCCAACATAATTCTGATATGTCTAGAAAACGATCGATATGAGTATCGGATTCATACTTTCTTTGTCGCTTAGGTAAATAGAGACACTTTCAATTCCGCTTAAGTCCAATTAAGCTCGCATTAGGACCCAGGGTGGATACAGGGACGTAAAACTCGAAATCGAACGATGTTAGTGTCGAATTGTAAGTTTTCAACGTCGCAAAATTAATTGCTAGCATTTGTAATGCCATTTAAGACCAAATTCACCCTCACGGGTGGTAATACCGCCTTAGCAGTCCTACGAAAAATGGGAAAGGCTGACATCAAAATCATAAAAGAAGATCAATATTAGTGTCAAATCCATAATTATGGGGGTCGCTTAACAGACACTAAAGATCCATGTAATTTACGTCCCCATTAGCACCCGGAAGAAGGGTGTGAAGTTGTGACCTGTAAGAGTAATTGAAAGTGACCAATGTTAGTGTCAAATTCATAGCTTCCGGGTTCCCAAGTTAATTGGAAGTAGTTCTGATGACTTTTAAGTTTACGTTTCACTTCCAGTAGGGATAAGATCCCATAGCAAATCTACTAAGCAGAATCGAATAAAGTAACATATTCGATTCAAAACAATAGTACAGCCCATAGTTTCCGGATCACCGAGATAAATAGCAACACATCTGGTGCAATTTAGCCATGTCAGCTTGATTTTGAATTAATATGGAACACATCGAAAGCGTTGATAGCATAACTCTAAATATTTTAATGTATATGTTCAAGCGTAACTCCGGAATATCTGGAGCAACTTTTACCAAACGTGATAGACAACTTAACTGAAACGTTACTTTCAACTTAAGAAAAAACATATTGTGGTAGTAAGATACCCCAAGGGATGGAAGTTGGGAGGAGTGATATGTAAAAATAATATAAAACGACTGATGGTAGTGTGTTATCCATAGTTTTCCGGATCCTTGGGATGAATAGTGATGTATCCAATGACATTTACGTCCAAATTCATTCCCATTTTCAGATTATGAGAAGGTGGGAGATTGAAAAATAAATTGTCAAAAATGACTTAAATATTTCGAAATTATAGCTTTCGGGATCGGAAAAGCGTTTCTAATAACTTTGGAAGGTAGTTTGTATCGACTTGAAGATGGGCTTTTTAATCATATCAATCTCCTACCGTGAAAAGAATTTACCATCTCAACTAGTATATGTATCAAGCCAACCTTCACAATCGAGAAAAAATGTAGATGCATGTTTTGGCTTTTAAATGAAATAAGACATGTTTAGATCAAAGATGGGATGGGTCCAATGGGTCAAGATTTGTGAGTGGGTCAGTTGATCGTGGGCCAATAGGTCGTGACCCACAGCGAAAGATCACTCACCGTGACCCGCGCTGACCCACCGACCCATTCTGCTCAGTGCATTGCAGACAGCATCTTCTGAGCACTGGTGAATTTGTCTACCTTCTACTTTGAAGACCTTTATTTTTCTTGGTTTTTATTTATGTCTAATGAAAAAGGAAGTTCAGGCACTTTAGGATTTTGATATTTTCAATTGTAATAGTAGAAATAGGACTTACTACTTTTCTTTTGAGATACAGCCTGGGAGTTTTTTTTAGAGAAGCTAACTACTGGAGAATATCTTCTAATTACAAGTATAACCTCTTAAGTCAGTGGAGAGGATGTTGTGGATCATGGGTCAGAATTGATGATGGGTTTTAGTGTGTCGGGGTTGGTCACAATGGTTCAGAGCAGAGATGGTCATCCTCCCTCATTTTGCTCTCATGAGGCCCGCCCTCACCCTCATTTTAGTAGTTGAGGGTGAGCGCGATAAAGTAATTAAGGGTGAGTGTGAGGAAGGGTGAGTGTGAGGGCGTCAATGGAGGGTGAGTGTGAGGGCGTCAATGGAGGGTAAGTGTGAGGGAGGGTGAGGGTGTCAGTTGAGGGTGAGGGCGTCAATTGAGGGTGAGGGTAAGGGTTCATAAAATTAATTATCTTGCAATTCTTCATTTCTGGAAAATATGTTAGAAAATGTAATGTGTTTTTTTTTCTTAGAATTACTCGTCGTTCACAGAAAATCGTCATATCAATATTCCATCACATTCATACGCTTTTCATGCGCGAAGACAAGATGTTTCTCATAGCTTTATTACTTTTCTATATTTATATATTTTTACTTTATAGAAATAATAATTACGAAATATATAAAAATATCTACTGCAAGTTTTTGGCTACCGAAAATTTCAAAGTTTAACGAAAGTGACCCATTAAAAATACTAGAAGTTCTCAGGAAATATTTTTTTCATATATTCGTTCAGAAGAGAAACTAATAAATATTCATATATTCATTCATTCTGAAATTGTAACTAAGAAAAAGCATTATTTCTTCTAAGTAAGAGAAAAATGAATATATAAGAAAAGTACAAAGCTGCAAGCCGCAATAAATAACTTTATATTTAATTATCAAATAAAAAGATATTTCCTGCTTTTGGCTATATACCTACTTTTAGACTTCCAAACTACGCTATGCATATGAAAGGGAAGTCTTATAGAACGGCTGTGCCCGTCTGTGTGTCTGTCTGTCAACAGGTATCCCATCAAAATCGGTAAGAGCTATTGACAAGCGGTTTTCGGGAATCAATCCAGGATCCCAATAATAGGTTGCATCTCCTTCAACAACCTCCTACTTAACAGGTACCCTCAAATCACCTTGGCAGTCAATCTGTTAAACCGGAAGTGGTAGAAATAGGAAATTTCCGGTTTCAAATTAAAGACCACGAGTAAAAAACGGTAGTAGAGATCGGCAAACTGTTTTCGGAAATAAGTGGATATGAAAGGAACCACCTTAACTCCTGCATTTCTACTAAAACTGGAACTGGTAGAATCCAGAGATGGTCACCCTCCCTCATTTTGCCCTCATGAGGGCCGCCCTCACCCTTATTTTAGTAGTTGAGGGTGAGTGTGAGGGCGTCAATGGAGGGTGAGTGTGGGGGCGTAAATGGAGGGTGAGTGTGAGGGAGGGTGTCAATGGAGGGTGATGTATGAGGGAGGGTGAGTGTGAGGACGTCAATGGAGGGTGAGGGAGGGTTAGGAAAAATGACCATCTCTGGTTCAGAGTGGTTTATAATGAGTCAGTGTGGGTCACGGCGGGTCGTGGGTCAGTGTGTCTTGGATCACGACGTGTGTGGGTCAGTGTGTTGTGGATCAAGTTTTTATTTACCCATGATATCTGTGGTTAACATACTAAAGAGGAAAGGTTCCGAAGGTACGCGTCGGCGACTCTGCTCAAATTTTGCACATAGAGAGCATCCCATCAGAAAGTAATAAATCTGCTACGGTTCACTTTATCACTTCATAGAACTCGAGATAGGAGGATTTGTCTGATTTGCTAAATTAAGATCTCAATAATTTATCCTTCTACAAGGGAGGTTTCCTTCATCGTTTCCGTGGCGAAGTCGGAAGAATACACGTATACTATACATAAGGTGGAAGGTTCGTGCATACCTCAGGGTACTTTTTTAGTGGTTTGTAGACTCACCTGAACATAAATAAATTACGCATATATTCAATTTAACATATTTTTGGGGAGTAATTTTGTGGTTCGTTGGAGTTTCGTCTTGTCTTTGCCGCTGGTGGTAAAAATTTTCGAGATGGAACTGGGGTAGCGTGGATCGTCGCTGCGGGGCCACCAATTTACGGCGACAGGTCGATAGTTGACTATCTGTGGTCCACCGGCATTTACAGCTAGGGATAGTGAACAATGTCTGCCTGCTAGACTTCATGACTACCGACGTCGGCAGTCAACTAGCTTCTAGTATTCTGATACAAACCGTCTATCTTTCATGTTTATTCAAGGTATAATAATAATAATAATAATAATAATAATAATAATGAAATAAGTTGTAGTATTAGTATCACTGAAAATACAATAATTAAATTGTCTATGTTTTGTCTAGGTAGAACTACACAGAGGATTTTTCTCATTTTGGTTGGACTCAACTGTAATCCTAGTTGAGTTACGGTAATTTCTTTGCTCCGAGTTCTAGAGTAGACTTGAAAGATGTGTGTTTCGGGTCGAGTCGATTTTCAAAGAAAAGTCACTCGTGCCCATCCCTACTAATGGGAGCTTAATCGGAGTTAAGCGAAATCGAAAATCACACAATTTACCTAAGCTACCCCGAAAACTATGAATTCGACACAAATATCTATCATTTTCTGGCAATCTTTTATATGTATTCTCTTCCCATTCACCATAGCTAAGGCGACAGTAGTCTTTTTTAGACTATAATAAATATGGTTAAAATTACTCTTAGGACAGTGGTTCTCAACCCATTTCCTATCACGATCCCCTTTTATCACATCCTCTTGTCATCGACCCCGTTATAATCTGCTTTATAATAAATTTGTGTGGCATTTTTAGCATACCTATTTCTATAAGATTAGAATCAATTTCTTGTTTATAGTGAACAGTGCCGTGCCATGGAAAATCAGCGCCCGAGGCGAGAGTATACGACGATGTCACCGTACATATGAGTGAGATTGAGAGACTAGGCGCGAAGCGCCACCATAATTGGCGCGAAGCGCTATAAAATTTTCAAAAGTAAACCCTGCTTTTCCTTGATTTTGAGAACTTTTTATTACGTTTTTCCTTCTATTTTATACATGTCCACATGCATTTTCCTAACATGAGTAACTCACTTCCTCCGAATTCTGTGCTCCCCTATTTCGGCGCCCGGCCCTCCACCCCACGACACGGCATTGATGGTGGATACAGTAGCAGTAATATATTCCCTACGATGAAGGTGCTGGTTCAAGATGGATGTTAAACTCCATCACTGAAGAGGCCATTAAAGTAGCACATAACTCTTGGCAAAGTTTTTTCATTCATTCTTTTATTCATTCATGTCGTACATTATTGGTCAGAGACCAGTACATAGGACTTGTCAAATAATAAGAAGACATTTCAATATAATTGATATTACATTAATTTACAAACTATCACTCAAGTATCCATTAATATCATAGTACATTTTGTTACACAAAAATTAAATAGTTCATTTTGAAATTCAGTATACTTTTGATATTCTTCAAATAACTTGGGAGTTTATTAAACAACTTAGCGGACATGGGAAGGACACTTCTTTTGGTGCACGAATAGTTTTGGTATGATGTGAATATATTACCCTTTTGTCGTGTGTTGTATGAATGTACATCGTCAACATGAAGAAAACTACTTTCATTTCACTTTACATATATGATACTTTTATATATGTACAGACAAGGCACAGTTAAAATTTTATTTGACTGAAAGATCCTTAGTAATAATTGCCCCACTTGGCCGAAGTTTGGACTTTGACCCCGACCTTTATGACGTCATAGGTCATAGGTCAATGACCTTGGCCCGGGGTCAATGACCTAGGGGTACTTAGGACCACCCCCTCTAAATTTTGGCAGGGGTACCTTGGCCCACGCCCTAAATTTTGGCAGGGGTACATAGGACCACCCCCTTAAATTTTGGAAATTGCCAAATCTAAAAATTTGGTATGGTAGCATAAGGGGGATGCGGCACAGGATCGACACGGCACAGGATCGACACGGCATACGACCGACAATTCAGCTCAGAAACCTGTTTCGGTCCTGTGCCGTGTCGATCCTGTGCCGTTTCGGTCCTATGCCGTGTCGATCCTATGCCGTGTCGATCCTGTGCCGTTTTGCTCTCACGCCGCTGCTCTGAAATAATTTAACTTTTAATCATGTGCCTAAAAAATAATATTTTTATTATCTGTTTAATCTTTGCTCTTACAAATTATAAACTCCTGTCGATTCTATGCCTGTGCAAGTTATATGCATAGAATACGTACGATCGAAACGGCATAGAGCCGACACGGCACAGGATCGACACGGCATAGGAACGAAACGGCACAGGATCGACACGGCACAGGATCGACACGGCGCAGGACCGAAACGGCATAGGACCGAAACGACGCACGATCATCCCCACTGCGTAGTATCTATAAAACCAAATATTTATTTCTCATAAAAGCAATCAGAGACCTGTCAATTGATTTTAAAATATAAGAATTATAAGATATTTACTATATGAATATTAATAATTGTGAGTGACAAAAGAATGATAGTGCTAAATGGACAAAATATAATTTCTTGTGTGCTTGGTCAAAAGCATTTCTATATGTATGGAATACTTATATTTATTATTATTATTATTATTATTATTATTATTATTATTATTATTATTATTATTATTATTATTATTATTATTATTATTATTACGTTTTAACTCGTTTTGAAATCATGGCCTGATTCCACTAGAAAGCGAAAGCCATGAGAAATGTAAGCTAAGTAGTAATATGGAATACTTTTAATGTTGCTCACTAGAGGAAACATGCTCGCATGTCTTCTCGTCTCGATATCGAGACCACAAGAGACTTTTTTAATAAGAAGCTCAGTTGGGAAGTAATAACTGAGCCGATGGCTCGAGCCGGTTCGCTTGGGGTGAACCATCGACTCGAGCTGGCTTGGTTGGATGAACCATCTGCTCGGTTCGGCTCATCTGGGCCGAAGGCTCTTGCTGACACGGTTCGGTGAGCTGTTGGCTCGGCTCACTTCTCGGTTCGGGTCCATAGTGAGTGAGCTGTGAGCCCAGCTGCTCAAGTTGTTTACAATTGTAAATCCGGGCCGAACAGTTTTGAAGATATTTGGCCAGTGCCCTATAACTTTTAACAATGTTTGGCTCGAGCCCGAATACTCAACCTAAACCCTCAACCCAAATTCACAAGCTCGTGAACAATATCCTTGACTCCTAGAATTCACGACTACCGAGGTTAGCAATCAACTAGTTTTTTAGTATTCAAACACAGACCGCGTTTCTTTCATGTTTAAACACAGTGTTGTTATAATTATAATTATAATTATTATTTATTATTATTAATAATAATAATAAAAGTTGTACTAGTAGTAGTACTAGTATCATTGATAACCTATATTGTCTATGCAAGATACTTGAAGAGAATACTCGAAACTACAAACCAGATTTGGTTCGACTCGACCCGAATTCGAGTCGAGTTGGAGGAAATTTTTCGAATTGCGTTCAAAGATGTCTGTTTTTAGTCGAATCGAGTTTCAAAGAATACTCGCTCGTACTCACTCGTGCCCATCGTAGGATGACCACATTCTAACAATCGAAAAGTAGGACACAAGTATAATAGTACTGTATATGATATCTTACTGCGTCGGCAATACGCATATCATTATTTCAATTAATGTTAACCTTAAGTTAATGAACATTTTTGTTAAGAAGAAGCACTGAACAAAATTATTAAAGGAATTAAACACAACTCCAAATGCTTTGATGAATAACAAATTGGTTTATTTTATGAACGTACAGTCAAAGTTCGTGTTGGGCTAAATAATAATAATAATAATAATAATAAATTTCGAAGCGTGGTATTATTTTAAGAAATGAAAGAAAATTTAGACCGGCACAAAGGAACTTCTATTTAACTTGGTTAGCATCACTGTCATAAGTTCAATAAGAAACCTTTCCTACTTGACCGATATCTCAACAAGGCCTTCTCAGTAAAAGCGATGTATTGTAAAAAATGGTTTGTTTATTGTTCTCCATCCGTAGTCTTCTGAGGAGTGTTAAAAAACACAGCGGTTCATCATTCAGGAAAAGAGTGTGTTTGATTCAAAATATTGTGAATAAAGAATGAAACATTAAGATATTGCAAATAAATTAACTCTGGACATTTCGCAGGACATTTTAAAGAAGAAGGATATTTCTCGATTTCCTAGACATCTTCGCAACACGCAGGACAGCTCTTTGAAAAACAGTACTGTACTGCGAAAATCAGTACGTCTGGTTACCCTAGCCCATCCGTACGAGTAACGCAGTATGGCATTTTAGCCAATGTTACCTTATATGAAAATATTCATAACTTATAGCTGTCAAGTAAAAATGTGTCCTTGCATTTACATAAAGCAATTCAGAAAGGGCAATAATAATAATAATAATAATAATAATAATAATAATAATAATAATAATAATAATAATAATAATAAAAGCGATAGTAATAGTAGTACGGAAAATTGAAGTGATAACATTTGTTCACATATTCTAAGTTTCAGACCTAAAAGTAACGCGTTACTTTCGAAGTAAAGTAACAGTTACTTTTTGGGGGCAAGTAACGCGTTACATTTTAGGAAAAAGTAAAGTAACTTGTAACGCGTTACATTTTTACATGTAACTTACCCAAAACTGTCCATGGGAAAATTGTTCACTGCTCGGGCCAAGATTGTTTCTGACTGTCGACAGATGGATGCCGTTTATGGCATACCTTTGCCTGAAGTACTGCCCAAAGTTTGTAGTCCAACGGGTTAAGATCCGGGCTGCTAGAAGGCCAATCAATGGTAGAAATGAAGTGAGGGACGTTCCGCGCCAGCCAGTCCTAAGTTGGTTTCGCTGTGTGGCCTGGAGCGGAATCCTGTTGGAAGGTTCACCTGGTAGCAGATAGTGGTTACACTATAGGTGTTAGCACTGTGTTCTGGTATACCTTGGCAGATGTTTTAACACCTTGTTCGCAAAAATACAGCTGGGTTGTGCTTGAGTAGCTCACTCCCCACCAAACCACCACTGAGGCAGCATGATGTGTTGGGTGTCATCCAGAAGTCCTAAACGGCAGAACTCCTAAAAATATAGGCACTAGACCTGAATTTTAGTACTTCTGCAGTTTAGGACTTGTGGCACGGTATGATTTTTAGGATTTCTGCCGTTTAGGACTTGTGCCGCGATATGATTTTTAGGACTTCTGGCGTTTAGGACTTCTGCCTTTTAGGACTTGTGCCGTTTAGGTCTTGTGCCTTTTTCATTCACTTGCTTTAGTTCTGAAATTCGCCACCACCCCACGAAATTGCGACGATGCAGCAACTAGTTGGCAATAATGTCACGAACGTAGCTAATTCCAACAATAACAACTATATTTGTACTACTAAGATTATTATTATCACTATCTGTTCTGCACTTATACGTGAATTACATAATACAACTTATTTCATTCTAAGAATTAATTACATAATTAGTTAAGAAATTCGTTTCTTTCGAATGGAGATACGAGAATCCCAAGACAAATTCCTAAAACAAAAATAAATAAATAAAAAATTGAAAAAATGTTTAAAAAGCATATTTTACCAGACTTCTGAAAGCAAGAAAACATTCAGAATTTCAATATATACTGTGTGGAGCGAATTTTATTAAGAGTAAGACAAAAATCCACCAAAGTTTACTTAATTAAGACAAAAGCTCACTAGACATTTCACGAGTGAACATTAAATACCAACGGTATACATAAAGAACGCAGTAGATTTAAAATTGAACAAAGAACATTTACTATGCAATACATTGGGTGACATTCATAAGTTCTAAACGGCACAAGTCCTAAAAATATAGGCACTAGACCTAAATTTTAGGTCCTGTGCCATTTTTGCAGAAATTGCTACATAGTCATTTAGGGGTGTAGCCTGCAATTTTTTCTAGGGGAGCTTGATTTTTATATATTAAAAGCAAATCAAAAGTTTATTTTCAGATTACAAAAGCTTCAATAAGACAATAAATTTATACATATTACACATGTACATAAATACATAATATTATTGTATTTCCAGTTACTTCCTTTTTGAAACCTGGACCTTGACAGAGCGTAAATTTAAAACCACAGCTTGTGGGAAACGTACGAATAAGTTAGTTATAAGAAATCGGAAACTGTTCATGGAAGTCCATTTGTTTGACTGTATTTATCTTCTGTACTCTTATATAAAAGAGTAAAGATGAGTGATTTTTGGGCATACTACTACAAGTAGAGTCGATAAATTTTAGTTATAAGATATAATTTTCTTATGAAAGCAGTACATAAGAAAGAATTTTTGGAAATAAGTATCGTAAAAAGGGTGGGGTAAGATTTTTTTAAAGGGTAGTGTATCTCGCAAGTTTCTAAAGCTAGTAAAATAAAACTTGGCATATAAGCTTTCCTATTAAAAAAAAACAACTGAAAATTGAAAATTGAACACATAAAAGGGAAAGAGCAAAGGGAGCACATTTTTTATGTTCGATTTCCCCATTACTTACTCAGAAAATATGTAAATAAATTAAGGAAGGATTTGTTTAAGCTAGATGCGTGAAACTCGGCATTTGAACTTTTAACTAAAAGTAATAAAATACTATATGTTTCAGCGTCTTGAAAATTACACTTCTAAGCGAAAGGAGGGTCAGTTTCTATAATATTAAAATATCCCACTGCTTATGAGATTTGGGCAGAAAACTCTTTTTCCTTTAGGCCTCGGTTCATCCAGTTAAGCAAACGAGAGTACAAAGTGGCTGATTAATTAGGTTCTTTTAATTATTTTAACATGTTGACGTAGTTTAATTCTTTTAAAACTGTATTCTTTCACATTCTATTATAAACATATTTTATTTGCTGTAATTATTAAACACGTTTAATAAACATAAAACAGACTAACCTCCGGTCCCGGCCAGAATATGTTTTTGGTGTTAAGCCATCATTTGCCGTCCGTAACATAACCTTTGATTTAAACTTCACGTACTATCAAGACTCAAGTCTCAGAAATGTAGCATATATGAAATATATTACTTCTACTACTACTACTATACTACTACTACTACTACTACTACTACTACTAAATATTAATAATAATAATAATAATAATATAATAATAATAATAATAATAATAATAATAATAATAATAATAACAATAATAATAATAATATGTACTTCTGAAATACATATGTATCTATGTGTTATTAATTCTTTCATAATCTTGAAAGAAACTTTTGATTTGTTTATAGTTTGTAAAAATGAAGGCCCTCTAGAAAAACTTGCTGGCTATACCCTGAATGACTATGTATTGGTTTCTGTACACGTATTGTGTTATCACTTACTAGTCTAGTGTTATTTTTAGAACAAGACAATGGTTCTTGTCTTGGAATATTACTAGTTTGGTTTGGTAGTACAGTGATAGAGTGTGACCTATGATTTTATTTCCCTGTAGGGTATGCTATCTGCAATGCAATAAACTGTATATGCTTCTTCTTCCTAACAAGGCTGGGCGATAAGCCCCTGCAATTCCATTACAAATAAGGACGATATTATTTTATAAACTACTTGGTGAACCTTTGTTAATATAACGCTATTAGTTCTTACAACCTTTTGTTAATCTTATTTAACAATTGCAAAATGGAATAAGAGAGAAAATATATAATGATGATGATAGTTTATTTACATAAGGTATACATACAACAAAAGGGAATCTGTTGGTCACTACTGTGTATCTGCTAAACCAGGGTCAAACTCTGTGTGTCACAAAGGTTAGTTTAACAGAGTTTAAAATAATAATAGATATTTTGTTTGACTTACAAAGATTATCATATTAGCAAAATGATTTGAAATAACACGCCAGACATAGGATAAGCCTTGGGCTATATCGCTTAGAATTGTTTTAAGAGTAAATATATCATTTATGCATTAAATTTCATTACTGGCTACTTACACGTTTCGGCCTCGCATTGGAAGTCAGCTTCTCGTTCTTTTCATATTCCACGATAACTGTTTTAATTGCACACTCCGCCAAATTACCTTTCCGACCTTACAATACTTTCTTGGAAAACTTCGGCTAACATATATCACCAGACGTTTCGAAAACCGACATCCTTTACTTCAGGATACAATGCGTTATTTAGCATTTCACCCAACACCTCACCGTTACTATCATTCTCCACTTTCGCTCCTATAATCTACCACCGTTAGATCCCTCTTTACTTATCATCGCCGATTACGTCATTCATGAACATCTTCCTCTCATTCACCCATCATTTCCAGCACAGTGATTACCATTATTTACTAACATGGGACTCATTCATTTTCATCATTGAATAGAGCAGCCTCTAGGCTAAAGATAAGCTCATTTGTCTAACTAATATCACCCACGTGTTGTCCTGTGTATGCATCTCGCCACATCATTCACGCCCATTACTATATCATACGTATCGTGCATTCTATACCTAATCCTTCGTTATGATCATTAATGTTCTTTCCTTATAATATACTGCCTGATTATTTTCTTATTTATCTTCTTACTAATAACAATCATATATATGTAAAGTAACTTGGCTTCAGTTATCGCATCCTTATTGGTATGCAACCGTGCACTCACATGGCATCAGTTTGAGGGAATATTATTGATGAATTGGCAATGGCTTTCATGTTCTTGACGCTAATCCTTACATTTCCGACGATTTGAACTCACGTTTACTGAGTATGAGTGCATTCTGGGGATTTTTCGTAAAGTGTTTCCACACATTTGAATCACCCTGCTTCACTGTTATGCTCTACCGACATTGCAGATGTCTTTCTAGAGCATTTGAGTACAAATTCGCTATACTTAATACTCAGAACATCACTGTTGTCCGGCATCCATACCTGGCGATTATGCAACCACACACAACGGGCATGGTGTCCGCCATTTTATATTTGTTCCAGATATCGACTTAATACAAACGAATTATTGTTACCTGGTACAAGCTTATCAATTCATATCCATTTAGACCAAGTTTCACTTGGAAGATTATCCGGGACTCCCTACGTTCCTTTGGGGAACCCTTGCGCGTGCATGGTAGGATTGTGAAACATGCAAAATTCAATGGAGCAGGTATGACTTCTTCAGTGAATTTTTTACCCGCCCTCTTTATGTTGGTTAGTTTCCGAACTATTGGCGTCCGAAACTCATTTTTCCACGCTTTGTAGATCCGAAACTATGTCCGATAGCCGAAAGTTCAAGAGAACTTTTTTTCTTGTCTCAGTGGCAGGAGTCACCTCTCAAGAGTTGTAACACTTATTTTGCAACACTCGATATCTATCTATCTATCTATCTATCTATCTATCTATCTATCTATATATATATATATATATATATATATATATATATATATATATATATATATATATATATATATATACATATATATAGTAAGTAAAGATCTAAGGGTTTACTTGTCCCTACCATAAATCCTTCATTGTAACCAGATTCCGGCGTTGCCGCTCTAACTCAGGTAGAACTGTATAAAGCTCTCAGTATGGCTAGCCCCATTACGGTTATCATAGTAGCCCGAGCCCGTGCAGACCTATAAACACATTACCCCACAGAAATGAGTGCCATAAGTCCATGCCTTCTAAAGGCTGTTGCGCCATGAATTTAGTTATCATTATTATTATTGCTAATATTAATATGTAATATTAGTAATAGGCTTAATAAAGATTCTCTGTATCTCTCTCACCCTATCAATTGAGTCAAGCGCTGCTAAGCGGAGGAATTCGTAACTATTACAGAAGCTGACCAGTTGCGGGAGAAAACGCAATCGCAAGAGAAAATGAAATGAAATCTTTGAGTTTTACGTCCCACGGTTATGCCGGTTAGGCTAAAGGAGACGGTGATAATGAGAGATGAGTGAAATGGTGGAATGAAGAAAGTGGGAGGAAACGGGAGTACCCCGAGAAAACCCACGAGCACGATGTTTGTCCACCACAAAGTTCACTTGGCGGGGGCTGGGATCGAACCCGGGACCCCAAGCACCAGAGGTGAACGCTCTACCACTGAGCCACCGCGCCCCCCCAATCGCAAGAGAGCAATACGGGAAGATAGGAGCGATGCAAGAATAAATCCACTTCTCCAGGTTAAGAAATAGGAGCTCGCTGCCATATGCTCAATGTTACTGCTTCCAGTGACAACGTTGGCTGCCACTGGAAATGTAAATCATCTCTTTCTTTCCGTTTTTTAATTGACTTTTTTCAGAAATGCATCAATACTGTTTTGCGCTCAAGATCAAAGGTTTATTTTTCACTGATACACTACTTTAATACTTAAAAATATTTTAAGTATTAAAAAAATGTCAGGTTGCACAACCATGCAACATTAGTACCAGCCGCCGCTGCTATTTGGTATTCTATCTTACATGTTATATGCTTAATACTTATATAGAATGGGTCTGCGTCATTTATATGTATATTGAGAGATCGGATTTTGTCTGCACGTGCACGAAAAGAAAAGCAAATTTCTACATTTTGTGACTGAATTTTTTTTAATTTCTCCGGGGGGGGGGTGAATTTTCTTCGGGGGGAGATTCCCCCGGGCCACCCCCTGAATTCACCCCTGCCTGGCTATATGTCCTGCCCACCTAAGCCTCCTAGAGTTAATGATCCTAACAATGTTTGGTAAGCCGTATAATTTATGTAGTTCCTCGTTATGAAGTTTCCGCCATTCCTCTTGGGTCCGAATATTCGTCTGAGCATCTTCTTCTCAAATACTTTCAGTCTATGTTCTTCCCTCAGAGTAAGCGACCATGTTTCGAAACCATACAGAACAACAGGTATGATTACTGTTTTATATATTTTAAGCCTCAAACTCCTCGACTGAATTCGCGACGACAAGAGATTTTGAACTGAATAATAACACTAATTCCCTGTTTTAGTTGACATTTAATTTCTTCGTGAAAATGATTTTCGTTATCCTAGATATTTGAAAGTATCCACTTTATCAGAAGTATTATTTAATATTTTAACGCATTCATAATTGGCCGTATTACGTTCCCAACCCACTTCCATGTATTTAGTTTTCTCTGCATTTACTTCTAAACCCTTGTCCTGCAAGCGTTTAATAAGACCTTTGCATTTCTTTCTATTGTTCTCCCATCATCCCCTATTAAATTTACATCATCAGCGTACGCATAACCTGGTACCATTTCTTTCTTTACTATACCTAGTGCTCTCAACGGGTCGGGTCGGGTTCAAGACCGACCCGACCCGACCCGTGACTAGAATTGACTGACCCGACCCGACCCGAGTGACCCGACCAGTGATCCGATCCGATTGACCTGACCCGACAACCCGACCCGAGCTGACCCGATTGACCCGACTCTACAACTCGACCCGACTAACCCGACCCGACAACCCGATCCGAGCTGACCCTATTGACCAGACCCGATAACCCGACCCGATTGGCCTGACCCGACAACCCGACCCGACCTGACACGATTGACCCGACCCGACAAACCGACCCGAGCTGACCCGATTGACCCCGATCCGACAACCCTACCCGAGCTGACCCGACACGACAACCCGACGCGAGTTGACCCGACCCGACCTGACCCATTTGAGAGCACTAACTACTCCTTACATATATGTAATAACAATAAGTAAGATGTAGTACCCAAATAGTATAACAGTTGAAGTACAATGACATTATATTTCTGTTCCCATGTTACCTGCTATTTAGTGGGGAGGAAAGCTTTTATATATAAATATTTCGATGGGGTAACTTGCAACATCTGTTGCAACATGCCGCATGCCATTGAAATAGAAATTTTTGCGGTTAAGCATTGTTATATGAACAATTGTTGTTGGTAATAAAACTAAGAGTATTATTATTATTCCATTATTATTATTATTATTATTATTATTATTATTATTATTATTATTATTATAGGACAACAGTGATGGCTTATTGCTTGCAGTGCCTAGTAGTAGTTGTTTCCTTTCATCTTCTCAGTTAGAACTTCAGACTGCAGGTCAAAGTGAGCTTCATGGATCACCTGCAAATGCATCTAAGAAGATAGTGTAGAATCCTTCAGATGATCTCCTGAACATGTATGGTTCTTTCCAAAATCTGGAACTAGAAAACTGACAGCTCGGAAAAGGAAGAGAGGTGCTATTCTTACAGACACTCTAGAAAAAAGTACTTTCGAAATGAAAAAGAAGCATCTAAAAGCAACCGAAAACGTAAAATCATCAGCTGAGAAGAATTTATTCTCAAGTCGTCTGTTTGGTTTCTGAAGAACCGTACGAAGAACAGGATACAGAAGAAGACTGGGTACAGTGTTTATGTTGTGAGAAGTGGTCTCATTGGTCGTATTCCGAGAGAAATCCGTACTACATCTGTATAGATTATAGACATTGACTGCCACAGTGAAAATGAGTGAAGCGATGTTCAAGCTGTAGATTTGATAGCATTAAATTTCTGAATCAAGTCCGATTGTTGCAACTTACCCCAGATGATGTTGCAATTTACCCCATGGGTGGGGCAAGTGTCAACAGTCGGACTTAGTTCAAAAAGTGGATGCTATCAAAACTGCCGTTCGATGTTTTGCACTTCTCTTTTTTTGGTATGTAGTTAAGGCATGTACCTTTTAGTACACTCAATATAGTTTTTATATCTATAATAATTTTCGAGTAAAAAAACAGACCTGAAAATTGTTGCAACTAGCCCCATCTTCCCCTACAATCACTTTTTCAAAAAAAAAAAAATGTATAAAGCCAGTAAAGCAATTAACATGTAGGTCTATTTTCGAAGATAATATAGGAATTTTTCGTGCTGCTAATTATTTATTTTTAAAAAATCAGATGCTGAAACCAATCGATATAGCGCAGTTTAAGCAATTCAGTTTGTTTTATTTAAAAAGAAAACTCTCTATTTACAAATTTGATTGTTCCTATGTATTAGAGCAGTCTTCGAAAAATCAGTGCCTATTGTATTTCTAAAATATAGCTGGAGCCGCGGTGGGTCAGTGGTAGAGCGTTCACCCCTGGTGCATGGGGTCTCGGGTTCAAACCCTGCTCCCGCCAAGTGAACTTTGTGGTCGATAAACGCCGTGTGCGTGGATATTCTCGGGGTTCTCCCGTTTCCTCCCACTTTCTTCATTCCACCATTTCATTCCTTTCTCATAATCACCGTCTCCTTCAGCCTAACCGGCATAAGCGTGGGACGTAAAACTCAAAGATTTCATTTCATTTTCTAAAATATAGCTGTATTGATTTATTGGTATATATTTACCTTCAGTTTGTTTGAGAGAAAATTATTACAAGAACTAAAAAGTGTTTCTCTAGTAAATACGTTTTCATAGTTTAGCTATTTACGTTACTAAACAAATTTGGTTTTTTTAATACATAAAATGGCGCCCGTATATATATAGGGTGTAACTTAATTAATATAACAAACGTCGTTAGGTGATTCCTGACACCGAAATAAAACAAAAACTATACAACAACCTGGGTGTAACACCCGAAAATTTGTCGGAAAAATGTATAAACCGCCATAACTCATGAACAAAACGTCGGATTGAAGTCGGGCAAAAGAATGTCCATTGTTTTTAGTCGTAGATTCGATTAGTGTACAGTGACGATGCAAGGATGACTTCCAAAGAAACTGGAGCATTCCTTTGAGTATTTTATCAAACATCGAATGAAGAAATGATCAATCAAGTACAAGATTTAACATTAAAAAATAATAGTGCATCGTTCAAGTTAGAAGAACACTCAGAATTCGAAAGAAAGAGAGATACACATGTGTGATTCATCTATTTTGTCTCAGTACATAATGACGTCTCGGAAGAAGATTTTAAATGGAACGAAGTCTTTAACGTATCACACTTATATCTTCTAGGCTAATGGTAACGGATGATAAATGAACGGCTTCCTGTCCAAGAGTGTGTGAAAAAGGAAAAATAACTTTGATCCAGATTAGGTTTAAAACGACTGTGCATAGGACAGTCAGGCGGCATGTAAATAAATATAACATCGAAAAATGCAAAGATCATATGTGATGAACGAGTGTACAAGGAATTCTCCACATGACCCAGGGATTCAAAATATTGTGTGAATAGATATGGGGCAAAAGTAAGCTGCATTAAACGGTTTCTTCCTCGTAATATGTAATTCCGTGGAATATGGTACTTCTGTGCACAGAAGCAACAAAAGTGGGGAAACAAGGGATGTTGTACACGTTGCATAACGATACCAAGAAGTGCGCTGGAATAGTATACTTGATTTATCCGTTAGATGAATCTTCTCCCAGGAATACTTTTGATGGCGTTTTCCCCTTCCTTCGAGTTGGCAAACCTCAACTTTTCCCTGAGCTATGAAAAACTTCATTGCTATTGTGAATATACCAAAATACTATCCTAGTGTAGACCACTTACATTTTGATTTTATCATTGCCGGAGAAATTTTCTCAAAGGAAGCTCGTTGAAAGTACATTTTAAAAAAAGGATAGTCTTTTTTCGACATTCTAATGTACATACCTTAGAGCTGTATGGAATACCTACACGGAGGAATACCTACGGAACTATCGTCCCTTGTGTGCCACTTGCGAGTGGCTTACAGAAGGTTGTCTTGAAGTTTTATTGTGGAATGGCTTCAGTTAGCATGGCTGAGTTGTAATAAGCATCTACGCAACTTGTGAGTGATATACATAGTCAGATGCTCTACTGTTACACGTGTAATTACTGTATAACAGGATGGGAAATGTTGTGTTCAACGGTAGAGGGTTGTGTCCAGGTATTTAAGGTCGTGTAAAAGTGTAGACGTTGGTGTTTAAGTAAAATTGATTGTGTTAACCTGTACACGCCTGCGCGATGGAAGATTACCCTGTCCACGAGCTGGCAGATATGCAACTCATTTATGGAGCAGCAAAGGGCAATAGCCCAGAAGTGAGGCGTTTACATCGTGACCGTCGCCCTCAAAAGAGAGTAACTTTCCTTGTATTTTTCCACGCCTCCATATTCGACTTCGAGAGAGGGGTCCCTTCGGTTTCTCGTACGTGAAATCGGAGGAAATAGCCCCATATGGACAGCTGAACTTGAAGACAGCGTACGTCGAATGATCAAAACCGTCTTGAAACTATCATGTGTATGGCGTAAAAACCCACATGCAACTCTAGTAAACGATCAGCAGCAGAAATTTGGTGTGGTGTGGTGGATAATTTTGTGGTAGGATCTTATTTATTATCGATCTGTCTGTGTGGGAGTACGTATCTTTTATTTTTACGTAATTGTCTCCCAAAATTGATAGAACATGTGCCCTTGAACATAAGACAGCAGATGTGATTTCAGTATGATAGTACACCTGCACATTTTGACAGGAATATGCAGACTTACCTAAATGAAACATTCCCAGATTGGGAGAGAAAAACGTGTTATGACAACCTCGTTCATTCTACCTCACGCTGCTTGATTTTTTATTTCGGGGATACGTATGAAACTCCGGCCACGACAGTCGAAGAACTTGTAGCTCGATGTAATATAGCTGCAGCAATCATCTACGAAATTTCAGATGTGCTTGATCACAGGCGGAAAAATTTGCTTCGCCGATGTCATCTTTGCAATGCGGTCAACGGTCGACAATATCAGACTGTGAACTGTTATTCTTCATAGCTGTCTCGTGTACACATACTGCATTGCGCAAATACTGTACAAGGTACCTCTGAGTATTTCACAGTTATCCTACCTTGTACGAAACAGAATAAATCGATAATTTGAAATTGTATTTCTTTCTTTCCTTGTGCAACACGCGCAACACCTTGCGTATCGTCGAATTTCATTCCTTCTGTACTCGTAGTTATTACCTTCCACGGATTTACGCATTACGGGGAGGAAATCTTTTAATTTAGCTTACTTTGGCTCAAATTATATTCACATAATTTGTGGGAATCACTGTTGTTATGTGAAGAATCCCTTATACTCTAGTTCATCGTACATGATCTTTTGCCCCTGACTGTCTTATACACAGTCGTTATAAACCTACTCTAGATCAAAGTTATTTTTTTCTCATTTTTACACACTCTTAAGTTGAACAGGAAGCCGTTGATTGATCATCCGTTACCATTGGCATAGAAGTTATAATTATGATAAGCTAAAGACTTCGTTTCATTTAAATTCTTCTTCCGAGTCCAGGAATCACCTCCAGACGTTCATTACATTAATGAAGTTACACACTATATATATAATGATAAAAAATAATACCGATATTAGTGTCGATGAAATAGTATTTGGAGTCACTCAGACGAACAGTAACACTCCCGATGCAGTTTAAATCCATACTCAGATTCCATTGCCCTTTATGCTCAAAATGAAACTATTCTCCCCGTGCGAAGAACGGGTATTCTGTTAATAATTTATTATTAAACATCACACCATAAAATACAAAGTGTATCACGTAATGCACACGTTATACTGTTACTTGCTTAATGTATAAATGGAGGATGAAGGACTATTATTGGATCAAAAGATCCAATATATTTCAGACAATAAATTTCTTGTTGGCTTTATATCTGGAGAACAACATATAGTGTACCCAAACCTAAACTATGACTGAACTCAGTATGATGTGCTTAGTGCCTGAATAAAACGAAAGCTCGATTTAGGGGCCATTCAAAAATTCTGTTGCCCTTGATCCAAAAAATCTAATATATTTCATTCAATAAAAAAAAAATCTTGTACGTCTTATATCTGAAGAACTACATATAGTGCAGCCAAACCAAAACTATCACTTAACTCAGCATGATGTGCTTATTCCGAAAGTAATACGAAACCTTGATTTAGGGACCGTCCAAACGTTTGTAGCCCCTGATCCAAAAAGTCCAATATATTTCATTCAATCAATAATTTTATTGTATGTCTTATATATGGAGAACTACATATAGTGTAACCCAACCCAAGATATCACTTAACTCAGTGTGATATGCTTATTGCGTAAAAAATATGAAAAGTCGATTTAGGGACCGTCCAAAAATTTTGTGGCCCGTTATAAAAAAAAATCCAAAATATTTAATTAATCGAAATTTTTCTTGTACTCCTTATACCTGGAGAACTACATATCTGGAGAAAACTCGATTTAGAGACCGTTCGAATATTTTATGGTAACTGATCCAAAAATTAATATTAGCCAAGATCATAATACTTTGATCCATTTTTTAGATCATTCCTAAAATTCTTGTTTTTATCCAATCTTTCTTTTAAACCGTATCACTCTCTTTGTTCTCAATTTGAAATTTATCAAGCAATTATAAAGCATTGCTTATTATCCAATTTGTATTCGGTGTAGAGCTTCAATTTTCTCAAAGTTTCAAATAAGATAATAAAATATGATTTACTATCGGAATTCGTGTCAGGTATTATTATTACTTTTATTGGTGTTTTCCTTTCTTTCAATTGTTAAAACAAGAAACTACCTTGCACTGTCATAAAATATGTGCTCTTTTCCAATAGCATAATAAGTGCTCATATAATTTTGAACTTTAAAATTAAGGATTGAATCAGTACAAGAAGTACAATTTGGATAACGAATGACTTATAATTGATGTTTAGTGGCGTACTGAAGTAAAGGGATTAAGGACTTTGAAACCCCCCTTGAGCAAGGTATTATGCAAAATTAAGCACGTTTATCATATTAGCACGTTTATATATATAAACACTTGATATTATATAAACTTGTGTTCCTAAAGCCCCTGAACCCCCTAAACATTTGCGTAGAGTACTGATTGTGTTTCTCTTATTATTTTAACCGTTTTATGCTTTGAACGAAATTTGAAGTGCAGGAACCCTGTGAAGGTGATCACCTTTACTATAAAAATTTCTTTAATGGTTCTTAGTTTTTCTTCAAAACAATCAATAACGAACGAAAAATAAATGATTGAGTTTGATTTTAAATCGAAATTTGAAATACCACCAAAAAGTTGGCCCACCCAACCTTATTTTGTAAATCACTCTTAATAATTTTCAAAACAAACTATTTCCTCTTCAAACCAATCAATAAGAAAGGAAAACATGTTATTAGCTTGAGTATTGAATCGATATTTAAAAGCAGAAAAAACAGTATGAAGTTGACCACCAAATGTATCCTGGAAATAGATATATTTTACTGGTTGTTTTGAAACAAGTGATTTTTTCTTCAAAATAAGCAAACTGCCCCGAAACAAATCACCTTCATCAACATTATTTCTTAATTATATTCTTATGTTTTTCGAATCAAATTACTTTTCTTCCAAACAAGCAACAACAAATCCATATCAAACGATTGATTTTGGTCTTGAATCGAAATTTGTAAGTAAAGGAATCAGATTGAATTTGATCACATTCTAAATTTATTTTGTAAATCTCTTTCTCTATTTTTTCGAAACAAGCGATTTGCTCTTAAAAACAACCAATAAGAAACGCTTGGCTTCGGTTTTGATTCGAGACTTTAAAGTGGAGCCAATATGAAATTCCATCACCCATTTCTCTTGAAAAGACTCTTTATGTTTTTCGAAACAGACTATTCTTTTTCAAAATAATTAGTAGCATACGCATATCAAACAATTGATTTTGATTTTCAATCAAAATTTTAAGAGGAGGAACAAGGGTAAATTTGGCCATATACCAACTTTATTTTGTAAACATCTCTTTATGTTTTAAGAAAGATACGATTTTTACTATTTTTCTTCAAAAAAGTCAATAACAAACGAAAAACAAACGATTGGCTTCCGATTTCAATTCGAAATTTGAAAGGAGGCAACTTAACATAGGTGCATTGCTTCGCTTAAAAAAAAAAAAAAATCCAAACGCAAATTCTAAGCCTACAGTTTTAAAATTGCAGTTACATGTACATACTTCAACTTAGTATACATAAAAAATTACAGCATTATAAAAATATCAGACAAATAATATTATTTATTCGGTATTGAAAACCTCGAATCAACTATTGGAGTTATTTAGCGTATTTTTTTTAATATCACAAAATTAAAGGTGTATTTATTACGGCATGGATATATTACGCACAATATTTTTATACAATTTATATATATATATATATATATATATATATATATATATATATATATATATATATATATATATATTTTTAAAAATAGACCATTTAGAATTATTTATCCTTACAATTTTTTATATCCACAAATTCAAGGTGAGGGATATGCGATATTGATATTTTCAGAAAGTGTTGACCACCCTACAGAATGTCGATCCTGTGCCGTGTCGATCCTGTGCCGTGTCGATCCTATGCCGTGTCGATCCTGTGCCGTGTCGATCCTGTGCCGTGTCGATCCTATGCCGTGTCGGCCCTGTGCCGTTTCGGTCCTATGCCGTGTCGATCCTACGCCGTTTCGTTCCTATGCCGTTTCGATCGTATGACGGTTCTCTGCTATATATCCTTGAGAAAATAATTGTTACTTAATATTGCGTAATTATAAAATAATGTATTTTTTATAATTTCGATCGTATGAAAGTTTTGCTGTCGATCCTATGCCGTGTCGATCCTGTGCCGTTTCGGTTCTGTGCCGTGTCGATCCTATGCCGTGTCGATCCTACGCCGTGTCGATCCTATGCCGTGTCGATCCTACGCCGTGTCGATCCTATGCCGTGTCGATCCTACGCCGTGTCGGTCCTGTGCATGTAACCCAGCATAAGACCATAGTATGTACCTCTATCAGTATTGGGGGTCTATATCGTTCCCTTTCATGGGTAAAAAATTGCCAAAAATTCAAATTTCGGGGTTTTTGACCTAATTTATCCCTTTTGATGAGGTGTTATTACCCTATATGGTTATATAGGCGTATACAGGGGTCCATTACCTTTCATAAGACATGGGTATATTAATGCACCCCTTGAAAAATTTGGGAGAGGTACCTTGGCCCACCACTTAAATTTTGGAAATTGACCAATTTAAACATTGGGTATTATAGTACAGGACCCTAATATGTATGATGATAAATTTGGGTGGTCCACCTCATTTCCTTCTAGGGGTACAAAATTGCCAAAAATATAAACGTAAGCAGTACGTTATACCACGTGTTTGGTTTTTGGTCGATTTTATCCTCTTTGATGAGGTGTTATTATCCTATATAGTTATATGGTCATGTATAGGGGTCCATTCCCTTTCATAAGATATGGGTATATTTGTGCACCCCTTTAAAAATTTGGGAGGGGTACCTTGGCCCACCCCCTTAAATTTTGGAAATTGCCCAATTTCAACATTTGGTATTATAGTACTGGACCCTAACATGTATTATGATAAATTTGGGTGGTCCACCTCGTTCCTTTTTAGGGGTACAAAATTGCCAAAATTTTAGTACAACCACGTGTTTGGTATTTGGTACATTTTATCCCCCTTTGATGAGGTCCTATTACCTTATATGGTTATATGGTCATGTATAGGGTCCATTATCTATCATAAGACATGGGTACATTGGTGCACCCCGGGAGGGGTACCTTGGCCCACCCCTTAAATTTTGGAAAATGCCCAATTTAAACATTTGGTATTATAGTACAGGACCTCAATATGTATCATGATAAATTTGGATGGTCCACATCGTTCCCTTTTAGGGGTACAAAATTGCCAAAATATAAACGTTGTACCACGTGTTTGGTTTTTGGTCCATTTTATCCCCTTTGATGAGATTCTATGATTACAGGGGTCCATTTCCTATCATAAGACATGGGTATATTGTTGCACCCTTCTTAAATTTTGGCAATGGGGGTCCACTGAAATTGTCCAATTGAAGCATAGTACAGGACCTCAATATGTTTCGGTGGTCCTATTGTCAAATTTTTAAGTACAACCACGTGTTCGGTTACTGACTCAATTTATCCTATTTGATAAGGTTATAAGGTATGGACGGGTATCCCCTTTCAATTTGGTAGGACCCTTCGGGTGTAGTACGGTCACGTGATCAATGATTTGGTTTTGATGCGCGACGAGGTCCCTGGTCAATGTTCTCTAGGAATTAGGTGGAAACTTTGCCCAGGGTTCTCGTCTTATATCGCACAGTTTTTTAGGAGAATGTGATAACGTTATATGTGGAATGGACAATAAAAACACATAAATAAGCATAAATTGTATTTTATTCATTTTTCTGGTTTCTTCTTTTTCTTTCTTGTTACACTAAAGTATTGACAATGTTTGTATATTGAGCTGGGTTTCTTCATTAGACCGCCTCCTCTTCTTGATTGTAATGACTTGTTTCCATGTTTTGCATCATAGCGCCCGTTTGCAAAGCTTCGTATTGTGAATTCTGTAAAAAAGAACGAGGAAAAAGATGATTAGTATAGAAATAGATGATGATAAAACAAATACACTTACAATGATAAATATGATAAAATTACCTGGAATGTATATTGCAGCAGTCTACGATCATTAACCGTGGGTACTGTTGTGAGCAAATATTGAATTTCACGCAGAGATTTTCCTTGGGCTTTACAGCACAAATAAAAAATAAACATAATAGCCACATACGGATGAACCAAGACTTTGCATTTGGCTATTATTATATTTATAGTACATACAATGAAGTTTTAAGAATGTAACATGTTGTGGTACATAAGGAGGAAGGCCATAGCTGTCAAAATATTCTCCAACACCGCGATTATCAATATAAATTGCAATCCAATGACTTCCTAGTTTTGTAGATGGATCTGTATTTACAATGATTGCCAGGGGAAGAGAAATCCGTGAGGGCAACTCATCGTTTGCAAATACCCCAGTAAAATGATTTCTGAACAATGGACTACCGTTTAAAGCACTAGCTAATTGTAATGTATTCAACATCGTGAATGGAAATGAGACATAACGTATACGTACCTTGTAATTTAAAAGTCCAGGATAATGTTGCGCTGGTGGTCTATCTCTAGGAGTGAGGAAAACTCCCCATACACAATACAGTTTGCAGGTGCTGCTAATTTCTCTTGGAAATGAACTTCCAATCGGATGGCTCCATGTCGTTGTAAATTCCAATAGTGACAATCTCCAGCAGAAGAATCGGAAGTTAGGTCAAATACAAACAGTGTATATCCATTCTTGTAGTCGGCTCTTGAAATTGTATTTCCAGTATTGGTAAAATGTATGCCAGAGCCTGAGAACAATGTGTGGTACGATGAAATGTAGAGATTTTCTTCAAAGTTGGGTTGCAATGGTTTTGAAGGTACAGCTTTTCCATCCACGTACAATGTAAAGAAATTAATGTTTAGATGTTTAAATTCAAATGGATTGCTGGTAATAGTTCCACTGGATGCTTCATTCGATGTAAATCCTACAATAATACGATTTGGCAATGTTCCCATAAACAGGTTATCAATAGTTTTGGATTGTATATCCTTCGGGATGGTAAATGATTTCATTTGAACCCTTGTCAGAGGACACTTTGCCGGCGTAGATTGTAAAATTTTATTGTGTGCCAATTTGACATTAGGGCTGATGCTGACTTTTTTCACCTGCAACGATGCATCTAGAATATTGATTTTTGCATTGACACCACTTTCACCGGCCATGAGACAAAAGTTTGGTTTTGCAGGAATAAGTTTCACACGTAATTCCCTCCATGAATTAAAAATTTACCTTGATTAAAAATGTCACAATGAAGATGTCCAATCATATCGAATTTCATACTTTGTTTTGTCAGTTCATAGCGTTGTTGAAATCCTTTGTTCTCACTTGTGGTTGCGTTCATATGACCAGCCGTATCTTGAAACCACATTGCTGTTTGTAAATGTGTATTTTTAGCTCCATCACTATAATTGAGCAGTTTTTCCATGTACGAACGATATGGATGATTATGTGACGGAAATGAAATCAGTTTATTGTTCAAGTAGATTTGTACTTCACTAAACATAGCATTTAGAAAATCATTGACAGGTGCAATTGCTTTATCCGTATTGGTGAAGGAGGAACCATCTGGTTTCACAATTTGTGCTTGGATGTATAATAAGGTTTGTGGCAAATCAATGTATTCATCACTGCTACCACTCACTACAAATTCTATTGGTGAATTTTCAGCTATTGAACTAATTGGTTTGTAGCCTATAATACGATTGTCCAGAACACTGGTTTGCGTGGGTAACGTTGAAAAAATGTCAAATTCACTTTTTACACATTCACAGGATTGATGATGTAAGAAAGCCATCGTTGAATTAATCAAAAATATCTGGTGACGATGCCAATGATTTCTTCTTCTTCTTATGTGATAATTTACGTCTCTTCGTAGGATTGATGATGTTGTTGATCGTTGGAAGGTCAACCTCAAACTGAGAGCAGTCATCCCATTTTCGTTTATGATATCCACTTCCCAGCATAGTTTTCAACTTATTTTTAGCTTTTTCTTGTAAATTTGATTTTGCCTCTTGCATACGTTGATGAAACGATTCTTCCAGCGGTGGATTCGAGATCACCACATCATTAATCATATTGGCACCTGATTTTAATAATTCTTTTCCCACAGTTTTAGCGCCTTGCTTCACAAGTGGTAACACTGAACGAAATAAGCCACCAAGGAAACTTCCAATGCCATGTCCTGCTTGATAGGGACTTCCCACATAGACGTTGCCGATACCGGACAACGCTTGTTTTTGGTAGTATTGCAAATACGGATCAGTCATGACGACGACGACGGAAATGTAGTTTTGTACACACCGTTCCAAAGGTGAATGGCATACGATGACCTGTGCTGTCCCTTATATCGATTTGTATTTGCTCAAAATTCATTTTTTCCACCGGAACATAATGTGCAGGATTAAAGATTTGTACTGCATGACTTCCAAAAGTATGATTCACAGGATCCATGTTGACAATTCGTAGCAAGGGTACCATTGTATCTCCAACAATGACAGATTCAATAATGTCACAATAGACGTACATTTGTGAAGGTAAACCTAATCGTACATCCGGTGTATATTGTCCCTTTTCCATATCTTTTAAATCACTTTTCGGTTCAAATCCAAACATTAAACTAACACTTGGTGAGATTTGTACAGAAGTATGGATTTCCTTTTTGGGATGTCTTATGAGGCATATATTATTAGTTGCGTCATGAGATATAAATAAATTGGTTTCTTTATGATGTATATTAATTGCATGAATAAGATCCCGTATATTGTTATAATAGCGTACAGGGATCGTTACAACCTTCCACGGTTCTTGATCATTACTACTTGATGATTTGTAATATATTTTATTGTTTTTACTGTTAATGTTCAGCAAAGAATGTGGATAATGAATCTCTACAATTGCCACATCCCATTTCTGGCGAAACTCTACACGTCGTTGTAATTTCGTAATATATGAAGTCAATGTATTTTCTGGAAAATAATCCATGGAACTATTACTGGGAAGTGTAACGTAAAAATCTTGATCAGGTTCCATTCTTCTTCTTCAATGAAGTTGCAGGGATCCACGAATTGAATGAGGAAGGATATCCTTTCCCCTGGACGAGATATTCTTTTCTGTGACCTTTTGTTCTTGTACGTAATATTTTATCGATGAGGAACGTCGAAGGGAGCGGCACTGGCTGTAATTCTTCTCTGTAGAAAACACCATCGATGAGTTGATGATTTAAATCCTCTAGTTGATACACTGGTGGGTTTCTTGGTACAATGGCTTTTACTCTGAATATTTCCCAAGTCCAGTTCTCGAGGTAACCCTTGTCAAAGATACGTTTTGTTTTACTTATACGAACAGTATCACCAACAGATAAATCCGTATCTTGTTTTGAACGTTGTAGCTTTTTGTCGTATAAGTTATGCCACACCTCCAGTAAATTGTCCTGAGAAACGTTTGCAGGTGCCATTTTAATACTGGAATGCCGACTTTCATTGTATGCTTTTACAAGTAAAGGCAATACTTTGATGTAATTGTATGTTTGATATTTGGTAAAGTATTTCCACATACGATGTTTCAATGTCTGATTAAATTTTTCTGCGATGCTGGCTTTAATATCTGGATCCGTTGTTGTAACATGTTGCACGTTGTGTTTCCTGAGAAACTTTTGTACTGTCTTGTTGGTAAATTTAGTTCCTTGATCACTACGTAGCACAATTGATTTCCTGTCCTGGAAAATCATTTCAAATGCATTCACTATATCCTCGGCACTTTTTGATTTTAGTGGTACAGCCCATCCGTACCTACTAAACACATCAATCACTGTAAGAATATAGCGGTAATTGTCATTATAGTTTTGAAGTGATTGTAAATCATTTAAATCACATTCCCATTGATCATAAATATTGTTAACAAGATAAAAATCTCTACGGAAACGACGACGTACAGGACGATGTAACGTGTAGGTAGGTTGTTTGTTTAACCAAAGTTTTATTTTGGCTACAGGTATAGATTTTCCTGTGGCTTGCCATAATTTCTTTGCAGTAGAAAATGATGCAGGATGTGCTGGATTGTAATAAATGGATTTCAACTTTTTGTTCATGGTTTGTACGTTGACCATTGTGGAATGATACGTTTTCTTTTTGGTCGGACTTCTAAAACATCATCTTCTTCTTCTTCTTCTTCTCCGGAAGAAAATAATTCAGGTGCCGGTTTTGGTGGTGCAGATCCTTCAGATGCTGTTGTACTATTATGCTTGATAATATAGTTTAATCTTCGTGGATTACCAATCAATTCTTGAGGTGTGTTTGACGATGCAAGGTAGTTGCAAAACAATTCCCAGCCTTGAGGATTAGAATGTTTCCTCGGTCGAGTCACATCGCACATTAAATCTACAATATTGGATCCATGTAGTTTATTATCATTGATGTACACTGTTCCTTTATGATCCCACGTAATTGTGTCATCTTGTTTTAAACGACGGAATAGTAGTTCGGCTTTCTTACGATACATTTGTGGTATTGCGGCTAAAATTTCTTGTTTCGTGCTATCGTCAACATTCGGGACGTCACCATTAGGTTTCATTGATGTAATTGTAAGTGGTATTGGTTCTTCTTGTTTACGTATCACATAAAGATATTTCTGTAATATTCTATTGTACTGATTCCATTTTTCTTCATCACTTGGATACGATGTATTCAATATAGATTGCATTTCACGATCGAGATTAGATTCTCGATTTTCACTCACACGGAATGATGATGCATGCATTCGTTGAAGCATTTCTGGTGGCACTAAAACCATCTTCTTGCTATGTTCCATGAAGTTTATTGTTTAAACAAAATACTGGATAACACACTTCCTACAATAGGTGCAAGTAATGCAGGTAAGAATCCTCCTTGTTGTACGGCTAAATGTTTCTTCTTTTTATCCAATGATTTTGTATTGTCTACGAGATAGCGGAGCGTGTTCTTGTAACGCTTTAATCTTGATTTCTGCGCACTTGTCAGTGGAACATTGCCTTTTAAGACATTATAACAACATTCACAAATACTATGAATTAATGAAGCGTCTGCATTGGCAATAATAGCTTTACGCAATCTTGGTTTAGCTTTGTGCAGAGCACGTAGCAGATCAGCGTGTTTCACTGTAGGAGACATCGTGACAGACTAAGTCATTCTTTTCACATGCACAATAATTTAAACATGTTTTGTTGGTACGTAAACATAATGATGCAAATCGTCAGGAAAAATATTTGTACGAAATCGCATTTCATCGGGTGTATCTTGTTTAAGATCAATCAGTAAATAACCATGTGGATTTCTTGTTGCGTCTGCATAACTTTCTTGTAGAAACAGTGGATGCTCAGGCATGATTTGATAACTCATATGCTTGATTTGTGACTTGTCACGTGGATTTTTTAACAACAACAAATACGAACAATTTAAACTCATATTTCTATTTGCTTTACTTTGATGAAATACATTTTGTGTTATAAAAATCACACTAATATTTCGATGATGTGATCCTTTTGTGAACATATCAACAATATCACTATTCACTTCTCGCATATGGTCATCAATAATAATCAAATGTGGTCCATCTTGAGGCTGAAAATCTTTCATTCGTGGAAGTCCTTCGTGAAATTCTACTGGAACCGGCATTGTTGCATACACGTCTTGCCATTCTGCATAATACCAGTATATCTTACGAAATTTTGCATTGATCATGGTTGGAAGATGTGACAGTAATCGCTTCACAAAATACGTTTTTCCACACCCACTAGGCCCTGCGAGAATACAGGTAAATGGATGTTTCCACTGTGTATCCATGATGAACACTAACACCTTGTTTCAAAAATGATGCGTATTTAAAGCGAGTACATTTTTTTTTGTTTTAGTTTGTAAATTCTTGCACTCACTGGTGTGAAAAAGAAAAAACCGTTCATCTGTTTATCGAATAGTTGAAAACCGTTTATTTGTTAACAGGATAGTTGAAAACCGTTTATTTTTTAATCGAATAGTTAAAAACCGGATAAAGTTTAACGGTTAACCGTAAAAGCTGATCACTGATTTAAATTCTATTTGAAAAATTTTTCGTTTCAAATTTGTTCTGAAATTTTTGTTTCAAAAATTTTGTTTGAAAATTTTTTGTTTCAAAATTTTTACAAATTATTTGTTTGAAATTTATTGTTTCAAAATTTTTTGTTTGAAAATTTTTCGTTTCAAATTTTTTTTGTTGAAAAGTTTTCGTTTCAAAATTTTTGTTTGAAATTCTTTCGTTTCAAATTTTTGTTTTGAAAATTGTTTAGTTTCAAGATTTTTGTTTAAAAGTTTTCGTTTCAATTTTTGTTTTGATTTTTTTAGTTTGAAAGTTGAAAAGAAAGTTTTAAATGCCATGAATCTTGTTCAAAGTTTCCACCTAATTCCTAGAGAACATTGACCAGGGACCTCGTCGCGCATCAAAACCAAATCATTGATCACGTGACCGTACTACACCCGAAGGGTCCTACCAAATTGAAAGGGGATACCCGTCCATACCTTATAACCTTATCAAATAGGATAAATTGAGTCAGTAACCGAACACGTGGTTGTACTTAAAAATTTGACAATAGGACCACCGAAACATATTGAGGTCCTGTACTATGCTTCAATTGGACAATTTCAGTGGACCCCCATTGCCAAAATTTAAGAAGGGTGCAACAATATACCCATGTCTTATGATAGGAAATGGACCCCTGTAATCATAGAATCTCATCAAAGGGGATAAAATGGACCAAAAACCAAACACGTGGTACAACGTTTATATTTTGGCAATTTTGTACCCCTAAAAGGGAACGATGTGGACCATCCAAATTTATCATGATACATATTGAGGTCCTGTACTATAATACCAAATGTTTAAATTGGGCATTTTCCAAAATTTAAGGGGTGGGCCAAGGTACCCCTCCCGGGGTGCACCAATGTACCCATGTCTTATGATAGATAATGGACCCTATACATGACCATATAACCATATAAGGTAATAGGACCTCATCAAAGGGGGATAAAATGTACCAAATACCAAACACGTGGTTGTACTAAAATTTTGGCAATTTTGTACCCCTAAAAAGGAACGAGGTGGACCACCCAAATTTATCATAATACATGTTAGGGTCCAGTACTATAATACCAAATGTTGAAATTGGGCAATTTCCAAAATTTAAGGGGGTGGGCCAAGGTACCCCTCCCAAATTTTTAAAGGGGTGCACAAACATACCCATATCTTATGAAAGGGAATGGACCCCTATACATGACCATATAACTATATAGGATAATAACACCTCATCAAAGGGGATAAAATCGACCAAAAACCAAACACGTGGTATAACGTACTGCTTACGTTTATATTTTTGGCAATTTTGTACCCCTAGAAGGAAATGAGGTGGACCACCCAAATTTATCATCATACATATTATGGTCCTGTACTATAATACCCAATGTTTAAATTGGTCAATTTCCAAAATTTAAGTGGTGGGCCAAGGTACCCCTCCCAAATTTTTCAAGGGGTGCATTAATATACCCATGTCTTATGAAAGGTAATGGACCCCTGTATACGCCTATATAACCATATAGGGTAATAACACCTCATCAAAAGGGATAAATTAGGTCAAAAACCCCGAAATTTGAATTTTTGGCAATTTTTTACCCATGAAAGGGAACGACATAGACCCCCAATACTGATAAAGGTACATACTATGGTCTTAGGCTACCATACCAAATTTTTAGATTTGGCAATTTCCAAAATTTAAGGGGGTGGTCCTATGTACCCCTGCCAAAATTAAGGGCGTGGGCCAAGGTACCCCTGCCAAAATTTAGAGGGGGTGGTCCTAAGTACCCCTAGGTCATTGACCCCGGGCCAAGGTTATTGACCTTTGACCTATGACGTCATAAAGGTCGGGGTCAAAGTCCAAACTTCGGCCAAGTGGGGCAATTACTACTCCCTTTTGCATGAGGACCTTGGTGATAGATTAAAAATAGATCTTATTGCCTTTTTCTGTATACGAAAAGTAGTAACACTGAAATAGAAGGCTCCCCAGAAAATTATTCCATAATTTAACAAGGATTGAAACTTACCGTAGTACAATAACTGCAAAGTTAGTTTTGACACTGAACCACATAGTCCATAAATGACAAACCAGATAAGGCTTAATTTGCTATTTAACTCAGTAATATGTGCATCCCATGTAAGACTATTGCTTATTGTTACACCTAAAAATTAAGTGGATTTTGAATACTGTACATCATTTGAAATTATCACAATGTGAGGTACTGTTCGAGGTGTACATGAGTAATGAAAATTTAGTGCTTTTGTTTTCTTTGCATTTATCAGCAGTTGGATTTGAAGTGTCCATTTTATCAAACGCTCCACAGTTTGTTTTAATTTACTTTCTAGTTCAATTGTATTGTCCGCTGTTACAAGGACATATACATCATTAGTATATAGTACAATATGTTGGTAATACATATATTGAACAAGATCATTTATGTAAAATAAAAAAAGAATTGGCCCAAGAATTGAGCCTTGAGGAACACCATCAGAGATAGTAGTAGTTTTGGATGAAAATGTGACTGGCATATTGTAAATTATTTTTTCTATTTTTACTACTTGTTTTCTGTTTGTCAGGTACGAACGAAACCATTCATGCACTACACCCCTCATAACATATTTCTGGAGTTTTGCCAGTAGAAGAGAATGTTGAACGCTGCCAAATGCCTTGGAGAAATCAATAAATAAACCTACTGGATATTTTCCCTTATCAAGTACTGTAGAAACCTTTTTAATAAAGTTAAACAACGCTGTATCAATTCATTTGTTTTTTTTGGAATCCATGTTGAGAAGACGAGATTAGGTTATGGCAGGATATAAAATTTCACAAGTGCGATAACATTAGTGATTCAGAAATCTTCGAGAAAACAGACAAAATAGAATATAGTTTAGAACATAATAAGTATTTCCTTTTTTTTGCAAAGGCATAACTTTTGAAGTCTTCAATCTGTCGGGGAAAACGCCTGATTCAAATGATACATTTACAAGAAAGCATATTTGTTTCACTATTAAATGCGCACTCTTTTTTATAATTAGGGATGGGACTTCATCTATACCTGCAGAACGGGTACTAGAAAGCCTTTTGATACAGTCCAACAATTCTTCTTTAGTTACCGGAGTTACATACATACTATACTTGTTGCAATTAATATTTGGCTCTACAGCGAGATCCGCCTTTCCAGGTGGTAAATTCGTATTAAGAAAATACTAATTTAAGACTTCAATAATGGCAGCAGGATCAACGAATGAATTATTGTGATATTTCGCGAATTGGAACAGTCTTTGATGAATTGTTTATAACATTCCACGTACCTTTCATTTTGTTTTTTATCCGTGTATTATAGTGTCATTGTGGATTCTTTTGGCTGTTCGAATAACATTCTGATATATTCTTTTGTATGCTTTTATATGGGAAATAACTTTAGCTGGTAAATTAACACAGGTTTTCTTATATTTATTATAATATATAAGCCTTTGCTTTGAAATTTTTATTCCTTGCGTGACCCACTCTTTCATGATATTAAGACCTTTTCGTAACTGTAATGGAAATGCTATGTTTAAATTATGTAAGAAAACATCAACAAAATAATTGAATTTGTCATTAGCACTAGGTAAGTCGTACAAGGAGTTCCAAGATTCACGAGATAATAGAAAACAAAAGTAATTTATATTTTCCGTTGAAAATAATCTGGTTGTTCTCGTTATCGGTTTCGGACTTTCCTTCACCAGTTTCTCGGTAGGTATTCTTTAATAAATGGCTTCATGATCCGAAAATCCAAGTTCAGTAACTTCAAACAAACATTTAAGATTACTTTTTGGAATAATAATTTGGTCGATAGCTGTCTTTCCTTGACGAGTAGGTACGTTAATAGTAGTTTGTAGCTCATATAAATATAACACATCTTGAAACTTAGATTTATCAGTTGAATTCTTTAACCAATCTATGTTTATATCCCCACAGATAACTACGCTACTAAATTTTCTACATAATTTCGCTAGAAGTTTCTCAAGATTTTTAAAGAAAATTCCTAAATCGCCAGAAGGGGTCCTATAGATACACACAACACAAATACTTAACTCTTGAGGTTTTGATGCGACTACCACACAATGCATTTCGACGCAAAAATTCCGAACGTCAATCTCAGTTGCTTGTATATAAGAGCAAGCAAAAATTGCGACACCACCTCGACTTTTGACTGTACGAGAGTAGTGTGTAATAATATTAAAACCGTTTAAACTAACCATATCTATATATATAAAAGAGAACGCACAAATCCTTTGTTCCCTCATCACGCTAATACGGCTGAACCAATTTCTTTCATTTTGGGGGGGTTATTAGGATTTGGACCCTAGATGGTTTTTATCATATCACTTTAATTTTTAATTACCAGTGTCTTGAGATAATTGACCATTCAAGTGTCCATAACGTACAAATCCTTTGTTAGTTCATCATAGGTAAAAATAAACGTATTTATATGCAACCCGCATGACCGTGTCACTCGGCGGGTTAACATAAATGACAGGCGATATAATGTTAACATTTACTGCAATCTACTATGGTTTTTATCATATCACTTGAAAGCGAAAAAGTAAAAATTATCTAAGTAACAAAGTTTATTGCGTTCCGGGGTGACCGCAGCGAAGCGGGGCGGGTTAACATAATTAATGATATTTGCATCTAACCAGTGCTCACATATACAAAGAAGCTGTATATTTGAGAAGTCGCTTTCCAACAATACCTCCAGAAGATCAATTTTGTTCCCTAAACCTGGCACATTATGAAAAAGAAGGTGTAAAGAGTCAGTATTTCCTACAATAAAAAATCATTCTATAACATCTTATGCATTCTCTTCCGTCGTTCTATCTTTTGAGCATTTTCAGTTATGTTATTACAATCTTCTGCTTTATAGATTGAACTACTTGGCCTTTGTATTAAGCTAATCCTATCAATATGATCTACTCCTACACTACCACACTCTACGTTAATATTGGAGTATGTATCAAGGGTCTTGCATACGTTATTGCTACTGTCTCTTACTACAGGTGCTAGACTTTCATTATTGTCTAACGATGCTTGCCATGGTAAAGGGATGACGCTTGTCGAGACTACAGATGACGATTCTACAAGTTCAGCAAATTTATTACACATTGAACAGTTTCCAGTGTTGTTTAAATGTAGTCCGTGTCTAGTAAAATTATCTCTTTCCATAAAGCCCAATGAATGTACCTTACATTACAATAACCTTTGCATATTCTGGAAATTTTACTGTTTGTTTGTTTTAAACGTACATTAAAACAGGAGTTACCGTCTAAATCATGTCTATGTGGAATACCTGCTACAATTACGTTAGTGTTATTTAACATATTTAGACACTTGTACAGATTTACCATAGCTTTGTTACCCTCACCATATGCAACATCGTTCCCCCCGCCAATGATTATTAGTGTGTCTTTCATACTCATATCCTTGCATAGTGAACCACAGTCTCTCATTGTTTCACTCATGGTGGCACCCGGCTTCGTGATACATGACACTTCATAACTGTCACTTAATACGTCTTTTAACAGAACCGCTGTGTTTCTGGCGTGACTGTCCCCTAGAATTAATATTTTCTTATTTCCACTTAATTTGCTATTCTTCTGTCTAGGGTAACGTTTTTCCTCATGCATTGTTTTCGTAGGTATGTGTACCGTTTCTTGTTTGCCTTGCACACATTTCACTTTTCGATTTTGATTTGTTGTCACTTCGATGTCCAGTAACTCATACCGATTTTTCACGGGAATAGTGTTTGTTTTGGCCTCACTATTTTTCAACCTTTTAGTTTTATTTACACTATTGCTACTACATCCTGCCTGCGACTTAACTTCTTGAGTAGCACCTTGCACTGCAAACTTAACCTGTTTACTTATTTGTTTTACATCAGATCGTAGTTCAGCATTAGCGTGTGACAAGATCTTTGGAACTGTTATTTTGTAACGAATACTTGGACAAGTTCTGCCTGATGAGGAGAGAAGAATATCCTGGTCTGGTATGTGCTTCTTTAAAAATAATAATTCCATTTGCAATATTGTACCTCTGCGAAAGTGGCTTTTCTTCCACGGTAAGCATTAAAACAAAGACAAGAAAAAACTTATCAGTTGGAAACGGCTTGATAATGTGTGTCACGAAGATTGACCCGGGCATTGCTGCACTAGTGAAATTACACCATGTTTAGGTACCTCATTAGCTTTCAATTTTAATTATACTACAATATGCAGGTTTTGTTGCATTTGTATTTTTCTGGTGTTTCAGTATACAGTTCTCATTAGTTTCATATCATACTTCATTCATTTAAATTCATTTTCGAACAACTCTGCACTTTCTGAAAATCTTCAGTAGTCTTATTTTTTGTTGTTCTTTACAATATGTATAAAAATAAAACTATGCCTATCAGAACAAAATTCAAAATCATACTTAAAAGTAATTTCCGATATTAGATTCTACCTATATTTATCTCTTGTGCTTATCTTTGCGACCCCATTAAGCAATCTTTGTACCCCCTAGGGGTCGCGACCCCAAGGTTCAGAAACCCTGCTCTAGGCATACATGAGTTATGGTGGAGCACATACACATCCCTAGGGTTACACACACACATACATACATAAATACACAATTTTATATAAGTAAATACAGATAACAGAAAGTTGAGAGAGAGAGCGATTAAGGCATTACCGCTCTCAATCTCTTCACGTGACCGTTGCGATTCGTGAATTTCTTATGTGACAGTTTAGGGCAACAGTTTTTTATTTTAATCACTATCTGATTTTAGATATGCTTGCGTAAGTAACATGCTGTAATGCAAATATTGAGAGGTTGCCTGCGTATGAAAATAGCTGCAAATAAATGCACTACATAACTTATTTATCGCTACTACACGATTTTCTTAAATTGTATTTGATATTCACATATAAAATACCGGTATTCTGTCAATACATCAGATGTTATATTTTAAACATAATAATTACTTGTCTTGAAATGATTATATGAATATATTCATAATATATATATAAGGGCGCCCATGTTGTGGTTTCCAAGGGGGGGCAAGAAAAAGCGACATTTCAAATATAGTTTCAAATTTTGCTGTAACTATTCTAAAAATTCTATTGATTTTCCGATATTCCGAAGTACAAATTCCTCTAGGGGGCGAGAGCCCCCTGATGCGTGTCGCCACGTTTTGCCTAATCCTCGTTTCTCCTAACCAATTATCTGACACTTTTATGACAGATAAATGATAAGATTTCAGTCCGCCATTTTAGGCGAAAAAAGGATCCTCGTTTGGCCTAACCCTCGTTACGTCTAAAATGGCGGACAATAAAAAAAAATCACCGAAATTCAACAAGAGAGAAATTACGAAAGAAATTCATTTTTTAAAAATTAATATTGATATTATATTAACCCGCGGTCAATATTTTCAAGCAGTTAGGATTAGCAAAACTGCTTTATGTATTTACCATGTCCGTATGTATAATGTGTGTGTGTGTATCTGTATGAGAGAGAGAGTGAGTCCGCCCGGGAGACAAAAAGATCACTACTATGCAATAAGGATGTTAGATTCACTATTATGCACACCAGTTAAATTTGATTGTATCATGCGTGTCTTCAACTCCGGATTATCCTTAACTAGTATCATTAAAATTTGTTCAATTTTTACATCATCTCAGAGACGTAGCAATCTTAATCAGAGACTTATGCTATGGACATTCCACTAGTGTATCAAACGAGTGAAATTTGAATTCGAAAGTTATAATTTCACCAATCCAAATAAAGAAAAAACTAGTTGATTAAATGCTTTGAAAAAATTCAAATTGTAATGTATTGGGACGACAAAACTATAAATGAAGCAGAGACGTAAAAAAAACTGCTAGAGTAAAAAGAATACTTGTTTATCTTGAGCTTCTTTCAAATGTGTTCTTGCACATCTGACCTTAATGTACTTCAGAACATTTTGCAATAACAAATACAAATGTTGAAAGTAGTGGAAGAGCTTTGTAGTCATTTCCTGCATTCGTATTTCTAAGATTTGAGCAAATACTGGGAAACATTCCAGTATCATGTGAAATTCACTTGCTACAAAAAAAATCTATAACGGAACATCGTATGAGTAAATAATTATACAAATAGCAGATATGTTTGAATCGAATGAAACGACATGTTCAAATGCACGTTACAAATTTTGTGTAAGGGTTATCTTGGGCTTCATGCGTTTCCTTCCACTTTCTTTACCCCACCAGTTTCGTTTATTGTCATCATCACCGCCTCTCTTGGCCTTGGAGCATAACAATGAGTTTTAAACCAAAAGAAAAAATAAAACATTACGCTTATTTTCAATAGTGAATTCTCAGAAATGTTGAAAGGAAAATGAGAAACCTATAATTTTTTTCAGAATGAACGTTACTTTTATTTCCAAAAATTTTATGTAAAATGAGTAACTAAAAAATAAAGTTTGCATTAAAAGTAAACATGTAAAACGCAACTTAGCATTTCAGTCATCTAACATTCTAAATGAACGAAATACGACATAGCATACAAATAAGAAACTAACCAACTCTATGGCTTATGGATCCCGGCGGTTCAATGCCGCGTTCATAAAAACTCTCTACCGACCTCTATCCTTAGCCAACTGGATCCAGTTTCTACTTTGTACTCCTATCTCTGCGAGATCCATCTTAATATTGTCCTCCCATCTGCGACTAGGTCTTATTATGGTCGTTTTCCGATTGGTCTTCCAGCCAAGACTTTGGAAGCGTTTCTACTTTCTTCCATCCTGCCCACCTATCAAAGATAGCAACCAGGGCCTAGAGTTGAACGGTATTCACCAGGTTATGGCTTATGCTGATGGCATAAATTTAATAGGGGATGACAGGAGAACAATAGAAAGAAATGCAGAGATCTTATTAAAAGCTCTGCATCTTGTTAGACTTCATGACCCTAACAATGTTTGGTAAATCATATAAATTATGTAGTTCCTCGTTGTGAAGTTTCCGCCATTCCCCATTTCCGTTCCTCTTGGGTCCGAATATTCGTCTCAGGATCTTGTTCTCAAATATTTTCAGTCTATGTTCTTCTCTCAGAGTAAGCGACCATGTTTTGCAACCATATAGAACAACAGGTATGATTATCGTTTTATATATTTTAAGCTTCAAATTCCTCGACAGAATTCGCGACGACAAGAGATTTTGAACTGAATAATAACACAAATTCCGTACTTTTAATCGGCATTTAATTTCTTCGTGAATATGATTTTCGTCTGTTAATATTGATCCTAGATATTTGAAATTATCCACTTTATCAAAATTATTATTTAATATTTTAAGGCGTCCATAATTTGCCGTATTATGGTCCCAACTCACTTCCATGTATTTAGTTTTATCTGCATTTACTTCTAAACCCTTGTTCCTGCAAGCTTTTAATAAGATCTCTGCATTTCTTTCTATTGTTCTCCTGTCATCCCCTATTAAATTTACATCTTCAGCATATGCCACAACCTGGCGAATACCGTTCAACTCTAGGCCCTGGTTGTTATCTTTGATTTTCGCTATAGCGTATTCCAGAACAAAGTTGAATAATAATGGCGACAACGCATCTCCTTGTTTCAGGCCATTTTCGACGTGAAAACTCGTGGACAAAAATTTTCCTACCCGGACTTCACCTTGGGATTCATTTAAACATGTATCCAAATTAGAAAATAAATAATAATATCATCAGTAATTGATACTATTGCTTTTAAAACTTAATATTATTTTAAATAACAATTTATACAACAGATACTGTATACTCGTATATAACAAATCTTTTTCATAGATCTTAACAGTAATTAAGATTTAAACGCAAATATAAGGATTATTTATAGAAAAGTAAAAGGACAGTTACTTGAATACATTATAGACACGCCTGAAAGATGTAAACAAATACTTGCTTATATATATATATATATATATATATATATATATATATATATATATATATATATATATATATATATATATATATATATATATAGGGTGACCGCGTGACTATGTTACAAAATTTAAGGGATGATTCCTGACACGGAAACAAGAAAAAAAGTTCAAATAAACTTTTGTCCAACGTACATAATTTCGGAGCTACAAGGTGCCGAAAGCGTGGGAAAATGACATTCAAAGCTCTATAGCTCGACTATGGTGAATGATAGAGCTAATGCGGCATGGTCACGTCAAAGACACCAAAGCTGCTGTATTCAAAAATGCTTAGGTCGAGATCGTGCAATTCGTGCACAAGGGATTCCCCAAAGGAGCGTAGGGATTCCCGGATAATCTGTCAAGAAAGATGGGTCGAAAAGGATACGGATGAATAGCTGTCCCAACTGCTAGCAATAATGTGTCTGTACTAAGTCGATATCTCGCACAAGCACAAAATGGCGAACAGTTTTATACGTGCAATGTGTGGTTGCATAACGCGCACTAAATAAGAGTGGGAAACATGAAAGGAAAATGTGAATAATTTGGTACAAATGGTAAATACATGATATTACGCTGTCCTATCATTGAACAAACGCTTTTAATAAAAGGTAATAGTCATGAAATGTACTAAAATGTTGTAAAAGGATCACACTATTAAAGTCTTTCTTCCATGTATTGTTGTCATTGAAAACAAATAAACAAAACTGAGCGAAACAACCATAATGCAAAAGAGCTTGTTTCCTGAAAACAAAAGTCACAAGAATTGGAATAATGTCTTCAATCAACGTTTTACAGCACGATTGAATGCAGCCAAGAACATCATCAATTACCTGTAAACGAGACAAATCTCCCAATTATCGTACAATAGGTGATGGACATGGCGTCCCTCTGCTTCAACACAGGCGTTACAGCGTCTCAGTAAGTTCTGACGCATCCGCTGTAACAACCCAGGAGCTTTCTTGTAGTATCACAGGCAGCGAGTATTCGTGCTAATAGTTCTTCTGCGTTGTCTATAGGCGTTTCATAGACAAATGTTTTGACATGATCCCACAAGAAAAAATCAAGTGGAGTCAAATCTGAGGAACGTGCAGGCCAATTACAAGGACCGCCTCTTCCAATCCATCTGTCACGAAACGTTTGATTAAATACTCTCGAGCACTAGCTGAAAAATGGGCTGGGGCGCCATCATGTTGAACCACATCCGTTGACGAACACCGAGAGGGACATCCTCTAATAACTCTGGAAGTAGGTCTCGCAGGAATCTCGTATACACTGGTGCAGTTAATCGTGGTGGTAGTAAATATGGACCTATTATCTGATCACTGATAATACCCGCCCACATATTTATGGAGAATCGGTTTTGGTGGCCTCTTTCCACAATTGCATAAGGATTTTCGTCTGCCCATACATGACTATTGTGACTATTAAATATCCTGTCTTTCGTAAAACAAGCTTCGTCGGTGAAAAGCACGTAGGAAGCAAACTGCGGATCAATTACAGAGCGTTGGAGAAACCACTCACAAAACCGAACGCGAGGTTGAAAGTCAGTTGGACGTAAGGCCAGAACTCTGCGGATGATAGGGGTGTAACTGTTGCTCGTGTACTACTTTCCAAACAGTATCCTGTGCTACACCCCTTTTACGTGCTACTTTCCGGGTACTTACTGTTGGGTCTTGGGCGAAACGATAAAGAACTTGTTCTTCAAAGTCCGGAGTCCTTATGGTTCTTCGTCTTCCTTGGTTGTAGTATTGAGGTTGTAAATTCCCCGTGTCTCGTAAGCGCTGAAAAAGTCTGGCAAACATAGTATGTGCTGGATGTCTTCTTCGTGGATACTTCAGTCGATATAACCTATCAGCTTCTCCACTGTTGCCATTTGCTTGACCGTATACAAATATCATGTCCGCAAGTTCTGCTATCGAATACTCCATTTGATCTCACATTCGAACAAGCAATGCACAAACTGCACTAAGGAACTCGTACGCTACGAACAAACCACATGAAGAATGACCTTTCACCTTCCACAACGCCTTCTAGTAGGGTTGTCTTATACTTTCCTTACCTTCGATTGTTTTCTACGACAGAAGGAAGAACAAATGCTTGTGATCGAACCTGCAAACTGTGGCGTACTTCAGGTCATAACACCGTCTGTGAAAACAAAATATCTTCTAAACGATAACAATATGACGACATGTTAAGCATTCTAGACAAAATCTCGGAATCAGTCCTGCAAAACATCGGAAGCAGCGACTAAAACAAACGTCCTGATAAATTGTTTTTCCTTGTTCTTTTTCAATGTTCGAGTAACGCACATTACGGCTAATGATAAGAAACGGATATTTTACTGTTGTTCTCTGGCAGTGGTCACATTAACATGGGATGGCGGAAAAATCCCCCTCTCGCAAAAAGTATGCTCGGCTCGTAACATCAAATAAAATAAGATTTCTGCCTGGAAGAAAGCACCCATATCCCCCGGTTTTTCCCCTTAGTTTTACTTACTTTCAATAACAAAACTACATGGAAGAAAACAATGTTAGTGTAATGTTTGTACAACATTTTAGTACGTTTCATGATTATTCCCTTTATTAAACGCTCTATACGTACAATGAACAGGACAGTGTACTATCATGTATTTACCATTTGTACCAATTTATTCACATTTTCCTTTCATATTTTTCCCCACTCTTATTTAGTGCGCGTTATGCAACCACACATTGCACGTATAAAACTTTCGCCATTTTGTGCTTGTGCGAGATATCGACTTAGTACAGACGCATTATTGCTAGCAGTTGGGACAGCTATTCATCCGTATCCTTTTCTACCCATCTTTCTTGACAGGTTATCCAGGAATCCCTACGCTCCTTTGGGGAATCCCTTGTGCATCTGCATTTCTGCATTTCTGCATTCTGTGCAAAGATCTCTGCATTTCTTTCTATTGTTCTCCTGTCATCCCCTATTAAATTTATGCCATCAGCATAAGCCATAACCTGGTGAATACCGTTCAACTCTAGGCCCTGGTTGCTATCTTTGATAGGTGGGCAGGATGGAAGAAAGTAGAAACGCTTCCAAAGTCTTGGCTGGAAGACCAATCGGAAAACGACCATAATAAGACCTAGTCGCAGATGGGAGGACAATATTAAGATGGATCTCGCAGAGATAGGAGTACAAAGTAGAAACTGGATCCAGTTGGCTAAGGATAGAGGTCGGTAGAGAGTTTTTATGAACGCGGCATTGAACCGCCGGGATCCATAAGCCATAGAGTTGGTTAGTTTCTTATTTGTATGCTATGTCGTATTTCGTTCATTTAGAATGTTAGATGACTGAAATGCTAAGTTGCGTTTTACATGTTTACTTTTAATGCAAACTTTATTTTTTAGTTACTCATTTTACATAAAATTTTTGGAAATAAAAGTAACGTTCATTCTGAAAAAAATTATAGGTTTCTCATTTTCCTTTCAACATTTCTGAGAATTCACTATTGAAAATAAGCGTAATGTTTTATTTTTTCTTTTGGTTTAAAACTCATTGTTATGCTCCAAGGCCAAGAGAGGCGGTGATGATGACAATAAACGAAACTGGTGGGGTAAAGAAAGTGGAAGGAAACGCATGAAGCCCAAGATAACCCTTACACAAAATTTGTAACGTGCATTTGAACATGTCGTTTCATTCGATTCAAACATATCTGCTATTTGTATAATTATTTACTCATACGATGTTCCGTTATAGATTTTTTTGTAGCAAGTGAATTTCACATGATACTGGAATGTTTCCCAGTATTTGCTCAAATCTTAGAAATACGAATGCAGGAAATGACTACAAAGCTCTTCCACTACTTTCAACATTTGTATTTGTTATTGCAAAATGTTCTGAAGTACATTAAGGTCAGATGTGCAAGAACACATTTGAAAGAAGCTCAAGATAAACAAGTATTCTTTTTACTCTAGCAGTTTTTTATACGTCTCTGCTTCATTTATAGTTTTGTCGTCCCAATACATTACAATTTGAATTTTCTCAAAGCATTTAATCAACTAGTTTTTTTTATTTGGATTGGTGAAATTATAACTTTCGAATTCAAATTTCACTCGTTTGATACACTAGCGGAACGTCCATAGCATAAGTCTCTGATTAAGATTGCTACGTCTCTGAGATGATGTAAAAATTGAACAAATTTTAATGATACTAGTTAAGGATAATCCGGAGTTGAAGACATGCATGATACAATCAAATTTAACTGGTGTGCATAATAGTGAATCTAACATCCTTATTGCATAGTAGTGATCTTTTTGTCTCCCGGGCGGACTCACTCTCTCTCTCATACAGATTCACACACACACATTATACATACGGACATGGTAAATACATAAAGCAGTTTTGCTAATCCTAACTGCTTGAAAATATTGACCGCGGGTTAATATAATATCAATATTAATTTTTAAAAAATGAATTTCTTTCGTAATTTCTCTCTTGTTGAATTTCGGTGATTTTTTTTTATTGTCCGCCATTTTATACGTAACGAGGGTTAGGCCAAACGAGGATCCTTTTTTCGCCTAAAATGGCGGACTGAAATCTTATCATTTATCTGTCATAAAAGTGTCAGATAATTGGTTAGGAGAAACGAGGATTAGGCTTGGCTTGTCGTTGGAATTAGGCCAACCTTGTCGTCAGCGACCCAAAATGAGATGTGTCCAGGCTTATCGGAATCGACCACGACAAACCCGGACATCATTAGGAATGTGTTCAGGCTTGTCGTCGACCAACCTTGTCGTAAACGACCCAAAATTAGATGTGTCTAGGCTTGTCGTCGGCCAACCTTGTCGTCAGCGACCCAAAATGAGATGTGTCCCGGCTTATCGGAATCGACCACGACAAACCCGGACATCATTAGGAATGTGTTCAGGCTTGTCGTCGACCAACCTTGTCGTCAGCGACCGAAAATGAGATGTGACCAGGCTTATCGGGATCGACCACGACAAGCTTGGACACCCCAGGAATGTGTCCAGGGTTGTCGCAATCGACCACGACAAGCTTGGACACCTCAGGAATTCGTTCGAGTCTGGCGCAAGAGGATAAATTGAGAAGTGTCCAAGCTTGTCGTTGTCCAAACTTGTCGGGAGTGACCAAAATTAAGTGTCCAGGCTTGTGGTCGTCCAACCTTGTCTGCGTCCCGTCGAAACAGATGAGTGTGTTTGGAATCTTCTCGGCTATGTAGGTGCTCCAGAAGAGGCGATGGCGCTACAGTCTCTCATCGTCATGTGACCAATGGTGTTGTTGTCATCTCTGTCGTCTGCAGCTGTATAACTTCACAGTAAGGTTCACTTGGTTATTCTTTATAAATAAGAACACGTGTTGAGTGTTTGTAATCATAGGCATATGCGATATTACATTATATGAGGTCCTGGGGCCTCAATGGTAGAGCATTCACATCTTCTGCATGGAGTCCTTAGTTCGATCCCGGTTCGCGCCAAGTGAACCTTGTGGTGGACAAACACCATATGCATGGGTTTTCTCGGCTTTCTCCCGTTTCCTCATTTCTTCACTCCACCATTTCATTAATTTCTGTTCGTCGCCGTCTCTTTTAGCCCATCCGGCATCAGAGTGAAACGTAAAACTTAAATATTTCGTTTTTTCATTACAATACATATAATTTGCATAAGATATTCCATGGCTATAATATTGATGTCTGACAAGTCCGCCTGTGATTGCACCACTACCTGTATCTCTCCATATTTTAGCAGATATGTTTCAAATCCTTCCATTTACATTATAAACCATAATATTTCAACTGTTTACAATATACTCTTTCAGATATATTTTATGTTTGTGTGTGGGCACCCATTTGTGGTCGGATTAAAATACTGAATCAGTATTTTGTATAATAGATTTTGTATAACATTATTTCTTTTGCTGCAGTCTAAATATTTTTAGCAAGTAATTACGTAAAGTTACTATGTTAGAATAAGTACATAGGACTGCTGATGAAATATAAACATAAGCGGTAATATGAAATATAAACCGCTTATTACATAAATAAATATTTTTTTATAATCTGTGCATGAGTATATATAAAACTACTCACAATTTGCACAATGGCATAGGAGTGATGTGCCCATATTTCAATCCTACGCAGTGGCGGATCTAGCTCGGGTCCGGGGGGTAAGGCCCCTGTTTTAAGTAGCAGAAATAGCTAAGCTATTATTTATGTATTTTTGAAGGTTTATAGGATACTCATGAAATATCTATCTTTGTTTGGACTCTGGCTGGTCCCCCCATATGACCTTCTAAATCAGCGTTTCCCAACCTTTTTCAACTTGCGGCACACTACGGGTGTAAATTGAATTCTCGCGGCACACTCATAGTTATTATTATTATTATTAGTAGTAGTAGTAAATAGAAAATACCGTCGTAATTTTTTTCTGTCATTACTGACCTTCTCACAGAGAAAAAAGCTTGATCACTGGTTTCCCTCCATCGTAAATCATTATTTTATTTTTCATTCTAATTCAAAAATAGAAAACAATTCCAACGAAATATAGGACTTAGGCTTTTAAAAATACACTTTCTTTTTGAAGACTGTATCCAACCTTTCACTAAGGAAAATCACTAAATAACAAACGAACAAACAAATCTCTTCACTTTTAAAACAGATGAAGGTAATTTGTATGAGTGATTGCTTTGTCGAAATGGTAGAATGAGATTTTAAAATTTCAAGTTACGAAATAACCTGTAACAATGAAGAAGCAATAATGGCCATAGCAATGATAATAAATACTTTTTTTTTAAACATTAAAAATGTATAGACTAGTAACAGTGTGAAACATAATTTATTAATGGTTAATATACGTCACAATTTTTAAATATTAATAAAATTCTGTTTTCGAAATACAATATGTGTAGTAGTAATGTATGTATATACAATAATGTATTACAATTACAGTATTTTTTTTCCATCGTAGAGGTTCATAGTAATGTGAAATACAAATATACATTTTTCCTGTCTTGTAATTTTGTTGCTGTATAATTAATAATTTTGTTTTCATTTCCTCGCGGCACACCGGTTGGGAAACGTTGTTCTAAATCCTCCACTGCTCCTACATCCTTGTACATTGTGCAAGATGTTAGTACGCAAGTCAAGATGTTTTAATGGTAATACGTAAATAAATTCAATCGGTTTATTACTTCAACATTTAAGCAAATACATGAAAAAAACGATGCTCCTTCGTGGCTAAGCGGTTAGGATACTCGCCTTTGGCGTGGGAGACCCGGGTTCGATTCCCGGCGGAAGCTCATATGGTTCGGATTCCACGTTCATCTGTAGGTCTGCGTCTCGTATAGCCTCGCTGCTGAACTGGACGTTAAATTCAAAATCATCTTATCTCATGAAAAAAGACGAAAATGCATAACGGGTCTAAATGGACCAGAGAACCTTATGTGTAAATTTCAAACGAGGGCTTTAAGAGAGTTAATATCATCTAGTACTTTATTTGTCTTATCAGAGATCTGACAACAGTGAACACACAAGTAGCCAATTACAATATTTTCTGGATATAACAGTAGCTGTAATTCAGCGTCGTTTTGAGCTACAAGTCATCTATAATTCGATCAAAATTCAACTCAGGCTCACAATTTTTAAAACGAGCTACCTCATGATAAACCCAAGGAAAACAATTGCTCTCTTTTGCAACCTTGACACATAATATACGTACCAAACAGATATATGGAACTTCCTTGGAACTATGTGGTATGTGTACGCGTCTTTTGTGGAGGAGACGGTTTGATTCCCTGTGGGAGCTCATTTGGTTTGGATTTTACATTCAAGTATAGGTCCAAGTCTCATAGGCTTGCTGTTTAACGAAAGACTAAAACTCTAACCATCCATCAGGCAGATGTACAAATCCGTCGTTTCGGTTATATGCCACAAAGAATTGGTGGTATCATACAAAGAGGCACAGTTCGAAAACAAAACTTCGGATGAAAGAACATCGCGATTATTTCGAGTCTGGATTTCATTAATGTAAATTTCTGTTCAGAACAGTCTAGTCTAACTTCCTCAGTCTAGCTTCAAAAGAAATTGAACCTAGATCCTTAAGTTATTCGGATCTGTGCTTACAAAGAAATTTATTTTACCTATATTATGTCAAAGAAAACGTGCATCATCTTCCATCTACACAATATATGTTTTTGGTATATAGAATAAACTCATAACATATGACAAAAAGAAATGATATATTTGATACATAGTTAGATAAAAATGAAAACCATGTATACTATGTGATACAGGATGATTCAAGCCTGTAGTGGAGTACCACTAAGAAAGTATGATACAAAGACGGCTAACCTCGGAAATTATGCTTTCGTAAATTGGTGGTTACCATCACTGAGCAGTGTAGGAATGCTCGTTTTAGCATATGTTCAAAATATCTATGCCAACAATAATTGGTAAACAATCTGCATTTTACTGCAAAGAACAATCAATTTCTTAAGTATCATATATGAATGTAAGAAAATTGTAAACGACAGCTGCGTAATATAGGAACTTAAATAATATGTATTAAACAAATTTAAAATTCATTATTTCTTTTGTTTATAATATGCACATGGTCTCTTGTTCGATTCCAGGAGAAAGAGCTGAAAAGAATAAATTCACAATCGTTAATTTACTCTAATCAATCATCTGTCTTCTTTAACCATGGAGAATTAAACTGAAATTATTATTATTATTATTATTATTATTATTATTATTATTATTATTATTATTATTACTATTATTATTATTATTCTCTTTAGTATACTCCCTAAATACGCCACTGTCGAGAGGTATTATTTTTTACATATTAATTACGACTTCTTGTAGATTTAAGTCCATGAGAGATAACTTCTAACGAATTAAGGCTAGCGGAATTTACATACCACCAATAGATTCCTCAATTCCAGGGGTTCTCAACCTGGAGTTCACGATCCCTACGCGAGGTTGTGAGAGGGTTTCACGGGGGTCAAGAAAAGAAGCGGAAGAGATAAATATAATTTGATTCTAATACCGGAAAATATTTTTAATTATTATTTTCTATTTTATTCTGATAGGCATATTTTGTTTTTATACATACTCTTAAGAACAACAAAAAAATAGGTCTACTAAACATTTTCAAGAGATGCAGAGTTATTAAATAATAAATTTAAACGACAGAATATAAAACTAATGAGAAATGCATATTGGAATACCAGAAAAAATACAAATGGAACAAAACCTGGATATTGAAGAAAACGGGGTAATGGCACGCTGTGTATAATTGCACGCATCACTGTTTACAAAGAAGCAGAAGAAAAAGAAGGCCTGCATGGTGCTCTACCTAACCATCAAGGTGCTCAACGAACCTTACTTGAGTGAGAATGCGCTGCAGAGAACGTACTGCGAAGTATGACCATAAAGGCAATTAAAAATCTTTGTTTCTCTTAAAAAAAAACACGTTTTCTTTAAATGAAAGTTTAACTTACTTCTGGAGTACGGTATGCAAATGCATGAATAGTCAATTTAAATAAATATACGGTTAGTACTTTCGTATTATATATTTACGCATTACTGTCAAGCACAAAAAAACAAGATTTTGATTATGGCACGCATGAACACAAAAGTGCGTGTGATTTCCTCATAGAATGGATAATTTAAAGACAACACTCCAAACATTAACCTTAGGAAGCCTCAGGTATATTTTGTCATATGGAAGACGTTAGAGGGGATCAATTTCGCCCACGTTTGTAAAATTCATTTTTGACCCAAATATTTTTAAAGTTTTTAATGGTTTCTGCTAATAAATATGAGTTTTAAGTTTACATTAAATATCACTTTCACTTCTTTGGTCGCTTTGGAAACATATTTTTAATTTAAGCTTCTTGTACAAGGTGGACAATTTCGTCTTCCTCTACATTATGCGCAACAGTAAGGCATATAATAAACTAATTTTTAGGATATGCAGAGGTAAATATAAAAACTTTGCTACAAAAATACCTACACAGACCATAATTCAATGGGCTCTGAAATACAATGTAACGAAATAGCCTATGAGATTCAGTCTACGCAGCAATTGTTACTTAAAGAATGGACATACACTATTTCGAGAATCAAGACAAGACGGGAAATCTTTAGGATACTTTTTGTCTCGTCTCGATTCTCATCTCCAAAGCGAGACGATAATTTGAGTTAGCCTTGTCCTGTCTCGAATGTAAAATGTTCATTCTCATGTTATTTTATTTGTTTTAGAAACGAGATGAGAATTTTCTCTTCTCGTGGACAACATTAAACCAAACCAAATTTTCTTTCCAAATGTCACGTTTCTGCTTGTACTGGTATGACCGGAGTGATAATTAGCTCCTAGCTTTTAATCTTCGACGAGATAATAATAATTATTATTAGTTTATTATTATTACTATTATTATTCCTGAAGATTTGATACTTCAAGTATTGAAACATCCGAGTATTCAAATATCTGAATATAATAAAACGTATGTCATCGCCGATCAATCGCCATCAAAAATCCTAAAGTTGAAAAAATGTGGGACGTGGATTCGAACAAGCATCTGGATCACTGAACCGTGATCTCTACGTAGTAAACGATTCGTCTTTAGTCTGGTTACGTTAGATTTATTTGTCTCCGCTTGCAAAGTTGTGTTATATACAGGGTGGTTCAGTAATGTTGGACAGCCCTGAATAAATCGAAAACCAGAAGAGATATTAGCAAGAGTTTGGTGGATCCAGATACTTGTGGAAGGGGGACGTCTTCTGAGGTAAAACACAATGTTACCAGGTCAACAGTGTTGCCAGCTCAGTACAAAGTTATATTTTTTTAAATGGAACATATAGAAGTTTATGCCATCAAAAGAATTAGTACAGAATGTGAATACCAACAAGCGAAACCGCACCTGTCAGTGTTGCCAAATAAGGAAGTTATAAAGCTTCAAAGATCAAGAAATTAAAGTGTCCGTAGAGCAAAACTAGCAAAAAGGCAAGAAAAATAATACTACGGAATGAAAAGGAGTAACCGAAAAAGTAAACCAAAGAACGCACAGCATCCAGTGAGTAACAGGGTTGCCACAGCAAAGGGGGAAAAATTGAAAATTTTGCAGTTGCTATAGGAGGAAAAGTGCCCATATGACATAATGCTGGAAACACCATAGAAAGTTCATGTAAGATTCAGGAATCCTAATAGCGTTTGTTCGAAATCAATATCTCTAACCGTTTCCGAGATACACCAAAGGTGTGCGGAGTTTGCAACACTGCATAATAATTCCCTCGCCCTCCAAACTACAGGAACGTGTAATGAAAATGATACGCCCAACAAAATGTAAGAACTACACGGATCTAATCGTCAAATCAATTATGCAGTGTTGCAAACCCCGCACACCTTTGGTGTATCTCGAAAACGGTTAGAGATATCGCTTTCGAACAAACGCTATTAGGATTCCTGAATCTTACATAGATTTTCTATGGTGTTTCCAGCATTATGTCATATGGGCACTTTTCCTCCTATAGCAACTGCAAAATTTTCAATTTTTCCCCCCTTTACTGTGGCAACCCTGTTACTCACTGGATGCTGTGCGTTCTTTGGTTTACTCTTTCGGTTACTCCTTTTCATTCCGTAGTATTATTTTTCTTGCCTTTTTGCTAGTTTTGCTCTACGGACACTTTAATTTCTTGATCTTTGAAGCTTTATAACTTCCTTATTTGGCAACACTGACAGGTGCGGTTTCACTTGTTGATATTCACATTCTGTACTAATTCTTTTGATGGCATAAACTTCTATATGTTCCATTTAAAAAAATACAACCTTGTACTGAGCTGGCAACACTGTTGATTTGGTAACATTGTGTGGTACCTCACAAAACGTCCCCCTTCCACAAGTATCTGGATCCACCACACTCTTGCTAATATCTCTTCTGGTTTCCGATTTATTCAGGGCTGTCCAACATTACTGAACCACCCTGTATATATATATATATATATATATATATATATATATATATATATACAGATAGAGATACAGATATAAAGTTTTATATATATATATATACAGAGAGAGAGAGAGAAAAAAATGCGTCGCACCCTTCTCCCTTCTCGCATTTGTCCTGCGTCAGTGCTAAACCGGCCCTCTTTTCTGTTTCTTTCTATGGTAGAATTAACACCTCTAACTTTCACTACTTTGGATTGACCGATCCACTGTGATCCTCATTTCTTGGGTCGTCCTCTTCTAACAGATTCATCTGTAAGTAAACTTAATCTCCTACTTTAAACAATTGTTATTTATGAGAGGCAGTCTTATCATATTGTTCTTTGTTCTTAACCTTAGCTTGTTTGAGTATTGATTTAGCTAATTCGTAACTGTTCTGAAGCTTCTGCTTTAGTCTTGAGATAATCATCATATGAGTAATTTATGTCGGTTGTTTTTTCTGTAATATACCAGGGATGTTAGTCATCTGGCCAGACATCAACTCGTGTGGTGTATAATTAGTCACTGAATGCGGGGTTGAATTGTAAGCAAAAGCAGCGTATAGCAACCAGACATCGCAGTCCAATTGGTTTTCAGACACATAATGCCTCAGATATTCAGCAAGGTATCTATGAACTCTTTCCACGAAGTTGGTATGAGGATGGAATGCACTAGAATGTAGTTTCTTGATTTAGAACATGAGACACATTTTCTTGAAGGTATCGCTCATAAAATTTGTACCCTGATCGGTTAGCCTGGTTTGGGGTACGCCGAAAACACAAACGAATTTCTTAACAAACGCTTCAGCTACGGTTTTGGCATCTTGTTGCTGTAGGGGAAAGATTACTAAGTATTTGGATAGTTCGTCTTGGCATGTTAAGATGTATTTATTTCCGAGAGAACTCTCAGGAAAGGGCCCTACGATATCTAAAGCGCATTTTTCAACAACTACGTCAGGAGTGGTTGTGACAACCATCGGAAGTTTGACATTAGGCTGGGTGAGTTTCTTTTGACACGATTCATATTCTTGATATTCTCTTCAACGTCGATGTTTAGTCTTTTCCATGATTTCGGATCTATATTATTCTATTTTAAGTATGTTTTAATTTTGTCTATAGTTCGATGGACCTTGGTGTCCACCGGTAGGAAGGTTGTGAAACTCTTTAAGAATCCTATCTTTTGTTTTTTCATCAAGGGGAGAAGGTTGTCCTTCTGGACCTAAATAAGCAATACGACTCAATGCATCAGCATTGGTGTTGCGGACACCTGCTTTATAAACAATTTTGTAATTATATATTCCTCTAATTTAATTCTCCATCTTAAAAGTCGGCTACTAGGGTTTTTTACACTAACCACCCAAAGAAAAGGTTTGTGATCAGTCACAAAGGTTGTTTCTTTTCCAAAGATGTAGGAACGGAATAGTTTGGCTGTCCAAACTACCGCAAGTAATTCACACTCGGTTGTGGAGTAATTTCTTTCAGCACTATCGAGGGTACGGCTAGCATAAGAGATTGGTTTGTCCTGGCCAATCTGGCCCTGAGACAAGATGGCTCCAATCGCGACTTCTGAGGCGTCACAGGTAATGATGAAGGGACGGCTTATGTCAGGATATTGAAGGAGAAGAGGTGATGTCAATTTCTCCCTCAAAGTTTGAAAAGCTAGTTCTTGCTTGATTCCCAAATTGAATGGAACGTCTTTCATCAAAAAGGTGAGAGGTTTGGTTATGTTGCTATAACTCTCGATAAATCTACGATAGTAAGAACTTAATCCTAAAAATCCACGAAATTGTTTGACATTCTTCGGGTGAGGAAAATGTAACACTTTCTCAATTAAGCGGGGGTCTGGTTTCAGACCTTGATCTGTTATTTGATGTCCTAAGTACGTTACTTTCTGAGGAATTTACACTTATCAGGCTGAAGTTTGAGGTTGTAAGTTTAAAACCTATCAAATACAAGTTTCAATCGCGACATATGTTCCTTTAAATCTCTACTATATATACAACAATCGTCCAAATACGAAAAATACTTTAATCCTTGTAATCCGGATAAAACAATATTCATCATTCGCTGAAAAGTTGGGGGGCACCGCATAATCCAAAACTCGGTTATGTTTGTAATGACCCTATGGGATACTGAAGGCGGTCTTACTGCGGTTTTCAGGTCTAATTCTAATTTGTTGGTACGAACTGGCTAAGTCCAAGGTCGTAAAGTACTTAGTTTGCCCTAACTGATCTAAAATCTCAGTAATATTCGATAAAGGAAAGCTATCTCCAATTGTAATCTGGTTTAGTCTACGAAAATCTAAACATGTATGAATCTTAGGTTTCCCTGATGCATCCGTCTTTTTCGGCACTATGAATATCGGAAAATTCCAAGGACTCTTACTTGGGGAAATTATACCTTCATCTAACATTGTGTCGATTTGATTGGGTATTTCTGCTTTATGTACTTGAGGAATGCGGTACGGTTTCTGGGTTACAACGGTACCTCGTTTGTCTGGATGAATAGGGATGCTATGTTCAATCACATCAGTATACGAGAGCTTGTCTCCCCCTAGGTAAACCAAATCATGATATTCCTCACAATGCGATAATATTAAAGCTTTCTCTTCAGTATTCAAATGATCTAATCGCAAGTTTTTCCTAAGTAATATTAAACGCGATTTTAACTCTCCAATTTGATTTACATTATCAGATTTGTTCAATACATAAACACTAAGACAATTCGTCATGGTGTCTACTGGTTCAAAATCTATAGAAACCGGATGAATTTGTACCTCTACTTCATTTTCAGTCAAATTCAAAATACTAGTGACACATTTGTTATTCGACGCTTTCAGTATAGAGTCAGGCAGGAAAACACCATCCTCCCAAAGTACGTTTTGACAAAAACCCTTTTCTATTATTCTCAGTCTTAATTTCAATTAGTTTTCCGGTACGTGCAAGGGCTTTAACTCGAGTGCCTACATCTACTTTGAATTCAGCTTGTCCGTCATATGAAATCACACAATTATGTTTGAGAAGAAAGTCTCTACCTATTATACCGGCTACATTAGGAGGTAATAAGTCACTACGCACTTCATGAAAAGTACGGGTCACTCAATTCTCACCTATTTCTAATCTAACATCTAATGTATAATCTGTCAGGAAAGTAAATGTACACCTCTCTTTGAGTCTGGCATTCCTGCGCTCCTTCCATGAAGAGTATGAGAATTAAATTAATCAAATGTTTACTGAGGGACAAGAAGAAAAGTCTAATCTGAATAACACATTGCAGAGGGGCACAAGCTGTGAATACGAATAGTGCATAGTGTAAATGAAGGACGACATCGAAAGAGAAAGCCAGAAATAACTCCTAAAGGGAGAAAAAGAGTAAAAATTGTCGAAGTGGGAACATAAAACACAAATACAGCAAATACACTGACAACTAAAGGTTCAGCAAGCCATGATGTTGGTGTAGTGATTAAGGTGCTTGTTAAGAAATGGAAAGGACGGCAGATCGAATACCCTGCAAGGAAACTTTTAAAAATTTTTGTTAATAATACATACAGCTCATGAGAGATCTTAAAAGAGGTCGTATTTAGTCTTTCGTAGCAATTATTATTGGTAATGTTTAGTACTGATAATATTTTGTCTGCGTATTGCTTTTATTCTTGTCTTCATTTCGAAAGAAAGTATATCCGAACAAATACCACCAAAATTCCTCTTATTTTGAATGTAAACGCCATTTGCAATTTGTAAAGAATAAGAATTGAACGTTCCGACGTAGCTGAAAAATGTAAAAAAATGAAGGTGGAGGGGTTCGAAACCTATACTCATGGTTATTAAAAATGCAATCACTACATGCCTTAAACCTCTCGACCACGTTTCTACGTTGAGTAGTAAGAGGCTTGTGTTTATATTAGGATGTTTAATACGTTTTGCAAAAAGCACGGTTTAGCTCTGCCACACCATAGGAGCGAGAAGGGAGAAGGGTGCTAGGCACTTTTTCTCTCTCCTGTGGGTCTCTCTCTATCTGCATATATATATATATATATATATATATATATATATATATATATATATATATATATAACGCCATTTGTGAATGTCATATCCACCGTAATTTTCATTGGATTGAGAGCAAACTTGACACAAACATTAATTGTTGAAATACCTTGATGAGTTCGTTAGCCAGAATAATCAGATGAAAATGTTCAAAATGGCGGCCCTTCAAACTCTTAAAATGTTCCAATTGAAATATATTTCGCCTATAAATAAGTATTCACAATATTTGAGTGACTTTTCCTCTTTTAGTGAAATATTTGTGTGCAGGAACTTCTTCTCTTTTATTGAAATATTGGACCCTATTAATCACCTAAAGAAGGTTCACGCCCTTTCGCTACGGACAGGCTTTCATTTTTGAAAGGGGGATATTTTCCTATCGGAACAAGATGATTGTTAGTGATGATATGAAGTTACACATTGAAAGTGAAGTAACTTGTATAACGTGTTATTTGAAACAATAATATAATAAATATGCTTTCCCCTAACACAGAGAACTGTAAATCATGTATTTCGAGTTTGGGAGCGTGAATGGCGAGGAGTGTTATTTGATTTGCTTTTTAGTAACACATTGCATTGTAAATAGTGGTAGGCACATTAGTGGTAAGTATAATAATAGTAATCAAATTATTATTATTATTAATATTATTATTATCATATTATTATTATTATTAATAATAATAATAATAGGTGTTTTTGTGGCAACGCAATATCTTCCTCAATTTTTCATCAAACGTAATGATTGAAACGCTATATCTCCCTTACAATCAAAATATTAGCAATTTATATCGAGAGAACGGAAAATGGTATAGTGATGGGAGCAACGTTGGACAGTATGCACACATAGTACTCAGAAAAATAAGCGATTTCAATGCACAAAGAACGAAGAGGCATTGTCATGGGGAGTCATGGGGTCACAGCAGAGTCCTCTTTAGGCAAAATGTCAATAACCTATATTGAGAGAACAGGAGGTGATAGTGGGATGGGACCAACGTTGGACACCGTGGACCCATAAGGCGCATCGAAAAAATTATAGGGGGCGCCAGACAGCCGTACTTATTTCCACATGATAATATAAAATTCTGTTGTGCGAAATATACGCACGAGTTAGCTAGTAATATTTCATAATATTATTATTATTATAAACAGCGTCTTTTCATTATGTGTGCGTGTTTGACATGAAATGGAAGAGAAGATCCATCATTCGTAGAAAGAATAAAAATAGACAGATACTTTAACTCTGAAGGACGACGAAAAATACGAAAAGAGTGACTATCTGTAGCAAAAAGAAAGAAAAGTTTCTCTCAAACGGATAACAAATCAAACCAAGATAGATTCGAACTCGGGTGGACGGCGCAAAAAGCCAATGCTTTGTACAATCACCCACTGTGTCGTTAGGGATTACAAGTACTGCATTAACAGCTATCACTTCCGTGCGTTGTATACTATGATCATATGTTACTTCTTTGATGGAAGTCGGCAATGAAGTTCTTACATGTAGTAGTTAAACCTACATGCTATGTAATACATGAGGTATTTAGACCTACATGCTTTTCATACAATGTAATAAGAGGGTCATGCTGGGAATAAGAAAAAGAGCATTCCTTAGACAAAACGGAAACTATTATTGGCATCAGAAGTATTTATCTACGAGGCATGCGCAGTAATATAATTCAGAATAATTACTGTTTAGCTCAGTAAACGAAGAAATGGGTATAGAAAGCAAACATGTCGGGTCAACGAGATCGACCAGAGTTGACAGAGACGGAAGCAAATGTGTAGTAATACAACAACTTGATTAAATAGATAATTCGTTCTGTATTCTGTAGTAGATCATATCACAACTTTACGGGAGAGCATAGAAAGACTTACTAACCCTATCATATAGAAATCTTTACTAACTCGATCATATAGACACAAATGGATGTAACTGAATACTATAACTTGGATTTAACGAATGCCGTTAAGACATTCAGTGGTTAGCAGGGTTGTGTAAGACACAAAACAAATCTTCATACCTCAGCTTCCAGTAGCTAAATACATGCAATTTCTGGTTAGATACTGAACTGCTGTCGGATTTTAATACATAACGTATTGCAGGATACAAAATGCTTTGCAATACTTCTTTGTTTGTAGACAGCTATTAGTTTAGTGTTCTGGAAGGTTGTGTGTAAACTAGGGATAGCCAATTCCGGAATTTTTACTTTCCGGACTCCCGAAAGTAAACCCGGACAGATTCCGGAATTCGAAAAAACCCGATTTTGAAAAAATTCCGTAATTTGGAAAAATCCGGAATTTAGGAATTTCTGATTTCGTAAACTTTTCGAAATTCGGAAAAATCCAGAATTTTTCGGAATTCCTGGATCATTCTCAATTTCGGAATTTACTAACTTCGGGATTCTTTCCGAGTTCCGGAATTTTTCTGAATTCTGGAATTTTACCGAATTCCATAATTTTCCGAAGTCCGGGAAGTAAAACTTCCGCTTCCAAAAAATGAATTTCTGTTGGTTAATCTGTAACATGGCGGACATAAGTCTTTGACCAGGTAATGGCTACTGCTTTGAAACAAATGCAAAATATGAGAATTAAATCTGTCTATCTGTAGTTTCGTGTGGAGAAAAAACAAACTTGTGAACCAAAGGTTTAAGGACAATTCAAGTTATAAATATAAAGTTTGGCGAAGATTATTCGTAAAAGAAATACGAAAGACGTTTTCAATCGAAGAAATATAACATAGAACTTTGCAAGCGGAGACAAAGAAACCTAACGTAACCAGACTAAAGACGAATCGTTTACTACGTAGAGATCACGGTTCAGTGATCCAGATGCTTGTTCGAATCCACGTCCCACATTTTTTCAACTTTAGGATTTTTGATGGCGATTGATCGGCGATGACATACGTTTTATTATATTCAGATATTTGAATACTCGGATGTTTCAATACTTGAAGTATCAAATCTTCAGAAATAATAATAGTAATAATAATAAAGTAATAATAATTATTATTATCTCGTCGAAGATTAAAAGCTAGGAGCTAATTATCACTCCGGTCATACCAGTACAAGCAGAAACGTACATTTGGAAAAAAATATTTCGGTTTTGTTTAATGTTACCCACGAGACAAGGAATTTCTCATCTCGTTTCTAAAACAAACAAAATAACATGAGAATGAACATTTTACATTCGAGACAGGACAAGGCTAACTCAAATTATCGTCTCGCTTTGGAGATGAGAATCGAGACGAGACAAAAAGTATCCTAAACATTTCCCGTCTTGTCTCGGTTCCCGAAATAGTGTATGTCCATTCTTTAAGTAACAATTGCTGTGTAGACTGAATCTCATAGGCTATTTCGTTACATTGTATTTCAGAGCCCATTGAATTATGGTCTGTGTAGGTATTTTTGTAGCAAAGTTTTTATATTTACCTCTGTATATCCTAATAATTAGTTTATTATATACCTTACTGTTGAGTGACATTCAGTTATTTTTATTACATTTATTTTCCTTAAAACATACAGTAGAATACTTTCTACATGAAAGTTTAGTGGAATGCTCTAGTTTAAATTTTTGGTAGTTGCAGAGGTGTGTCTTGAAAGTACGGAACCCTTTCCCCGAAAACTCTACTTTTAAGTAAGTTTTGCCAAATTTTAGGGCAAGTTTAAAACTTTTAATACCATTATTATTATTATTATTATTTCTATTCTTATTATTCTTATTCTTATTATTATTATATCAACACCGTGTATAATCTTGCGGTTTGTATCTGAATAGTAAAAGCTAATTGACTGTCGATCTCGGTCGTCGAGAAGTCTTCAGGAGGCGAGGACATCAGTCACGTTCTGGTTTGAATTCCGAAGGCGTAAGTATTCGGGCTCGAGCCAAAAATTGTTAAAAGTTATAGGCTTCAGCCTATCATGTTCAAAACAGCTGGGACCGGTTTAGGGTTCTCAACGGCTCGAGTGGCTCGGCCTACAGCTCATTCACTACCGAACCGGATCGAGAATTGAGCCAACAGCTCACCCAACCGAGCCGATTTGAGCCATCGCCTTAGTTGAGCTGAATCGAACAGTGCCGATGGACTAGTTTCAACTTAGCTGGTTCGAACTGGTTCATATGAGCTGAGTAGGTGACCCTCCCAACCGAGAAAGCTCGAGTCATTGGATCAATTGGACCGAGCCGACTCGAGCTGTTCGCTGAGTTGAAACGAGCCGATCCGGTTGATGTCACTACCCGGGATGGTCTTCTGCTTGGGCTCAAGAATTCGACTGTGCAGGTCTCAGGCTTGATTTTAAGAACTACAGTATATACTTATATTGGCGTTCACGACATTTGAGGCTGTCTCGTAATAAAACTCTTGTCCTCTCGTTTTCTAGACGAGACGAGATATACTAAAATATCCCCACGAGATGCACTAAAATTATGAGACGAGATGCACCCCTGTCATGAGCAACACTAAAAGTATTCCACATTACTGCTCACATTTCTCATGGCTTTCGCTTTTCAGTCTAATCAGGCCATTATTTCAAAACGAGCTGAACGAACAAGCGAGCCATTATCAAACTCGACTCAACTCGAAACTTGACCTCGAAAACAGGGACTTGGCTCGGAACTCAAATCAAGAAAATTATCTTTGACTTGACTCGAATTGTATTCGAGTCGAGTCGAATTTTGGCTCGACTCGTGCTCATCCCTATTCGTAATTGTATTTTATGTTTCCACTTCAACAATTTCTACTCTTTTTTCTCCGTTTACCTGCTGTTTCTGTCTTTCTCTTTCGGTGTCGTCCTTTATTTACACCACGCACTATTCTTATTCTCAGCTTGTGACCCGCTTCAATGTCTTATTCAGTTTAGGCTTTTCTCCTTACCTTGACTGCACATGTGATTAATTTAATTCTCACTTTCCGCGCAGGACCGATGCAAAATTATTATTATTATTATTATTATTATTATTATTATTATTATTATTATTATTATTATTATTATTATTATTATTATTATTATTATTATTATTATTATACTATTGAACTTGCACGGCGATATTACTGTATAATATGATATCATTTCTGTAATTTTTCTTCATTGTATGTTATTTAGTTTATTAATGGGCACTAAATTGTTTCCACATCATCGAATAAATTAACTTCGGCATGCACTTTGGTGGAAATATCATTACAGCTACATTGCCGGTTCGTCCAAACATCAGGGCTGAACTTAGAAATATTTAGCTTATGATGTTGCATGAGAGGATAATATAGGGGTGAAGTGCTGGGCCTCTGAGTAATACAGTTAATCAATATAGCTTCAAATCCTTTTCAAGTTATTTTATTTTCAAAGCAATTGTGAAGAATCAAGAGTGACTTCTTATACTAAATTAGCAATCCTTAAGAAAGTCGACGGAAACACTTGTATCATGATAGAGACGATTTACGCATGTTGATTGGGAAAGGCAAGGGAATTACTAGTACATTCGAACCACTTCGTTCATCTACAGTATGCATTTTTTAATTTACCGTTCCAAGGAAAAAGCACTACACCATCTGTTAAACTAACTTTGGCTAGCGCAATTGGTAGAGTGTGATTGTCTCTATAATAGGCACATTTCTGAAGACGTTTGCCTATTTAGAGACTCACATGTGTGAAATTCGGAAAAATTTCGTTTTATCGATAACCGCCCCCTGATTCATACCCCTGATTAGATATACTTGCTTCCTCATTTCCATTGTATCACTTCTCTAATAAATGTCAGTGGAACTTTTACCTCGTTTTCACTTAACATCTCAAACGGGTGATACGCTCTCTTTAACCACCTCTCACGTGCTGTATGCATTATTAAAAATCATTCTACTTGTAGTGGATTCAAACTTACTTCCTTTTGTATTTTCAATCTAGCGTCTTAGCCACTACATTCCTGCGCTGTAACCATCTAGAATATGAGAATTAAATCAATACAGAGAAAGCGGAGAAAAAGAAAGTAGAAATTGTCGAAGTGGGAACATAAAATACAAATGCGGACATATATTCAGACAACTAAAGGTTTACCAAGCAACGATCTTCGTGTAGTGGTTAAGTCGCTAGATTTCAAACCCAAATGACGGCGGTTCGAATTGCTCCAATGTATATATATATATATATATATATATATATATATATATATATATATATAGAGAGAGAGAGAGAGAGAGAGGTTTTTTTAAAAAATAATGCATACAGCACATGAGATGTGGTGAAAGAGAGCGTATTAGCCGTTTAATACGTTAAGTGAAAAAGAGTTAAAAATTTCGGTGAAATTTATTAGAGAAGTGAAACACTGAAAGCGAGGAAGCAGGTATATTTAATCAGGGGTATGTATCAGAGGATGGTAATCTCAAAAACAGCAAATTTTCCCGAATTTCGCACATGTGAGTCTCTACGATAGGCAAATCTCTCCAGAAATGTGCCTATTGCAGAGACCATCTTGCCAGATATGCAGTAAAATTTCTATGCAATTTTGCTCTTTTGCCTATCATCACCTCTGAGACGGAAAGAGAGAGAGAAAAAGAGAGATATGTTCCCGGAACTGAGAGTGAAGTGCTTCCATTCAAATCAATGAAATGACAAATAGACGCTTACATAATGAGAAAGCGGAATACAAACAACTATAAAACATCAAAGTGATAATTGCAAGCATTATCACCTAAGGTTCCGAAACCGTGAGGGTCAATGAAATATGATCCGATGTCGGACGTCGAGAAATAATTTGATAATGAAATAAAAACAGAACTTTAGAAAATAAATTATTATGATACACTAGACACAACATGATTGCCTGTTTCTTCCCCTCATGTTAAATTGTCTCATTTTAGCGATGCGGGACGAAGCCTGTGTCTCGTCTCGTGGCTATCCCAGTGTCATCTCGTGTTTTCGAAACGAGAAAAAATTGTTATCTCGTCTCCTTTCGTCTAATTTTCTCTCGTATACCTCATAATGTAACGAAGTTTTCAAGTTAGAATTGATAGTCGGACAAGAAAGGGCTATGGAATGTTTTCGAGACATGTAAAACGCGATGATTCCAGACAAGTACATGTCACTTCTCGTCTCGGAAAACGAGACGAGACAGACGCTTTGTCCCGTCTCGTCTCGGATTTAACAAAGCCTATATTGTCGCGCACATGCTGAATTGGAAACCTCTCACCAGAGTTGAAGTGGGTGACCCACTGTGACCCACCATAAACCAGCGATCCACCATAACCTACAGACTCACTACAACCCACCGACACACTCTGGTTAGTGCATTGTATATAGCATGCTCTGAACAGTGGTGAATTTGTCTACATTTTAGTTTTAGGGTCTCTTCTTTGTTTTTTTCTTTTTTTCGCATTTGTTTCTATTTACTTATCTGAGATGACTATACAGGAAAAAGCAGACTTTGTTAAGTGAACTTTCGCGAGATAGTAGTGCATATTTAAAGTGTTAATATTACAAACTGGGAGAGCGCAGTAGCCAGAAATAGCCTAGAGAATGCGTCTTAAAGTTTCGACTCGCCGTATTTATGATACGATGACTAAAATTACCAAGTAACGGTGTGGCAGAGTGTGGAGCATTCACGATTCACGCGTAAAAGATCGCGAGTTCGATTCCCGCTCGAGTCAACTTGTTTTTGCTTTTACCACTAAAGTAGTCATTTATAACTACAAGTAAAATATTAATTCACCATATGTTTAAAATGCATGAAACAATAGTAATTTTTAATCAGTTGTAAAACTTTTCAATGTTTCATGTGATCTAGATACAAATATAACCTATTTCATTAAGTCGTTAAATAAAAAAGTTCTTGACGATTCGTGTCTATATTTGTGGACAGAGTGCGAACTGCAAGGGGGATAATTCGGAAATCTCCTTTGGCTATAGCATACATCCAGTATTCCCTAGCGGATTTCCCCCTCATCCCCCTTGCGATTCGCAGACTGTCCACAGATATAGACACGAAACTTCGGACACAGCGACTGTGGTAATCGTAATAGCGCTAGTGATATCAATATATTTATGAAATATGTTATATTTTGTATCTAGTTCACATAAAACATTGAAAAGTTTTACAACTGATTTGAAAATTCTTATCCTTTAGAATATATAAACATATAGTGAATTAATATTTTACTTGTAGTTACAAATGAATACTTTATTGGTAAAGAGCAAAAACAAGTCGATTCGAGCGGGAATCGAACGCTGGACCCTTTACACGTGAGTCGTACACTGTCCACACTTTCCCACACCGCCACTTGATAATTCTAGGCGTCGTATCATATATACGGCGAGTCGACACTTTAAGACGCTTTTTCTAGGTTATTTCTGGCTATTGCGCTCTCCCAGTTTACATGTGCACTACTACCTCGCGAAAGATGGGCCCGAAGTTTATATAACAAAGTCTGCTTTTTTTCTTGTTAGATATACTCAACTCAGGTAAGTAAATAGAAAGAAATGCAAAGGAAGAAGAAAAAGGAGATCCTAAAAGTAAAATCTAGACAAATTCACCACTGTTCAGAGGGTGCTATATACAATGCACTAAGCAGTGTGTCGGTGGGTCGTAGTGGGTATGTAGATTATGGCGGGTTGCTGGTTTATGGTGGGTAACAGTGGATGGTAGGTTGCAGTGGGTCACGTCCTGTTAACCCACGGCTCACGATCTACTTCATCTCTGGTGAGAGGCTTCCAATTCAGCATGGGCGAGACAATATAGGTTTTGGTAAATCCGAGACAAAGCGTCTGTCTCGTCTCGTTTTCCGAGACGAGACATAACAGGTCCTTGTCTGGACTCGTCGCGTTTTAAATGTCTTGAAGGCATTCCTTATGCTTCTCTTGTCCGATTATCAATTCTAACTTGTAAATTTCGTTACATTTCGAAGCCGCTTGGCTTCCAATTTTACGTCTATTATTATGAGGTTTACGAAAGAAAATTAGACGAAAGGTGACTAGATAACAATTTGTCTCGTTTCGGAAACACGAGATAACACCCGGATAGCCACGAGACCAGTGGCGAATCTAGAAGGTAAAAACTGGAGGGGGGCTTCCTGAATTTAGACTATCATAAGTATATCATGACCTTAATATACATTTTCAAAACTATATAAATAATAGCTTAAATTATTGTCGTCAATGTGAAAGTGGGGTACCTAGGCCCCGAGCTAAATGCGCCACTACACAAGGCGAGACAGTTTTTTTCTCGCCTCTCTAAAACGAGACATTTTCACATGACGAGACGCGCATCATAACCATTCCTTTTATAAAATTCTGTTTTCATTTCATTATCAAATTATTTCTCGAAATCCGACCTCGGATCATCTTTTTTCATTGACCGTCATTGCTTCCTTCACTAACTTGTGTTCATAATTGTAATTTTTTTAAAAAAAATAATTCTATTTTCTAGTTTCCATTCCACGGTCAGTCTACGGTTTTCATTCTACTACTTGTGAAGTGGAATTAACATATGATAGGTTATAATTGGTTGTGAATGTTTGTTATGTGTCTAATTGTTTGAAACCAGTTATATTTAGAAAATCGATATTATGTGGGATTATATACAGTCATCTCTCACTACTTAACTGTCTATGTATTGTATATCTATAAGTGTAGTGTTCTACGTTTCCCTTCGTAGAAAAAGTTGTTTGAAGGCTCTGGATGTAACTTTGATGGAAAGTTAGAACTACAGAAAGTGTGGAAAGAGGGATCTTTTCTTTTTTCTCTTGAAATGTCTGTAATGCGTTGCTTGTTCCGTTCACTGTATCGCTATCTGTCCTCGCTGCTTCCTTCAGGCATTATTCAGCGTCCCTCGGTGGCTAGCCTCTGCTTAGCAAAACTCACGAGTGTAATATGCATGACACACTTGTAACGTAGTGTTTTAATAACTTTGCTTTGTCGTTAACAAATATAGTGCTTTTGCTGTCTTGAATACGAATAAAACTGGTTGTGGAAAAAAATAACTGAATACGAATCTGCTAAAAGTCTACTTATATAGTTTAATATTGTAGTCTGAATATGGTCCCTCAACCCAAAACTTGTGATTGTTGCACAGGACACATTTGGGGAGAGGGGGAGTTGTGTAAGTCACAATATTTTGGTATTCGGGATATTAGTGGTATATTGTTCGGATCTTGGAACCTTAGGTGATAACGCTTGCGATTATTACTTTGTTGTTTAAACGCTGTTTTTATTCGGCATTCTTATTACGTAAGCGTCTATTTGTCACCTCGTTGATTTCAATGGAAGCACCACATTATGAGTTCTTGGAGCATCTCTCTCTTTCTCTCTCTCTTGTGTCTCTTCGCCTAAGAGGTGATGATCGGCGAAAGTGCAAAAGTGCGTAGAAATTGTATGGCATTTCTGACATGATGGTCTCTGGAATACGCACATTTCTGAAGAAATTTGATTATCGTAGAGACCCACATGGGCGAAATTCGGGAAAATTTCTAGCTTTTCCGGTCACCACCCTCTGATATAACCCCTGATTAAGTATACTTGATTCCTCATTTTCATTGTTTCACTTCTCTAATAAATTTCCCCAAAATTTTTAACTCGTTTTCACTTAACATACGAAACGGGTAATACGCTCTCTTTTACCACCTTTCATGTGCTGTATAGATTATTAAATATATATATATATATATATATATATATATATATATATATATATACTACTTGGAGCCGAATCGAACCGCCATTCTTTGGATTTGTAATCTAGCGCGTTACCCAGTACACCAAGATCGTTGCTTGGTAAACGCTTAGTTGTTGGCATATTTGCTGTATTTGTATTTTATGTTCCCACTTCGACCATTTTTACTCTTTCTTCTCTGTTTAGCAGCTGTTTCTGGCTTTCTCTTTCGGTGTCGCCATTTATTTACACTATGCACTATTGGTATTCACAGCTTGTGCCCCTCTGCAATGTCTTATTCAGATTAGACGTTTCTTCTTGTCCCTCAGTAAACATTTGATTGATTTAATTCCCATACTCTCCATGGATGGAGCGCAGGAATGCCAGACTCAGAAAAACAAGTGTACATTTACTTTCCTGACAGACTATACCTAAAGTATGGGCATGAAAATTATCGATTCCATGCACTGGAGTGGATTCACATCTATGAATCTTTTTCAACATCGACTCACGTAAATAGCTATACTTGATGAGCGGACGATCTGAGCCTGAATCTAATAACATCTCATAGTTTTTATTCAATCCATCATTCGTGCTTTTATTTTACCCTTTTCGTCAATTATACACTTGGTAGAACATTGGCACAGTTGGTCGTAACGTCCAATCGTATCAGACGTAACAGAATTCCTGTCAACGCGATCAGATTGCTGAGGTGGTTTCACCTTCGTACAACTACTACTTGTTTGTTCTGAGGAACAAAGGAAAATCTTCTTAACGCTATCACTTTGATTTTTACTAGACCAACACGTTTTACTATTTTTCGTTTTGAAGAGCTATGTTTCGATAAAAAAAAAATAAAGATTTATTCTGACTACAAGTTTGTGGCTTGGTGACTTGTTCAGCACGACATTTATCTCTTAAATTACATTCATGCGTGTCAATGACGGGATGACGACGCGGCGTAACAGCTTTCGGTTTAGGTCGAGAAGGTTTGCGCGGTGTACGGCGCTGACGACAGACATACGCTGGGCGACGCGGAGAAGGAATACGCACTGGGCGATGCTGAGTGCGACGCGGAGAAAGGCTATGTGATAGGTGACGCTGAGTGCGAAGCGGAGAATGAGTACACGCTGGGTGATGACACTGAGGATGGCGCGGAGAAGGACTTCGCGCTGGGCAACGCTGAGTGCGACGCGGAGTACGGCTACGCGTTTTGCGACACTGTGAACTACGCGGAGAAGAACTGCGCGTTTGGCGGTGATGAGAACAACGCGGAGAATGGCTTCGCGTTTGGCAGCGCTGAGAAATGTTGTTCTTTCTGGTACAAACATGGATCCGTTTCTTAACACAAGTATGGATACGTTTCATACAACAACGTAAAGTACACCAAGAATTGGAATCCTCAATTGTATTACTACTTTCACTACAATGTTTATCACGCTCATCTTCATGAGAATCTACTGAATGTTCACAATCTTCTAAACAATGAACCTTTTTGTAAAAATTTAGTCCTATCGTTACGAGAACGCGAAGAGTTATGGGAATCTCTGGGTTTACTTTCGAACTCTTGTTATGGGTAAATTTCATATTTCCTTTCTTTTCTGGCTTATCACGACTATGATTTGAAAAAGTTGCCGTATCTTCATTTCTGGATTCTAATGGCTTTCATTTCTGAGGCAAAATGTGCAACTCTTCATCTAGAGCGAAATCAACTAATTGCGCAAATTCATCTTCTGTATTTTACCACGAATTACTGTTTGAATGCGGGGATCGCTTATTCCCTGGACAAAAGATGCTTTTGTCAAATGATCAACGAATGCGTGAGAACCGGCTCTGTTTCACGACAGATTTTTGAAGCAGCAGCTTTCAGATCAGCTCGAATTACATCTACTTTGCTAGCCCATGAGCTAATACTCTCATTTTTGCCTTGCCTGGCAGAAAACAATAAACAAGCATAATAATCAATGGATCTATGTGTAGCATAATTCTCTTCTAAAATCTCCTTAACTGCCTCCCAAGAATTCGTGTTCAATCTGACTAAAATACGATTTCTAGGTTCTTCTAAATTTTTCGCCTTAATAAACTTCAACAATATAGGCTTGTCACGGGGGTTAACTAACCCTAAAGCAATTTTACATCTATCAATAAATTGTCTTAACTTAGAACGATCTCCTGTAAGACGCGCTATACACTACGAGATCAATCCTAGGAAATATATTAGAATTTATCTTCGGAAAAATGTAATGACATATCTTGTAGGAAACCCTACCATTTTTGTGCCATACACGTGAAGAGTTTTCCTTTCTGACCGAATGACGTTTATCAACATTGTGAAATAGTTCTATTTAATAAAAGTACAAAGTTGGATAATTATTGTGCTAACCACACTGCACATCCCACTGATATTAATACCAGGCTCTATATTATTAAATTGGATACCTCTAAAAAAAAAAAGAAGAAAAAAGAAAATACATAATTTCAGAAGGGTGCTGGTATACTTTTGGCGCACCACATTTTAGAAGATTTACAAATAAAATTTAATACTTTGCATGAAAAGACATATTTATAAGGATCAAATTTCTGCGAGCAACATAATTAAATACAAAGTAGGCCCTAATACATCTGTATTTTATGTTTGCAATTGTAGGATTACTAGTGTAAAATCATTATAAATGTTTTAACGACGGATAAAATAGGTGAGATACAATGTTTAGCAGAAAGGGTCCAGCTAATTTTTCTAAGAAACGTTACAATTTCGGTAGTTTCTATTTACATTAGTTTAGTTTAGATTAGTTCAGGTTATGTTACGTTAGATTATATTAGTATATGGCTCCAGCTAATTTTCAGAAAGTGATAGAATTTCGCTTACTTCTATTAATATTAGGTTAGTTTAACTTAGTTAATTTCATTAGGTTAGAATTGGTTAGGTTGTCTTAGGTCTAAGTACTTGCATCTTCCATTTCTCCCGTAAATTTTGTATGTTTTACCTACTTCTGGACCACATCTGCGAAACATTTACCTAAGTGAGTGCATATCAAAGATGACCGGTGATACTATTTTCCACTGCCGGTGTATTTCTGCATAGTTTACAGAAGCTATAGTTTATGTTTACAAGTAGAGCGCTACTACCACGATACCATGACAATTGCCATTCTAACTCGTATCATTGCCAAACCTGCTCGTTTTCAGTACATTCACTGACGCGCCTGCTTCCTTTGCTCGCACCCCCTGACAGACGCTCGGCGCCGACTTCGCCCTGCCTGACTCGGTTATATAGCATTCATACTTTCCAGACGCCACCTAGCAGAACTTGGTTTGAGTTTTTTTCAATATAGTTATTATACTATATATCCGACTCCGTATTTGTACGCAACTCGTAAAAGAATTTTAGTTTATCAACAATTGCTTTTGATGGTCCCCATGAGGGATTTTATCTATGCTATGTGAATAATTTTCATGTCCATCAATGCAAATCATTTAGGAAACAGTGACAAATTATAATTTTTCAACAATTATTTCGTGTGGTACACCTAAAGTAAACCTGCATGGTCACAAGTTGTGTTTTCACTTGTTTTGTTTTCACTTTCTCTCACCTGACGTCGCTTAAATCGAAATCTTAGGAATTTTCTTTCCGAAATAGAGCGTGCTCTAAACAAGAGAAATCTCATAGGATCGTTCAGAACACAGGGAATGACATGCAATCTGATGCCATACACGTTGAGATTTTGACTCTAGGACAAATCGTAAGAGATTTCCTAGCATCTATCCTATAGTGTATAGCCCGCTTAAATGGTTCTATAATAACTTGAATCGCCTTAGAAACTTTAACATATTCTGGTTGTTCTGAATTACCGTCGGCTTCCGCCATGTTTATAAAATCAAATACACGAGCCTACGTGGAAACAACAAATTAAACAAATGAACCTCTTGGATTTTTGCGAAAACTCGTAGGTTTTAGCAACAATGGTTTCCCAGAGGAATGTGTTACTAAAATCTATCTCTAAAACTAAATTCACGATGGCTTTATCATCTGTATGTGGCTTTTAAAATGTTTAATTTTCCAACACTAATATGCACTGCACCTAATAAACACTAATACCACTTAATGAACTGGATTCACTAATGTGCGTGTGGCGTGACGCAGTGGCGGCGATTGGACGTTAAAAGTGGGGGGCAAGATACGATCTGAATATTTGTATATCAATGTTAGTTTTCCTGGTTGTTTCTAACACTTTGTCGAAAGGTTGTATAACTAATAGGATACTATCTTTTTCAGTTAAAATACCGTACATCGTGTTTCATTTAATTAAGTAAATTGACAAGAGCAACGCACATTAGGTACTAACCCTTGATTCCTTGCTCATGAACATCAAAAATTGTGTGATGAGATTATTTAATAACATATTTGCAAAACAAATAAGTCGAAAGGATAATATTAATCATACTAATGAATAATGAGGCTTGTTTTGTAGAAGTTACATTGAAACTGGGGATTAATAAACAACTTACATTTTTAATTCCACACTTGCCATTAAAGTATGACATTACTTTTAGAAAATGAAAGACAGTAAATACCACAAGCATATGCTACGACGCAATTGTAATATTAATTCCTTTGAATTGCAATTAAAACGCAATTCCCGTACCTGTCTTAACTCCACTGGAAGACAAATAACCAATACCCACTTACGCAACGACAAATATTATATGGTACTATTTTTTTTATAAACCAGTAATATATGCAAAAACTTTACATTTCCAAATTAAACTATATACATTAACCATTTTAAATTATGGCTTTTTAAAGGTAAATTATTGAATTTCATTCAATCAGCTACAGCATCATCCCTATTTATCCTAGGATCATGGTCAGTGCCTCATTCTCTTCAGAATAGAACAACCTTTCAGACGGTTCGATTTACGTTTTCCTATCATGTCCCTAAGGCTGGAAATTTTGAGGGAAATATGGATTTTTTCTGATTTTTCTCAAACTTTGATCCCCTCTGGACCCCCTATGTTAACGCACAAATCTCAAAATCAACTGAAAAATTTGAAAGGGTGTACTAAATGTGTATAAAAAATTTCAAGCTTCTATCTTGAAAACTAAGTGAGGGAAAATGTTTACCAATGTGCTAAGAACATTCCCACAATACCCCAGATGACCCAGATGTAATATAAAGTTTCCTGAGACATCCCTATTTATCCTAGGATCATTGTTCGTACATCATTCCCTTCAGAATAGAACGTACTTTCAAATGGTACCACTAACATGTCTCCATCTTGTACCTGAGGTGGGAAAATCATGAAAAAATGGATTATTTGTTTAAAAAATATTCCTTCTTTGTACTTTTTTGCCCCTCTGTACCCCCTGTTTTAACGCAGAGATCCGAAACAAATCTGAAAAATACTAAAGGGTGTACTAAATGTGTGTGCAAAATTTAAACCTTCGAGGTGCAAAAATAAGCCCGCCAAAAATAATATCTCTACAATACTCCAGATTCTTGTATAAAAAAGATATCATGCAAAAATTCCCTTCGACATCCCTATTTATACTAGGATCATGGTTCGTACATCATTCTTTATAGAACAGAACAGCCTTTCAAACGGTACCACTCACATGTCTCTATCATGTATCTGAGGAGGTAAAATCGCGAAAAAAGAGATCTTTGTTAACCCTTAATGGCACTACGCTTTTCTTATCGTAGTTTGCACTTTCCGGGCCTGCGAGGCCCACGTACACTGTTGTATGAACATATGAACATAATTTAGTGGAGATCGTTCTGAATGTGTAACAAACTGACATTTATTTTGTATAATATGTTCAGTTGTATACAGCAATATAATTCGTAAATTATATAAAGAGCACAATATAAAGTATAAACTAAAATTAGTATTTCGAAAACGAAAAAGTGCAAATTTTCACGTTACATATACGCTTTAAAATATTATAATGCGTATATTTAACGTGAGAAGTTTTAAGTTTATTGTTCACAATATACATTATTTGTTTATTTGTCTCACTGGTACCTTGAAATATTTCTGCACATAATGCATATTTCATATATTGCCCACACACAACAAACATATTATTCTGATTTTGCAGCATACCACATTGAATATTTTGTCTCTAAAACTAGTGCACAAGTGGCATTGTTTCCTTTTCTTTTCTCCAGGTCTTGCTGGCTTATCGTTTTCAATCTTGATACCACATCTTAATAAATTCTCTTACAAAGTGGAGGACTCAGCTTTTCTCAACATTAGAGGTGTAATCAAATCATAAGCCAGCTCCTTGATGAAAATCCTTCGCTTATGCTACTTCTGGATATTCCAATACGGATTATGATATTTGAAAACAAGACAAGAGTTTGGTATTGCTACTTCTAACATATTCATGAAAAAGGCCATCCTCAAGTCTGTCTTTTACACGAATATTCTCGCAATTTTTGATCCATAAATTCGACCCCTCCTTTACTTTCATTGTAGTACTTGATAATGTCCTGCTTCCTTTTTAGGCGATTACCACCGGTTATCGAATCATGGTGCATGTTGCTAATGAGCAGGCACGTAGCCAAGGGGTGGGTCCGGGGGGTCCGGACCCCCCCTTCGGGCCCAAAAATTAAAAAAATAATGAAGGATGCAAAAAACAAACGAGGAAAAGAAGAAGCAGCGAGCAAGCGTTTCGTTACTCTTTCTTCTGAGTAGCTTTGTGTGTGCAAACGGGGGCTCAAGTTTAAAATGGATAGGTCTATTATTGTAACGGAGCATTCCGAATTCCATCTAGCTCCATGTTAATCCTATGGGCTACAAATGACGATCGATAAACCGGTTCGATCAGATAGACTCTCAGGTAGAACTTAAGAAATGCTCACAATCAGCAATAATGTGAGTCTGGCCACATAGATTCCAGTTACACTTATTAAAGAAATTTTCAGTTTCGCGGCAAATGAATCCATTTTATAGAATGTCTTTACTGCCGAAAGAGATCTCGTTACTGTCCTTGGCGGTATTAAACGAAGATAAGAAAAAGAAAACAAGAAGAACCAGTTCCAATGACCTCAAAGACTGTCTTTTTTAATATGTTTTTATATTCTTTTACTCGAGATTTCTCCATAGTTTGTTATTAAAATACTTACTAACGTATTCTCATTTTATTGTCCTAACAAACCAATATGGGTACGTTGCCAGCAAAATAGTTCAGACTGATCGAGCTCCTGGTGTGTAACCACAGTATATCATATCACGCCCCCCCTCAATATATGTTACCAGTAAAATAATTTAGAATGATCGAGCCCCTAGTGTCATAACCACAGTATTTTGTCACGGACCTCCCCCTATTACAAAATCCTGGCTACGTGCCTGTAATGAGAATCACTTTTGTTGTATTGGGAACGTAACTGACCATTGATACATCATTACTAAAAGCAAATTCGGAAGAATAAACATTTCTCTTATCACTAGGTCTCCTGATGGCAGAGATGCTCCTGTTATTATTTCTAACTGTTCCAACTATTGTTATGTTTCTTGTAAGAAGGTATTCTGCTAAAGGAATACTTGTGAAATAATTGTCTGTTATGTTACATTTTTGACATTGATTAAGGCTAGACACGAAACGCTTGGCAACTTCTGCTGCAAGACCTCTTTGAACTGGTTCAACAATTTTTCTATCACAATACAAATACACGTCAAAAGCGTAGCTAGATATAGCATCGTACATCCAAAAAACTTTCAATCCATTATTAGGCATTGTATTGAATAATAGGACATCTACCTCTAAATGGAATCAACTGTTCGTCAACTGTTAACGATTCGACGGTAGGCTGATTTGAATTCAATACATTTAAATCTGTTGACAGACATTGTAGCGTTGTAATAGGGTTCGAGTTGGAATTTTGAAACAGTTTTCTGACGAATACATTCCAATTGTTCTCGACGCCAGCAAAAAGTAGAAGTTCTAAGAACCCTAATATTTCTTCTTTGTCGACTTCTCTCCATTTATTTGGGACCTTAGTTGCTGCTCGTCTTCCTTGCAAATTAGACCACAACACAATTTCCTCCAAAATGTCATGTGTAATGAACTAATCAAACGCAGCGCGAGGTGAATCAGCAAATGTTCCCTACCGTGGTCCAGGAGCTGTGAGATCTAGTCTGAGATTGTTTGCCCAGAGAACGTGACCAAGAACGTCGGTCTTTTGAATGTAATTCTGCATTTACAATATTCGATGTTCTGTTACTTCCCTCTGTATCAGAGTCATTTTAATTGGCACTTTCACTTGTATCATTTTCACTGTGTATTTTCTATATGACAATCCATATTATTAAGAACATTCGAATCCTCACCATCACTATCTTCAAGACTGATCAACCAGAGACAAGTATTATTTTCGTCCGCTTCATCTAACATCTTCTTCTAACAATACGCGTCTAATATTTTCACCTTCTGATAGACTAGTTATACTTACAAGTAACAGTAATGAATAACACGTATTGAATAGACCTACACCAAACTTGTGCAGTAACATTACATATCGAAAGAGAGATAGAATGGCATCAAAAATGTTTTAAAAATCTTAGCAGGACCTATTTTCAAACATACTAAAGGTGTAAATAAAAATAATATATTTGCTTCCTGAATATTAGAGTATTATAATACCAAAAAAAAATATATATATATATATACAAACTATGAAAGAAATGTAAGAGCCATCTATTTGACACAAGTAAAACAATAATTTATATTTACTTCAATATTTTGAAGGAAACAAGTGAGAAAGACAGAACATGTATATGGCATAATGAATAATATTAATTAGGGCCTACAAGGCCCGGATTGTGCACAATTGGGGTATATAAAGAAAATGCCTTTACGTTTCAAAACTTAAAACTGCAAAATTGAAATGATATCACCGTAACAGCATTGAATGTTCAACTCATGATGTCAGAAAGACTTAGCCTCATACATAAATATTTATATAACTTAGAGCAGGAAATAGTACCTTCCGGGCCTCTCAGGTCCAGATTGTGCCAATAAGGGTTAAAAAGATAACTTTTTTTTTACCTTTTTGCCCCTCTGGATCCCCCTGTTTTACCGCAGAAATCTGAAAAGAATGTGGAAAATATTAAGGGGTGCACTGAAATTGTGTGAAAAATTTCAATCTTCTAGGTGCAAACGTAAGCTCTGCAAAAAGTAATAAAAAAGTCATAACAAAAAATATTTTAGGTTAAGACGTCATCACACTACATCTCGACGCAGAAAGGCGTGAAAGGATATGTAACGTGTTCTACAGTGCTTCCAGGCTCGAGAAAAAACAAAAGTAAAAAGCTTTTTTGGTACTTTTCAAATCGAATAATAAAGATTCTAGCCTATCACAGAAAAATAGATGATATAATTTAAAAGAGTTTCAAAAAAGTGGAGGCCAACTGCCCCCTCTTTCCCCCATAATCGCCGCCCATGGCGTCACGAACAGTGAGAAGGATGTTTTGCTGATTGATGGCCAGTCAAACAACAAAAGCGTCCTTTTCCCTTTTTCGCTACCGCCAAGGAGGATGGAATGAAAGTTAAACAGATGGGAAAACTTTCAGTACACAATAAATTTCACACATGCTAAATGCTCATGCACATAACACAATTCACTAAAAACAACTTATGATGGTATCAAAGTTTACGCCCTCACGATTGTTGCAGATATCCTAGGGTTATTGAAATATCCTAGGGTTGTTCAAGATTTCACACTAAGCTGACACCGAATTTATGTGGCGGGCCGGCGGTATACGTATGCGTAGACCGCCACCCACACAAGAGAGTTTAGTAATTAACCAAAATACTCCTAATTGGTCAAAAAAGTTTCTGCAGAATCACCAATTATAACACGAGCGGCAAAGTTATACTGGAACAGGAACAGGAACCAATCTGAAGATTCTAGTTAAGAAGGTAGCGTTGGCCTCGGCCAAGACTTAACTTCTAATAGAGAACGGTGGAATTCGTTATCTCGACGAAAACTTGATAGTTACCAAGCCTTTGGGATATCACTTGAAAGTAAAACTCAGAAATAAAGTTCCTTGCAGTAAGCTTGCAGTTTATTGTTCCTAATGATATTACAAGTCCACGAGCTGGGGCCCTAAGTGTAACTATGTGTTTATAGAAAGAGTTTATAACTTACGTGACTGGTTCAAATCGATAAATACTTGTACAGAGAAACAGTCACAAGATTAAACAAAACTTCACTAGATTGGGAGGGCACGAGTCAGTCCTAGTAGAAGGATAGATGCACAGGTGTAACTATTTGATCGTACCGGTATGCTTTAGGCCAGCTAGGCAATGAACCTAGAGTCTGTCAAAGCACACATCAAATAGCGAAGCTTACCAGAGAAGTTTTAGGTGTACAGGTGTTACTATTTGATCGTACCTGTGTGCTTTAGGGCCAGCTAGGCAATGAACCTAGAGTCTGTCAAAACACACATCAAATAGGGGAGTGACAGAACTTCGACCGTCTACTTCCTAAGCTCGCCAGCAGTTTCTGGGCGCACAGGTCCCGGCTGGAGCTAAGCTTTCAGAAGTAGATTGCCAAGTTCAAACGACGTAACTTTGACCGTCAGTTTCCTAAGCCGACCAGCAATTATGGCCAGACCCCTGGCTGTCGTCAAGCTTTCAGAAACAGAGTGCCAAGTTAGCCACAAGGTATGTATGGTAACCAAGAGAGTAGGGAGACCTCCGGAGAAGCCGACAGAGTGAGAGGCAGTGACGGCAAGGACAACTTCGAGCTTACTCGAAGATCTTGAGCTAAGTCGTGCTTAAAACATTGCGGACTCTAGATAGCACGCCTTTGAGAGGCCAGGATAGGGACGTTGTCCGACGATCGACCCAAAAACACGAGCTTTTAAGGGGGTTCGATCGGCGTAGCGGACGGCACCAATTTACGTTTCGGGTCCAGGATTGTGTCGTGTGCAGACATTGCACTCGGACCGTGAGGTCAGAGGTTGGACATGCGTGGTAGTCCGAAAGTTACGTGGGGAGGAACCCAAGAGTAGCCAGTAGCGTGAAAAGAAAGCTGATTGGTGTGCGCACGACAGTAAAAGCAAAGTCAGCTGAGAAAAGTGCTTCTCCGTGGGGCGGAGAAAATAACGATTGGAACTCGTCATACTCCTAACACCAAGATTGGTTTACAATAGGGTGCCTGGGCGGCGATAAATGAGCAGAGAAGATTATGTTGGTGCGCATGCGTGTATATGTACTCCGTGTAGTTGGATGTGTCGTAAAATATATAACATAAAAGGTTTTAAGTATTTAAGAACAAAGATTTTATATGTTTGACCGAAGGATCTTCTTCCTGTAATTATCTTTAGACCCTTTTAAGATAACATATATAAACATCTGCAGTTTGAGGACAGAAAAAGAATTTTCTTTTAGAAGCAAAAACCAAAAGATTTTAACACACAGATTATATGGACTTCTTTAAAAGTCTTCTACCACTAATAATAATAATAACTAATACAAATACTACATATATGTTAGGCACAGAGGCAGACATCTCCCTGTTACAGAGGAGATGTTATAATCTACCAGAGTTTTGAACTCTAAGGTCAAGAGGGGGAGATAAGATGCAAGACACGGGAAGACGAGAAGTCTTTCGTTCTAGCTAAAAGGAAACAAAAACACTCAACACGAGTTCGTATTTTAACAGAAATAAATGAAATACTAATTGTGTAGCAGTTTAAAAATGTAAAAAGAAGAAAATAAAGCAAAAAAAATTTGCGAATTTTCGTCCACTACAAGTGGTACAATAAGTCCACATACTTTTAAACGGCTAAACAGTTTAAATTTATATGTAAGTAGATCTTTTAAACTTGTCTGTATTACTGATATTATAATCATATGGAATTTTCAATTCTTATAAAAATTAGGTTAGGTAATTGCCAGAACAATCATTTCTCACAATTTTATCATTTGTGTATACATATTTATGTTGACAATATTTGCAGGAATGTGTCATATTTTATCATTTTGCACGTAACACTGCCACATACGACCTTTCTTCCTACTTTTTTTCGAAATTTTATGCGTTAATTCACATGTAAGAGAAGTTTGAGTACCTATTCAGAAATTCGAGTCAGAGCAGAGAGACCGACGTCTATTACTAACGGTGGTTAGGGCTGTATCAATAGTACTTCATCTATATTTCTACATAATTTTTGCATTACTTCACAGACTGGTTCGTTTTCATCATTTGTAAATTAGTACTTTGCAACTTTTTAGTACAAATGCAAATGGAACTTTAATAATCATATTTTTAGTTATATGAAGTACAGTCAAAGAATTTTAATTTTTTTAACATCCAAATTATTTAAAACCTAGAAGTAAATCATAATAAATGAAAATAAAATAATTAGTCATATGGTTCTTATAATTTGGAACATAAAGTAAAGAAACGGAAATAAATTCCTTAACGGGAATATTCCGATTTTTTATTTTCCTTTCCATCGGAAATATTCCCACTGCCCGTCACTACTTACGCTAAGGTAGGCAATGATTACAGCAAGTGATTTATGACGAAAAATTCGTGGAATGAAATCTGGAAAAAAACGAAAGTACCCTTAGAATACGCACGGACGCGATGGTTCACCAGAAATGTACTATGCTTGTGATGAGACCAAGAGTCAGAAACACTACTCAAAACACTCGACGATGTTTGCTAGAAATCGATGTTATCGTTCTGCTAGGCGACCGCAACCAATGAAAATATAAAATGCTTTAATGACTTACTAAACCAGAATATTACTTCTCTGGCAAAATTTATAACAAAATATTTATATAACATCACAACTTATTTTCTAATCTGCATCCAGAAGACAAGATTATCTATTTCATCTAATTGTGAGTTTCCAACAATTATGAAAATATTTGGAGAAAGGTCCGATACCAGGGTGTGCAAACTGCTATTATAAACTATATTCTAAGTAAAGACCTTGGCATTAATTAATGTGCCTTTTCTACTGAAGGAAACAATTATCCAGTTTACACTGATTTTTTGGTTGGATATACTATATGTTTAGAATGAGACTGTCAGTAAACTTGCTAGTTTCAGGGTTAAACATACAAAATCCAACAAATTTTAAAACAGAACTTGAGTCATACTGAAGGTGTAGAATGCTCTTTCCTATCAGAATTGGTTACAATTTCTTCTCCAGAGGACATTAAGAAATTAATTCCTGCCGTTTTCAAAGCAAACAAATATCTGCGCTTTCACACGCATGAGTTATCTAATTTAGTTGATACAGGGTTCATCCACGAAGTAATTAGTCTGGTCACCGCGTAGCGTTCCAGTCGCCACCAGAGTGCTCTCAGTGTGTGGTATAGGTGGTGCAGGTCTTACCTAAGCTTTGCACCGCGCGACGGTCGCCTCTAAGCAGTGAGAAAATGAAAATCGATCGTTGCGGAAAGTGTTTTCATTTTCATTTTGGTCACGGAATAAAAAGCGAAAAATGGAGCGGACGATAGAGTAGCAAATACGCCATGAAATTCTGAGTTCGCTTGCGCAAAACAGATTCAGAAAATGTTGCTTTGATTGACCTAACCTACGGAGACAATGCCATGTCGAAAGCCGAGGTTAATCGCAAACACGTACAATTCCAAACCAAGTTCATGAATAATCAATACATTACGTTGTAGGCACGTATATTTGTGATATATGTATCAACTATCGTTGATTTCTCGTGTGCGGACCCTCATAGAGCAGAATCTGAAAATATAAATATATCTTATTTGCTTACATGTAAAAAAACGCCGGCAGTTAGCTATCACAAGAAAAAAATGCTTCTTCACACTCAATGCAAGGATGATAACTTTTAGTTGTGTGAGTCTTCTTTTTTTTTTAAGTGTGCATGGTGAAATAAGTGCTAGGTACTTAATACTTGATTGTAACTCCCATGACAAATCCAAAGAATTAAATCCTTTTAAGTGTAATTGGTCCTGAATGAGAGTTAAAACTAAGTTTTTTTTCAGTTAATTAAAGAAAATATATCCATATATTTCTTTTGCCATTATAAGTATTACAAAATTGTAAATACATGACTTGACTATTTGGTACGCACTCGTAAAAAGTATATGACGAACAATTTTGTGGTTTTGGATATAGGTTTGCTTTAAGTGTTTCAAGCATTTCAAACAAGCAGTTTTCGAAATATTCAGCAAACACTGAGATCTTCCTTTCTTGAGTTCACTTTTCATTTTCAGAACTACTGTGTTATTTTAGTAAGAAACCGAGCACAGTAAATACAGCATATCATTCATTCATTCATTCTTTATTCATCCATGTCGTACATTATTGGTCAGAGACCAGTACATAGTATCAGAATGCTTGAATGGATTTCAGATATAAATTTAATCACACATTCGTCATAAACTCTACCACATAAATCTTCATGTATTTAGGGCAAGAACTAAGACGTATACTTCGAGAAAGTAATAAAATTTCCATCCCTTCATACAATTATATGAAATATGATTGCCAGATCTTCAAAACGATTTCGTTACTTTTCATATTTCAAACGTCATTTCATATCGCACTCTTTTGTTTCGAGTCCCTCCCCTTGGTGAACTAGATATATCGTGGGTTTTGAGTGGCTGTTCTGAGGCTGATAATGTCATCATTATCTTTAAAAAAAAAAAAAGTAAAATTCCAACTCATTAATAAAATGTTGAGAACAAAATTTAGATCTCTCTTGAGTTCTCCAAGAGCTTTCAAGTATGCATTGTACCTGTTAATGTTAACATATCAAAGCTCATTCCCCCACGATATTTTTAAACCGACCTGATACAACACAGGTCAGTTTACTTTTCAAAGGAATTGTTACGGTAAAATCTACGGTATTTTATAAACTATGTTTGACATAACCGTTTAAAAAGTTTGGCATCTAGATACAAATTGCCAATATGTGAATAAATTATTGTGCCGACTGAATGGGCTCACTTAGATCTAACTAAATGTAACTGTGTGGGGAGTTGCAATTTAAATTATGTTAATATCATATATGTTAGGACAGTAATTTCAAATATTTGGTCAACGTCTTAAATGAAAGAAACTTTTAAAATTGTTAACTGAAAAGGTTTAAGTTCTCTTGAAGTATCACCCGAAATTACTTGAGAAATTTACAACTTGTGCGATGTTTATCTACTTTAGAAATAAACGCATGCGAATTCTAATTACTTTTCAAATTGAACGTTTCTCACACTTATTTGGAGATTGCTTATCCTCATCAGGATTAATTGGCTTTCTCTGCTTTAGAGATTTTCGGTATATTTTTTGCTATACTCAAAATAAATTATTCATCTAACACGTATGCAATTAAATGGTTTGTTGTCAGTCAGTTTGTTATGAGACAATGTACTACAATCATAAGAAATATACAACTTTTCACTGAAGCAATGTGACTATACCATTTGAGTCCACCTATCTGCATGTCAATTTCACTGAATTAGATTAGTCTTGCTTTGTGTCAGTAATTGCACTGTTTTTTATTGATATATTTCTAGACATCAATTTGTTTTCTTTATATCCTTATTGAGAAAGCAACTTCTGAAATTATGGTTCAGATTAAACGAATTACAATGTGTCAACTATCTATGACTTACCGCGGGCATTCTTAACGTATATTACTTAGATGATGTACTTACATTGGCAGGAAATAATATGTCTCTAACCTATATAGGAAGTTATTACCAATGCAAGGAAATTTCAACGGTATTAGTACAGATTTTGTCCATTAGAAATCACAATTTTGGACGGGAACAACTAAAAAATTTCAATAATGGCAATTCCTTCTTTTTTTTGCGAATCTTCTGCCCCTAGTATATATAGAAAATCTTATTGATCTGTTAATAAGACACTTCTGACTGGAAACGACATACAATGTTGAATAAGATGATTATAGGTCCTCATTATTTTCAGCCGGAATACGGCACGTATATAAAAAATTTAGATCATTCGACGTTGAAAGAAGGACCTGTATTCATCACCTTCTGAAAATCAGTGCGCATGAGCAAACGAGATGATTTTCAAATACAATATCTCGAAACAGAATTTACCACAGAGAATGGAATGGTACTACTTGACATATCTAGATGTTTTAAATCTATATTAGTGTAGATTTTTCCAAATTTATTAATATATATAATTTTACACAACAATACAGATTTCAAAGTAATTATAAAGTAATTATTCTTTTCTCTAACACTTTTGCATAATAAGTCAAGGCATATACATTGTGAATTTTAGGAGTAATTATGTAGCCTTAATTGTCTCCTACTACTACAACCAAATATATATCCGTTTAAGCGTAAACACGTACAATTACAAACCAAGTTAATGAATAATCAGTACATTACGTTACAGGCATGTATATTTTATGATATATGTATCAACTATCACTGACTTCTCGTGTGTGGACCCTCATAGAGCAAAACAATCTGAAAATATCTTATTTGCTTGCGTGTAAAAACGCTTGCAATTTTTAGCTAGCTGTCTAGCTTTTTCACACTGAATGCAAGAATGATATCTTTTAGTTATGTGAGTCTTCACACTCCTTATTACAGCCAAGTTTAGAAATATTGTGAACTGTGCAAACCTGGAAACAAGAGCCTCCACCGGGGAAATGCATTACGACTGTGAATATAAAAACCTGGTTATTTAGCCAAGTCTATCAAGCATTTGCCTCTGTAAAGATAATTGTTAACTAATATTTTGTTCATTATTTGTGAAAGGCATCATATTTAATTGTTGTTGGATAACGCTATAACTCACTGGTTGCAAGAAAAATTTCAACTAATTTTTACCTTTCTGGATTTAGAATCATTTTCAAAAGGAAAAACTATCAAGCAATGAAGAAAGGATGTAGAACTTAGTTAATGAGTAAACACTTACGTCTCCCAAATACCTTTCTCAGCAGAACATTCGAATGCTGAGTGAATCGATGTGGTCCTTTTTCTGTAAGAATAAGCATAAAGCCTTGTTTCACCTCCATCATTTGTAACACTGGACGAATTTCACATAAGAAGCGGTATAAAAATAACACCATTCCCTGAATCCTTCCGCAAGAGAATATTTTGCTACACGGAGTATGATAATGTAGGCCTTACCCTGTATGATTAAGTATGTGTGTTACCAAATCTTCCTTCAGAGTAAACGGTTTGCTGCACAAAACGCAAAAATACGATTTTTGGCATGCATGAGTAAGTATATGTCTTTTTAAGACATGTTTGAATCGAAACGATCTTCCGCATTGAGTGCAACGATGTTGTCTTTCGTCTGTATGAGTAAGCATATGTTTCTGCAGAGCACTTCCAGAAACACATCCTCTACTACACAAAATACAAGTATATGCTGCTGCACCTGGATGGGTTACCAAATGGTATTTTAGATTACCTTTACTAGTAAATGACTTTCCACACTTATCACACGAGTATAGTTTATCAGCATTATGGGAAAGCATATGTCTCTGTAGATTATGCTTCAGAGTAAACTCTTTACCACATTGATCACAAACGTATGTTTTATCACCAGTATGACTAAGCATATGGTACCTCAAATGTGACATTCTTTTAAACGCCTTGGCACACTGTGTACAACGATGAGGTCTCTCACCTTTATGTCTCCGAATGTGTTCCGTTAAGCACCGTTTCCTAGTGAACAATTTGCAACATTTAAGACATTTATGAGTTTCGTCATTTCTATGTACACCGCTTTGCTCTTCCCACTTAGAATTCCGAGCGGTCTCAACGCTATTATGGGGGTGAGTGAGCGAGGAATAAGTTGTACTATTTGAAATCTGAGTTGAGGACAGATGATTTTCACAACTGTTATTACCTATATCGGAAAGTTTGGTATTTATTTCAGTAGCTGTTTCCAAACTGAAATTTAAATAAAGTTTCCTGGAACATACGGACGAAGAGATCACAGGCGACCTGAAAAATGTGAAATCAAGTGTTTTATGTATAGAAAGTATTCTGTAACAATACAACTCTGGGCACCAATTGGGCATGATCATTTCGTCATACAAGAACAAAAGGAATGTAACTCAAAGAATGGAACCTTCGTTTGCTTGGATTTTGAACATAATACTGAATGCGCCATTTGGCACCATTTGATTGTTTTTGAAGTTGAGTTTGTCATTGACTTGTCTCCTATGCAATAATCTTCTTAACATATTATTAAAACAACGTTTGAAAAAAAAGAGCTTTTTCCCCTCTATCCTGTAAATTTATGAAAATGAAGTTACTTTTCTCTGGTTCTCATATGACGATTTGTCCATACAGAATGTTGCATCTGTTATAGGGCAAATTACACAGATTTTGCCTTACAATTTGTTACAATGAAACCTGTGAACTTGGCCACCTGCTTATCTTGGTCTGGTTCGTCTTGAACCTGCATTTTCCCATAAGACATTTGTTACTTGTTACTCTGTAAGTTGGCCACCTGTATATCTTGTAAGTTCTCCGCATTGAAGCAATCTTTTCCTATGATAATAAATTTACCTGCTTATCCTGGACACGCAAAATACCGTTTTGTTACTTTTCTTAACTGTTCTGTATTCTCATAAGCATATATTCTGTATTTGTGACTGGAGACAGAGAAGCATGGATTCACACGATTTGTTCTTGGAGGTCAATGACCAGAACACTACCTTGATAAAGGGGTAGTGAAAAATATGTGAATAAGAGGAAACACGTACAGGAACTCAGGAAATGGTTGTACGTATGTATTTGTTTACCCTGTCTGTTTTAGTAAAGCCATTAGTTATATCGGCTTCTTTCATCCGTGGAAAGTTTTAGTAATTCCTTAAAATATTCAAAGTTAAAGCTAACCATCTCAATTGTCAACTATTGGCACATGACGGCTCGTCGGAAAGCAGTGGAGGTTTTGAGATTTGAATTCCCTTAAGATTTTCTCAAAACATTTTCGCTCCGACGGAAACACTGTAGCTCATTAACAAGGCAAAAAGAATAAAAGAAATACATCTAGAATCCGTTTGCAGGTGATATGTTTCGTCTGTGGAACTATTTAAAGCACATTGGTTTCTATCAAAAATGAAAAGAAAGCAAACCAAAAAAAGAAAGAACAATAACTACTGAAAAAGGTCATATAAACTACATATAAATTGTTCAATTTATAATTTTGCTTTTCTTGTTTTCAATGTGGATACCTCACAAATAAAGGGTCCAAATGGATGAATCGAGTTGCGCAATTAGACATATTGCGCCTGATAGAGAATGTGAAATATGTATATGTGCAAAGTTATAGCGGCTGAGCGCCATAAGAAACGGAGGAGGAGGTGGTCAAAGCTATTGGGAGAAGTGCTATTCTATGTTATGGAAATGTTATAGAAATACATCAAATAAAGTGTTGCATCGTAAAAATAGTGAAAATAGACAATGAAATCGATGGTAGTTGTACATATTGGCCAAAGAAGAATGGGTAGTGTAGATCACGAACCACTGCCGCCATCTTGAAATCAGCCATTTTGAAATTGTGATTTTTTAAAATGTAGTACATGAGTTAAGACTGCGTTATAATCAGAAATGCAATATTTCTGTCTATTTTGTCACATCTGTTGATGAATTATGGCCTGCTTTATCCCTTTGGATATCATCGCAACATATGCTCGAAATGACCACCCTGTACAACAATGGTGAATGGTGTATACCTCACGTCGCTTCACTTCTCATGCACAGCCAGCAATGTCTTTGGACGCAAAGAAGCACATGCATCCTCGATCCGCTACACGAGATGTGCTAAATTTCAAATCTTGACGAAATATGCTATGGACTGTAGGTGGCCTCACAGGTAAGAGTCGAGGAAACAACTTACATGTTTTTTTATTATTATTATAATCCAAACCTTCAACGTACGAGTATCAGTCTCCTAGATTTTCGTAAACAAATACAAAGATGATCCAAAATCTTCCAAATAAAACCGATAACGATCACTAAAGTTCAAAATTGATTTTTTTGAGAATATGCTGGCATTAATTGATATATCACGCGACTACATTTCCATTTCAAAAATATCACAGATTTCAAAATGGCGGATTTCAAGATGGCGGCGGAGGTTCGTGATCTACTCTGCCAGTTTTTCTTTTGCCAATATGTGAAACTATCACCGTTTACATTGCCTATTTTCACTATTTTTAACGATGCAACAACTTATTTGATGTATTTCTATAACATAGCACAGCCCTACTCCCAAATTTGACCCCCTCCGTTTCTTATGGTGCTCAGCCGCTATAACTTTGCACATATACATATTTTCACATCCTCTATCAGGCCCACTATATCTAATCGCGCAACTCCATTCATCCATTTGGACCCTTTACTTGCCAGTGTGCTACAATATCAATTTCGATAAATTTCACACATACGTTTCTATTTTATGGTTGGTTGTATTGTTGTGTTTTCAATCCGAATAGTTCAGTGTACCAAACTAGTTTTAGATTAAACAAAGTGTACTAATATTTCTAGTGCTGTATATTTTTATGATTACACTATATAGATTATTTAAAAGTAGCTATCGTGTCAATGCTTAATAAAGTTTTACTATCAAGTAATACTAGAAATCCTATTCTAAAAATACACCAATCACACTTATTTTCTTTAAGTTGGCCACTTTCCAATTAAACCGATGTTGGCCATCATAGACAGATTGCACAGTAATTTATGAATTCATTGTTTCTAAATATTTAAGGCCGGGTCTTACCGGCGAAGTGAACACTTTAGGCATACAAGCTCGAAGTATACAATTGTACTGCATACTAAACAGTTCAGACATATTCAAATTAGCTCTTGATCCGCACTCCTTGTCAGCGCTTTATAATGGTAAAACATGAAATTCGCAACTAATCAAAAAAGAATTTCATGTATTAAAAAAAGCAAAGGATAAATGACACTTCGGTAAGAGTAAAGACAAGAACGTTGCTGAGATTGACAATATGCGACAAGCACAATATGACTTATAAGCATTTTTTTCATCTATGAATGTAACGTCAGGTTTGTCGTATTTGCAGATATTTATCATTTTGGGTCTCTCACGCAAAGATGAAAAACAAAAAAGCCACGCGTTTGCGCCAAGAAATATTAATGCACCGAGAGGAGAGTTGTACACCGGCTAGAGAGTTCATAACATTGCTGTGGGCCCTATTAAAAGCTGTGACTTAACTTCTTAGTCCTTAAAAGCAATTTAGGAATTTCAATGAGAGCAGACAACTTGCAAGACTGTAGAACACAGAATGTACTGGAAAAACCTATGAATTTTACGTCCCACGATTATACCGGTTAGGCTAAAAAAGACGCTGAGGATGACTAATGAATGAAATGGTGGAATGAAGAAAGTGGGAGGAAACGGGAGAACCCCGAGGAAACCCACGCACATGGTGCAAGAATGTAGTGGAATATAAAATAATGTGGCACAAAACTATTTTGGGAAATACATAATGTATCAGGTCTTAGAGAACTGCTTCCTGTTCGGTGGATTACACAACAATGACATTATACTTGTACTATTTCTACCGCACTGCTTCAGTTACTGGAATACTAATTGAATTATTCTACCATATTACGCTAAAAATCAAGTTCCTAGTTGTTACTCTTTGTGAATTTAAGATTTACCCAAAATCATCAAAATACTGTTTCTATATTCTTAATCTCCACAAAAATGTAATACTTACAGAGACGAAAAGGAATGAAGTGATCCAGTTGAGGAATAAAATTTCCATAATTTAGAGTAAAAAGCTCTACTGCGAAATACCAATATATCAGGATCACATAGAAGCAAGGTGGATAACTCTAATTAAACTTGTATGGTAAAAATAACATTAAAATGTAATTGGAGTCCTATACATTGTACACAATACTTGGATGCACTTCATTATATTATTCTGAGACTTAGCAAGTGAAGCGCGCGATTACGCATACTGCGCTACATATCGATTCTGGTATAGAGCCGCCATCTCTTCCTCAAGCTCCCATCTGTGAAAACAAATCCTCTCGTCCAAGTATAATCATAAATAAAAACTGCTAATATAATGAGAAATTTACAAAAATTCATGAACGGTTCTATGAAAAAATACAGTACGTTATGTAACAGCTGTTGCTCTTCAAGTATACGGAAGAAATCACTTATTCATAACTGTTTAATAATGTAATTTTAAGAACTACAGGAATTTGTGAAAACCGACAAATGTATACAAACTGATTTCTAAACATATTTCACTTTTGGTCAGCAATCAAAAATGATAAATATATGGTAATATGCATATTACGCTTGCTTATACTAACCAAGAGCAAGGACTTAGAAAGAATTTGTTAGATTCGAAACAAAACTACCAAATTATGCTTTACTATCTACCGAGAGTTAACATTTGTAGCTGCAGCTGTAACTAGCCATAGAGAAATGAATAATATAGGTGTTCATTATTCTAAGATATAGATTGAAATTTAATCCATATTCCATTAAAGTTAGTGATTTACAAGCAAATAACAGCAGTACCGATAGTCTAATCACATTTAAACCACATGAGAAATATAATATTTCAAACACAAATATATTTATAATATTACTCACGATATTATTTGGTGGCTTTTCCTACATTATTTTATACTCCCTTGTTGTACTCAATGAACATAAAAATTACTCAGTATTTTCGTAATACCTTGTTATTCCACTTACAGAATCAATAATTTGCATATTTTTCAAGGGAATTATTATTACAGCATCAGCTTACGAAAAATATTCACTTCGAAAACAAAAATATTAAAAATATGCTTTTTAAAAAATATTACTTAAGTCATTTTGAAATATCGTTGCTTCTACTACGAGGGAAGACCATCGTAGGAGCACAAGTGTACTACCGTAGCGTACATCTTCGCACTCCATGCACTTTCCACTCGCAGACATATGAACTTGGATATGTTGAATCACACTAACTGACATCAGCCGCCAAGAAAAGCGTACTTGGAATACGCACCTCTATCTTTTAAAAGTGAAAATGAAATTAAATATTTTGAGTTTACGTCCCACGATAATGCCACTTAGAATAAAGGAGACGATGATGATCAGTAATGAATGAAATGGTGGAATGAAGAAAGTGGGAGGAAACGGAAGAACCCCGAGAAACCCACGCACACGGAACTTGTCCACCACGAAGTTCACATAGCGGGGGCTCGGATGGAACCAGGGACCCCATGCACCAGAGCTGAACGCTCTACCGCTGAGCCACCTCGGCCACTATCTTTTTAACAGGGCCGTAGTCTGATATCTCACTGCACTCATGCAGCACCACAAAGCGTACTAAGTAGAAATTACATGTGTTGGGAAAAACGTATCACTTTGAGGTAAATTTGAGTGATTTGTGCCGCAAGAGACATTGATCTTTTATAGGGAACTAGATGTTGTTCTCGTTTCAGTAATTCATGAGTTCAATACATTAAAAGTAAAGATATCTCATTTCAAATATTTAGGATTTTAAAACTCTTCCTGTAGGCAGAGAAAAAATTAAGTTTAATTTCAGATTGCAAATATACTTTTCAAATGGCGCTTGACTAAGTAATATGAAATGACATATTGTGGGAATGCCTTCTATTCTTAGCTATTTCCAACTCCCTATAAATTTGACAACTTGCAACAAATGTATTTTCCTATGATAAGTAACTATTACTGAGATCAACTGCCATTTGCTGCGACGAGATCTAGAGAAAAAGGAGAAATTTCGGTGTGTGTGCAAAGAGGTTTGGTCACGTAATAATGCATATAAATTTTTGGAACCAAAAACAAATTTTTGTCTTAAAAAGTTGTCTGTTACTAAGAGGTATTCATGAAGGAATTTTCATGTATGTGCAACAATGAAATTAATCTAAAACAAGTACTCACATAAAATTTAGTATTTGCTCCGGTCAAGTTAAATTGGACGAATAATCTCAAAAAACTTATTCCCCATTTAAAAAAAACAAATTAATGATTGAAATGAAACTAGTATAATTCTTTGTCTCTGTTTAATACTATATTTATTGTTTTTTTCTTTAACCTTCTTCTAGGCACATTTGGACTAAATGAAGATATCTTAGATACTACTATTGGAAAATGTCCGATTTTCGTGATATTCTTTATAATCAAAACTAATATGTACGAAATTAATCATAAAGATCATAATAACAAAAATATAAATGTAGTAGGAAACAAGATGTTCCTGAAAGTTATTTTGTAATAATATATTAAGATTTTAACGAACTCTTGTAATATTAATGAAGTTGGCTAACGACAGAAGACAATGGAAAGCTTTTGTGGTCGTGGTATTGAACTTCTGCGTCCCATACGCCATAGAGATAGTTAGTTAAAGTAATAAAATAATGCTATTTTTTATTATAAAACTTGTGCATAAGAAATACACTACGTTAGCAGAAAAAAGCAATAAATAGAAAAGAAATCATTTCACCAACAGTTATGCTTCTCGCAAACGACTGTAAAGACATGCGATCGTATAATGCAATTCCATTCATTGAAAACTATAAATCCATATAGATATCATCTAATTATGGAAGGTAAGAATGATTAACTTTCTCTGACGCTCATCCTACATGTATATAAATCATTAACGAATGCTGTACTAGCTGTTATGTTTGTAAGCTTAGTAAGTATCGTTACAGAAGGGTAAGTATGCATGTAATCTTACGCTTTCTCACACTAAACACATGAAGTCATATTTATTACATTGATGGTAGATAATAATTTTTGAAAGTTTAAATTAAAATTCTTTTTCAGTGCGATCATTAAGATTTATTTTGGGGTTGTTTAAATTTTAGCATCTCTCTAAATACAAATATAAGACTATCGTTGTGTAATGTAAGTAGTATAAGTTCACGAATTAATTCGACACTTGAGGTATGCATACCAAGATTAGCCAGAAACGGGAAGAGATTTTCCTTTTGCCTTTCACCCTCCCTTCATATGCACAAGTCGAATGAACATAATAAATTAAACAAAGTGTTTAAAATAAATTGTAAAAAAGGACTATTCTGTTTACTAGTATTGTTTTAATATATTAATATATTTTCCTGTTTACCTTCACCACGTACCATTTTAATTTAGGATCCCTTTTGAAATTATTTTTGAGGCCTTACCTATTTCATCTCCATAGTGTTAAACTAAAACGCCGAACTCACTAAGATATTTCCCATTGCGCCCATTTTGCATCAATATTATTTGGTTTAGAAAGTACTATGGTACCATGTTTAAAGTAAGTAAATCCTAAAGCTCAGCGAGTTTGTATATCTAGCCTCCTAACTCCGAAAACGTTTACAATCATTCCACCCTTAGTTTCACAAATTTAACTTTCTTTACGTAAATTATTACGTCATGAAAATGAATATGTCGTTTGTGACAAATACGCTTAAGCAATGCAAGAGTTAACTTGATATGATTCGTCGCAAATTCAACCGTCAATGACTATAAGTAAAGGCTAAATTGAAGAGGTTCCCCAATTCCTACCCATATATAATTTTAAAGCATCCACCTAAACCGAACTTTTCTTTTCTTTATTTCAGCTAATCTCTTTGAAATTCTACTTAAATGACTCCTGCACGAGCACCAACACAGGAACTTCGAAAGAAGTGTTAAAAAAATTAAGGGATTTTAGTAAGACTCCTACTCGAGTCGATTAATAACGTTTTCCGACCAGCAGAAGGAAGTCTCGTCCCACTGAGACTGGGTCACTGGTTAGAAACTACACAAAATATTGTTCGAATAACATTTTTCAATGCAGGAACAGAGCCATAGCTACAGATTTCGGCGCCCAGGGCGAAGTAAATTCCGCGCCTCCTACACTCACCTTCCCAATCATTTTATATATATATATATATATATATATATATATATATATATATATATATATATATAACAGCTTTTGTTGTTATGCTATGCTGAATTGTTGAATTTTTATTAATCTTCTCGGAAAGGCCAATGCAAAAACCAAAAACGATCATTATGTATCCCTTTTCAAATAAGAGTTGTTTTCAGGAGTCTTATTTTGGACCTTTTGTTAAACTTCACAAAATTACCTTTGGTTGTCTACAAATTCACTAGGAGAACAGTTATGGAAAGTTACTACTATTTACGTTTCATACTATCGATAAGAAATGAAATTTCAATACATTAAAAACTACGTGCTTTTAAATTGTTCGAAATGGATGACAGTAATAATATTCAGTAATAATTGTAAAGTTTTTAATTTTATTCTGTATGTGACCACATAAATAGCATTTTAATTTTGATCTTTTTACGGTAAAGAAATTTTGATAAATGTCATGGAAATTCAGAAGGAGTCTTCTTTGTGAATTTCTAAATATTGATCGATGGAGGTGAAGAATATATTCAGTGTTTGTACTTAAAATCGAAAATATACTTTGGCTACTATATGTCTTAAATTATAGTAATTACTTAATTTCTTAATGAATGAAAGTTCCGCATTTAAGGTATTTATTATTAATTAACATGTTAAAATACTCTAACACGTACATATATAAAGAATGTGTGTACTTATGTTTTGTATGTATGTAGATAAATATAAACATCACACAACTAGACACGTATGCACAAAATAATATGCTGGCCATACAAAAAGTTGATGAAAAAATGACCCCAATAAATTCCTCCAAATTGGAAGCATTTGATATGTCAACGGAATTTAAAAATAAATCATTGGTAGTGATAAGTGTCTGAAAAAGTCGAACTTCGTTGGGCTAATTTCTGATTCCTTAAGCTCCTATTCTACAACTGTTTGAAGTTCGAAAATATTGTTGTTCCCCTCGTTTACCTTTATTTTTAACATTCCCGCAAAAATAGCAGCTTCAATGTGTCTCTTCACTCTTCTCACTTTCATACCTTCATTCTCACCGTCACACAGTGGAGCCAAACCAGGCAATTCTTAGCAAAAACTCGAAAAATAAAGTGAAAGATTGACTCGACATATTTTTTTTTTTATAATGAAAGCTTAATAGTGTACACATAAGATAGTGTGCAGGAAAAGAAGTGATAGCAGTTTACAATGAACTCATGGGACGTGTATATGTGGTTATCCGCCGAAGCCGGAGAGGCGCTGCTTTGCGACAGAAGATAGGAAATTGACTTTGAATGCGACTACTCCTACATTGCGTGTAGATATTCAGTGGCTCGTAAAAATGGTGACACAACCGATATGTATGTATCGTTTTGTATATTTAGAATGTTGATGTGATGTGTAGTCAATGATCATATTTGATATGATGCTAATATCTATCATATCCCTATGATAATACCCTACTTAATATCATATTTGGAAAATGCTGTGGTACTGAAAGCATATAACTATGGTCAAACGATAGAATGGCATTTTAGTAGAAAATATGACATAATATGTCTGTGATTGTTTAATATGTCGTAGCGGAAACATTGTTCTTACTGTATGCAAAGAAAACCTGCACATATTTGCAGTTTTGAGAAATATAGCGCGTGAAAATATTTGAGAAAACCGCATTCTGGATGCAATGCTGCTTTTGAATTGAGCTGGGATGAATGTGAGAGCAGGTGTTAGGTTATTAGACGTGTGATCCTCATGCACGGAGTTACAAAGTTGAATATAGGTCGATTCTGGAATTTTGAACCCAGATCTAGTTGGGGCTTCGCTGGCCCTCCTTAGCTACGGCTCTGTGCAGGATCTAGTGTATTTTGTGTTTTATTCTGACCTAAATTCGCAATGCCGTAAAAGAATGTAAATCTTGATTTTCACAAATTATTTGATATATAGTCAGAATTATACTCGTTATTGAACTTGCTATATACAACCCCTCTCACCACTGAGTTTGTAAATAGAATTAAATGCAAAGAATGTGCTGTGAGTTATATAGGAGAAACGGGAAAGAGGTTAGAAGAAAGGTTTAAAAAGCACAAGGACGACGTTAGATTGAAGCAATGATATATATAAACATGTGAAGGAGACAGGACATGAAATGGACTGGAAAGGCGTAGAGGGGCTGGAAAGGGAGAGAAGAAACATTGTAAAAAAAATGAAAAGAGGCAGAATGGATACGAAAGAAAGAAATCGAGGAACTTATGAACTGGGATACTGGACTAAACATACATGGTGCATGAAGGAAAATGTTGGATAAAGCAGAGTAGAAAGAAGAGGTAAAAACAGGTGTACTGAACAGCAGATAGCCAATTAAAAGTGAATGTTGTTCAATAAGAGCACACAGACATGTCAATTAAAAGTTTAGCTCTCAAGTGAAAATTGGATCATTAAATGTTGCATATGCAATTAATAAGAATTGTTGAAAATGAAACGACGGATCTGATTGGTTCATAGATATGACCTCATCTCATTTTAAGAAGTATATAAGCTGCAATCCTAGGAATTGTATTTCATAATATGTCTCATGACGGCAAAGTTTTTTGCAGAAACTATAACGCTATTATTTATTACTTAATATATGCTTTCGTCAGAATTTGTCTTCTATTGTATACAAGAAATATATTACTTTCTAGTTGCGAATATTATGAATATTGTAACAAATATGTAAAAAGAGAAAGTAATTGTTGCGTACGAGCTATATTCGTCAAGTACACATCAAGTATGAAAACATTACTCTTCAACAAGTATCCAGAATTTTTGCGGAAAATAAATATAAACTGATGAGATACTTATTATTATTTATTAATATAATATTTTTAATTAAAAAAAGAAAAAGCATTAGTACCATCATGTTAAATCTGGAAAATATTATATTTATTGTTCACTAACTCATATAACAGTTCTTCGTATTTTGGCTTTTCAACATTCACCAATGTTGATCGTTTCCTCCTTCACTTTTGTCACAAATCCACAGCAAATAAACTGCAATGCACAGTAGTTAAGGGGGCAGCAGAGATGGTTATGTACTGAAGAAAGTTATTATGGGATTTTTAATCAGCACAAATATATTTCATCCGAATATTCTTAACAACAGAAGTTTACCCGGAGTTCCAATCTTCATTGAATTAGATGTAGTCAAATCCATTATAACAATTAAGCTAAAATGCTACCAAAGTTCTTCATCACGTACCGGCATACTCTATTTAATATGGAAGGAAATGGTTGTTGTTCAAGTTCTTTAGTCGTTTGTTTCCCAAATGCTTTCGAGAGGATTATACATACACATCTGTGCTTTAAGTCAGAAATAGATTCTACATGGATATATCAATTATAAAAATTTATACAAAAAAAAATTGTTCTTTAAAAATGAGCTAGACATTAATTTAATATATACGCACATTTTAAGAGTTATCTATTCTATAAATCACAAGTATCCTCTTACTCAATTATAAAATATTAGTCTCCCTCTATTGTAGATTCAAATGTTGCTTACCAAATACGACATATACCGTTCAACTTAAGCTTTAAACCTTACATTTTCGTGAGGTCAATTTAAAGAAATAGACATCATAGGCACCGCCTTTAGGACTTTATTTTTATTGTTTATAAATTATCTTCCCAATACTACAAAATGTTAAAACATACCTTCGTACTACAATGATATGAAATTATATAGAATATTCAATAAAGTATATAATAATGACCTGCAACAGCACGAAATATGAATACATTAAAAATGCACGGTGTAAAAATAGATTACTGAAAAACAGCACTAAGAAAAAAAATGAACACAATGTAGAGAAAACAGAGATTATGACACAGTTGAGAACATATATTACAGGTACAGTAGATATTATAAATATTTAAGACTATTATGCAAGCAAGAAGAACAACAGCATTTACATTCACAAAATGACCCTCGTTTCAAAATGACAGCACTTATTTGTATTAATATAAATTGCTCGTGAGCCCTACATTAGAATTCGAAACGGCAACATGGAATAGTATTTCTATAACAATTGCAAATAAAATTGAACACATGCTAAAGTCTTCCAATAATCGGAATACCATTGCACACATTTACTTGTTTTCTGATGTTATAGAATTTTATATTACAAATCTGGATTCTAAATTAAGTCCCACATGTAACGTTTGAAGGAAACATGCAATATTTTGAAACAAAAAAAAAAAAAAATTAAATGAACATAGATTATTATTTCAATACACGCGAATATTGGAACGGGTTCTAGGAATTAGAAAGCCTAAGTAGCAGAAACAATAGTTTTTACTTGTTTTTATAGAAAAAAGTACTCGATTATATATATTGTAATCAATAATGTTTAAGTAACGTTGCCTCCAAAGTACCAAATGGTAGTAATAGGAGTCGTACAGCTTTAATTCCTACAAAATGAATGTGTGAAATTTCAAAAAGGTTGAATAATTCTTTAAACAGAACTTTGTGGGAATTTGTCTAAATCTTTGAAATTAAATTCTTCCGTTTAACGTCCCGTTTTTTGCCCTTTGGCTAAGAGAGACGATGATTAAGGGAAGAAAGTGATGATGGCAGAGTTGATGGAAACAGAATATAGATGACACCAGAATATAGTTGTCCAACACAAACTTACTTGGCCACGGATCGAACCAACGACACCACGATTATCATATGTGATGTCAGTTTTCCCTATCTTTTCTTTTATAATGTTGTGTATATTTTATACCCGCCTACTTTACAAAGAATTTTGAAATAAAATGAAATATTTCAGTTTTACGTCCCACGCTTATGCCGGTTAGGCTAAAGGAAATGGTGATGATGAAAAATGAATGAAATGGTGGAATGAAGAAAGTGGGAGGAAACGGGAGAACCCCGATAAATTCAATGAGCACGGTGTTTGTCCACCACAAAGCGCGAGCTGGGATCGAACAAGGGACCCCAAGTACCGGAGGTGAGCGCTCTACCACTGAGCAACCGCGCCCCCTGTACAGAAAGTTATGTATATTTGTTCCAAGCTCTTTGTGCCACTGTAATAATACAGAAAGTTATTATTATTATTAATGCTTGTATTTTGGAACTTTATTATAGGGGTCAAATGAAGGAGCGCCAAGGCTGAAGTAAGAAATACACAAGTTTTACGAAATGAAACGCCAGGTAAACAAGTTTCAGATTCACTTTATTCAAGGATCACTCCGATTTATTTCGTTGTTTACGGACGGTTCGAAAAAGAAAATTTATAAAATCTGTTCCCATGTTATAGGCGTGGAAAACGCGGAACTTGGGCTGAATACGATCTTCAGAATTTACCGCCACACAAAGAATAATTAGACTTGTTATCGATTACAAGCTTGAACTCTCGCAACGAACTGTTTATAAGCAGTCTCTCGCAGAAACGTTATCAAAAGCACGAAGGCGAAATGAAAAATGAAACTAAATCTTTTAGCTTTACCTCCCACGTCGGCTAGGTTAAAAGAGACGGTGATGAGAAATGAATGAAATGGTGGAATGAAGAAAGTGGGAGGATACCCACAAACACGGTGTTTGTCCACCACGAAGTTCACCTGGCGCGAGCTGAGATCGAACTAGGGACAACATGCACCAGAGGTGAACGCTCTATCACTAAGCCAACGCGGTCCTAAAAGCTAGAGAATATTATTATTATTATATTATACAATATGTTTATATTATTATTATTATATATTAGGAAATATATTCGTGGAAGAAGTAATTGTGAAAATCTATCAGCAAGAGGAGGAAGAATATATTAATTATTTATGAATATTTAATAATATGTTGCCATGCACTGTATTCTCACATTTGAGCCTGTGATTGATATACTTTACGTTCTTGTGCTTAGTTCAAAACAAGTTCTGTTACTCCTAATTATTATTCCTGTTCGGCAAGTCGTTCTATTTTTTTTATTTTACTTTAATCTTACTGTTTTGCGGTTTTTGAGACCAGTGTATTTCTTAAATGTACCTAGCTTTGTTTTATTATTTCAATTAGTGTTATTTTAAGACTTATTTTGATAATATATTTGAATGTTCTTATAACTGTCGACTATCGCGGGTGGAATGTATAGCTTAAGAACTAATATCTCCATTAAATGTCAATGAATCAGGTAGAGCTCCTCCTTGGCAAAGCGGTTAGCGTACGAGCCTTTGGCGCGGGAGACCCGGGTTCGATTCCCGGCGGGAGCTCATGTGGTTCGGATTCCACGTTAATCAGTAGGTCCACGTCTCATATAGCCTCGCTGCTGAACGGGACGATAAACTCAAAATCAATCAATCAATGAATCAGGTAATTGCAAGCTGGAACAATCGAACAAAACTATCCGTAAATTGAAAGCTCATTATGCACAAATTATTCCTGTGTCATGCTATATCTTCTTCACTACTTTTCATTTGTAAACTGCACTTCGATGTGAGTTTCAAATTGCATTACTGCATGTTAAATCGTTCCACTGAATTCCGAGTCAATGGAAACTGAAAATGAAGTGAAATCTTCAACTTTTACGTCAAACGCTTATGTGGTTAGGCTAAGGGAGACGGTGAAGATAAGAAATCAGTGAAATGGTCGAATGGAGAAAGTGGGAGGAAACGGTAGAACCCAGAGAAAACACACGAGCACGGTATTTGTCCACCACAATGTCCACACGGCGTGAGCTGGGATCGAACCAGGACCCCAAGCACCGGAGGTGAACACTCTACAACTGAGCCACCGCGGCCCCCTCAATGTAAACTGAATATAAATAGTGTTCAATTTAGAACATTGGATCTGATTAAACTTACTTGTAAATTAAGACCAAGAAGGGAAAAAAATGAGATCTTTCTATTGTTTATAAAAACAACTAATATATAAAAAGCTGAAAAATAGAAATAAAATATTACCTTTCAGGTTGAAATTCGTCTTCACACTGTTCTCTATTTTTATTTGACAATGAGTCAATTATATCTTCAGACGTAACAAACATTTCGTTCTTAGAATCTTCAGCGCAGTCGCTTGAATATATATCATTGTCCTTGATTTCATGGTCAGATTTTACTGTAGAAAGTGATTCCGAAGTAGAGAAAGATGCAGCGTCTTGATGTGTTACCGCATTCACCTTTCCTACTATATTCAACTTGGTTTCTTTGTTACAAATGAATCCTACAGAACTTTCACCTGGATTTCCATCAACAGATTTTCTTTCTTCAGCTCCCCTTACAATCTCAGACAACATAGAAAGTAATTCACATGTAAATTTATGTTCATCTTCCATCATGACAATAGTCAGAACTACTCGTGCTCTATTTATGTAAGTATTTCAACTCCTTAATTACTTGGTGAGAGTAGTGGAAGTTGTATTTGAAGATAATAAAGATGTTAATCTCCTTTCAATAACCTTAAAAAAGGCATGAAAAATAAATAAGTTACATGATATTTGTTATAGAAAACATAAAAATAAATTTAAAGTTATACATACAAAATAAACGTTATGAAGTAAGGACTCAGATGTATTTAGCAATTATTTTTACTTTAATACAGGTAAGCATTTAATAATATTTTTGAATGTGTAGTTATTCGAACATGAGTGACGCGAACAGCAAGTATATGTGCACAACCGCGAGACTTGTAAATAAGCTGCAGGTAAATAAACTAAACGTTCTGGTTCTTTTCCATTGCTTACCGTTCTAGCACTACTGGTTTCACGGAAACGGCCTGTCTGAAATATTACAATGTTCTGAAGATACTCCTATGCTTTACACTACAGTGATTGGTTTTAGGAGATACGATACGAAAATCACATGAACAGAGTGGAAGTTAATCTGTACCACATGCAAAATAAGAGTAATGTGCAGAAATTGGATGCCTAATAATGTTCGCTGACATTCGTTTCAGTTGAAAGAACGCCGCAAACATATTGAAAGTATTTTATAGACAAGAGAACAGGTAGTATTAAAAAAAAAACTAACAATTTTGAGACGCTATGCGAAAATTAGAAACTCAATTAAATAGTCGAACATCATATTCTAGATCTATCAGCAGAAACGAAATGATGTGTGGTACTCTTGGCATAATCTCTTGTGAACCTGGTAAACAGACAACTTCTCCTTCCTACCTGAATCCAAGTAGTATCAACTCATTCGTTAAACAGTACAACTGTAGCTGGATAGTAGGTCTATTCCGATAGCTATTTTTATTATCACGATTTCAGCAGCAACTATCATTCAGACAAATTATTATACACCCGAAAAATACTGGTGAACTTTGCTAACGCACACACGAATAAGACAGAACGAAGTGCAAGTATCACTGACATATTTGAAAATAATTTCTAGTTCACATCTGCCTTTCATTGAACAAGGAAAAATGTACAACAAAAACACATATGAATCACAGCTGTGAGAGAGAGAGTTCAACTTTCAGGAAATTCCATGGAGCTTGCTTATCGATTTTTAGAGCAGGTGCTTGAGCTTTTTAGAGCGGCCGAAAGTTATACGTGCCAACAGGCGGAATGTCGTGAGTTACAACATATTTTGTAATGGAAAGCCTTCAAAGTTGGCACAATAGTTTGAACCGGGTCATTTGTTCGGAAACGGTTAGGTAAATGGAAAGCTCGGCTAAGACGTATCCCACCAATTTCATGGACACACTTTTTGGGATAAAAAAAAAAAGTTTGACCAGGATCACCCGCGGGGTTCGACTGAAAAGTTTCAAATAGCAAAGAGGGTTAAGCACTACATAGTTTGAAAGCTGTTGTAAAGTGATAGAAAATGGAGCTAGTCTCGACTTTCTACGTCAGCGCTGTGCAAAATTGTAAACACAAGCTTAACCCAAAAGTCCATGGCCACGCCTGTAGTTCGGAAACGTTGAGACAAGTGTGAAAACTAGAAAGAAAGTGCGGCATTATTTTCAAAATACAATGATTTAAGTTAAAACATCTTGTCCCAGAGCTCCCACAGAGTCCTAGGTTGGCTTTAACTAAAACATTTCAAATAACAAAAGGGGTGAGTAGCACATCGTTTGAAAGCTGTTGTTAAATGAAATAAGACGGAGCTAGTCTCGACTCTACAGCAATCCTGTGCAAAATGGCGGCGAGTCAAATTGTAAAAACAAACGTAATTGAAGTCTAGGGCAACCTTAAAACCTATGTTATTCATTACGGTACAAATCTAAATCTCAATTTTGTGTATTATGTATTTATAAACAATAGGAAGACTAAAGAACAACTGAATTTCGATTCACTTCAACTATTTTTTCATTCTGCAACAACACATATATGTTTCGTTCCTAATGGGAGTTCGTTACGGTTCTCTGGAGATTATTTACGTGGATATAACGAATATGCGATAAACACACAACTCTGACTTTTTATTCATACTGCTAAACAAAAGTTGAAAACCCTCGGCTACTTTTCTAATTTTATCATACGTAGTTCATACATAAACATTTTGATGCACCAGCCAGATTGAGGGCTCTATTGTAAGGTATCTGTCATGGCTACATTTGTATGCCATTAGCTGGATTGGTCGCAATATTTCAAGCAATATCAAATATACCAAAAAAAAAGTTTATTTACAAGATTGGTTAGGAGTACCAAACCTACGTGTAAATCATTGCAGTATATCAAGCTATGTCAAGCTAATTCCAAGAAATACGACATTTATATACAAACTCATTTTTCACGCTTGTAGCCATATTGGAGTACAGATAATACTCAGATATTTTGTGAATATCTACTACTGACCGTAAACGTAAATACCATATTTTGCTTCTACAATACCAGTGGTTTCAGCTGGACATCCGTTCCATACATAGTGTGGAATTTGAACTCAAGATGTCGCGTTTTTGAGCATTTCGCATCTTTCCATCAAATACTGATCAACATTCATGCCAAATTTGGTTGTCTTAGCTTCAGCAGTTTGGTATGCCTACCCTTTCGACATAGGTTTTAAGCGGCCATCTTGGATTCAACGTGGACATAGCTTTTCAATTAAGCTTTCGTTTAGATTTTGACCCGCCGCAGTTTTGCATAGGATTGTCGTAGAGAGTCGAGACTAGCTCTATCTTCTTTCATTTCACAGCAGCTTTCAAACGTTGTGTTACATAACCACTCTTGACGTTTGAAACTTTTGAGTTAGACCCCGTCTGGGACAATTTTTTTACACCAAAAAGTGTGTACTTCAAACTGGTGAGATACGTGTTCGTCGAGTTTCACATTTACCAACCGTTTCCGAACAAACGACTCGGTTCAAAATATTCTCCTAGGTAATCTTTTCTAGCTTTTACATTAAATTTTACTTTGTAACTCAAGATACTCAACCCGGTGGAACACATATCTTTGGGATTCGTTTAGTTATAACATATTAAATGCAAACACAATTGTTTCGTTTGGATCTCAGAGGAGCAACTTCGTGACCCTTTCTTTTGAGTCTTCAGTAAAGAAAAACTTTTTTTTTTTTTTTTTTACTTAGGAGAACAACTTTTTTCCCCTTACAGTTGTATAGAGAATGTCGAAGCTGTCTGGTTTTAAATGAATAGCTACTTTTTCGAACGTTGTCCAGGTGCAGAATGTTACTTAAGTTTTAATACATTAGTAATCAAAACTTGGGTGTATTATTATTATTATTATTATTATTATTATTTGTCTTTTGTTGTTTTCTTTTGGAAATAAAACTGCACTCATTTTTCATTTTTACCAACAGTAAGATAACAGACGCAGCGAAGTATTTTGTGAAGACAGAAAGAAATATATAATAACAAAAATGAACGAGAACGATTATTATTACTGTTCAGAGCAGAATGTATGACACTACAATTATGCCCTTTTGGATAAGGGAAACGGATGATTACGGCAAGTGAATGCTGATAAAAGAATTGTTGCGAAATAAAAATGTAGGAAATACCCGAGGAAAACCCTTAAACATAATGTTGTTAATTACAAAATTGTATGGCCGATGTGGAACGAGAGACTCACGCAACAGAGGTTAGCGCTCTACCACTGAGCTACCGTGCTTCCTGAAGCAGAATTTTTAACACGTACTCCTACTGCACATAATCCCCGGTAGAGCAACCAGACTTGGAAAAAAGTTAGCAATACTTCTGATCAATTTACGATATTTGGTGTCAACTTTATTTTCAAGTTTCGTGATCTAGTGATGATTTCGAATCACCGGTTTCGATCGGGGAGGGAAATTTTACTCCTCCCAGCAAAAAACTTTAAAATATTTCTCGCTGGATATCTCCCAACATACTCAACGTGTGTTCTTTTTTCTCAGTACTAGAATATTTTCACACCCTCCTGATAGGATTTAGATTTCTCGGTTTTCCGGATGTATGGTCATATTAAGCCGTCATGTATGAGGGATGATGTCCCTCGGCGATTACACTATGCGGGGAAACGGAACGAAAGAAGCGGTCTGGGACCTCTATGTTAGGTACCAGCCCGGTATGTGCCTGGTGTGAATGAGGAAAATTTCACTTAAGAAAACTGGCATGTAAGAGCACTTTAAAACTTTTAGGACCCTCCTGATATAGTCTGCTGTTTTAAATGTACTACTTTGAGTTGGCACTACCGCCAAGAAGAATGTAATTATACAGGCGCAGTGCGCTCATCCAATGTTCAACAAACATCATAGCAAATTTTCAAGAACTTTTCTCTATAAGTTGAAAGCATTTTACTAAAGGCCGCAAAACCTAAATATTTAACCCTTCGCTGAAACAAACTACGACCATATAGGATATATTTCTTTGAATTCACCATATACTGGGCCTGACAGTTTACACAAGAGTTCTGTCAAGCTTTTCTATTCAGATTTCTGCATAGGTCCGTGCTGAGATACTAACGAGGGCGGTGGACAAGTCCACCAAAAGGGCGCCCATACAAACGTTAATCCGTGTTATATAAATATATATATATTCTGACTTAATTAATATAGTAAACATCAGGAGGCGATTCCCGTCTCCGAGATGAATAGGAGCCATGACCACCCGAAAATTTTCCGGAAAAATGCAAAAACAGCTATACTCGAAAACAAAATGTCGGAACGGAATCGGGCAAAAGAGAATGTCCATTATTTTTAGTCGTACATTCCAATAGTGTACAGTAAGATATAGTGCAGTGGCGGTGCAAGGCTGATCTCCCAAAGAAACTGGAATATTCCTTCGAGTATTTTATCAAACATTGAATGAGGAATATGAACAACAATCAAGCACAAGATTTCAACAAATAAAAAGTAAGAGTACATCCTTCAAATTAGAACACATAATTCGAAAAAGACAGATATACCAGATTGTGATTGATCTATTTTGCCTCAGCGCAAAATAAACTCTCGGAAGAATTTAAATGGAAAGAAGTCTTTAGCGTATCATAGTATATCTTCTAGGATAATGATAACATGATAAATGAACGGCTTCCAGTCCAAGTTACGAGTGTGTGAAAATGAAAATGAAATCTTTAAGTTTTACGTCCCACGGTTATGCCGGTTAGGCTAAAGGAGACAGTGATGATGAGAGATGAGTGAAATGGTGGAATGAAGTGGGAGGAAACTGGAGAAACCCGAGAAAACTTTCGAGCACGGTGTTTGTTTACCACAAAGTGCATACGGCGCGAGCTGGGATCGAACCAGGGACCCCAAGCACCGGAAGCGAACGCTCTACCACTGGCCACCGTGCGAGTATGTGATAATGGAAAAAGTAATTTTGATAAGGAATAGGTTTATAACGACTGTGTATAAGAGTCAGGCGTCAAAGATACGTATGTATATTATACGAGAGTACAAGGGATTTTTCTCATAACAACAGTTCCAAGGGATTCCCACAAATTATGTGAATACAATTGGGGCGAAAGTAAGATGCAATAAACAATTTTCTCTTTGTAATACGTAATTCTGTGGAAGATAATAATCCGAGCACAGAAGCAATGAAACTCGAAGAAACGCAAGCTGTTGCTCGTGTTTCACAATGATACAAAGAAATACAGCTTCAAACTAACGATTTATTCTGTATCGCACAAAGTAAGGCAACTGTGAAATACTCAGAGGTAACCTGTATAGTACCTGTACAATACAGTATGCGTACAGGAGATAGTTGTGAAGAATAACAGTTCAGAGTCTGATATTGTCGACCGTTGACAGCGTTGAAAAGATGACATCGCCAAAGGAATTTTTTCCGAGTGCGGTCAAACATATCCGAAATTTCGGAGATGATTATTAACTCGAGAATAAGTTCTTCGGCTGTCGTGGCTAAAGTTGCATACAAAAGGCGTTTCAACCTCTCCCCCTCAAACGAAAAAGAAATCGAGTGGCGTGAGATAGGGTGAACGATACGGTTATGACTCACGCCCTTTTCTCCCAATTTAACAATCTGGAACTGTATTATTTAGGTAGGTATGCATATTGCTGTCAAAATATGCAGATGCACTCTTATACTGGGAATCACATCTGCTGAATTATGTTCAAAGGCACATGTTCTAACAATTTTGGGAAAACATAACGTAAAAATTAAAGATACGTACTTCCACACAACCGGGCCGGCACTAAATAAGGTCCTACCATAAAATTATCCATCATACCTCACCGCATGCTCACAATTAATCACTGCTGCTGATAATTCACTATAGAGTTGCATGTGAATTTTTACATTCTGCATATGGCTATTGCTATAGGACTGTCTCTGATCATTCTCAGTATGCTGTCTTGTAAGATAAATTGAAGAGATCCTGTCTCTAAGGCAAAGAAGAAAACTTGGAAAAATACAGGAAAATATAATCTCCTTTGAGGGTCACTGTCACGATATAAACGCCTCGTCTCTGGGCTACTACCTCTTGCCTCCCTAAAAATGAGGTACATATCTGCCAGCTCGTGGACAGAGTAATCTGCCGTTGCGCAGCACGTACAGATTAAAACAATTTTACTTAAAGACCAACGTCTACGCTTTTACACGACCTTGAAATCCTGAACATAACCCTCTACCGTTGAACGCAATATTTCCTATCCTGTTATACAGCAATTTCACACGAACACCAGAGCATTGGACTCACTCACAAGTTGCATAGATCCTTATTACAAAATAACCACGCTAACTGACGCCATTCCACAATAAAACTGTGTAAGACAGCCTTCTGCAACCCACTCGCAATTCACACAAGAGACGATATTTCCGTAGTGTGCGACCAAAGCATCATGCCCTCAGTGAAAGTACTACGAGATGCGTACGTGCTGCTATGTGTTCGCAAAAGTTCCACATTCTCTTTCCTCCTGTTTATTCTATCCAACTCCAAAGTACACTGGAACGTCGGAAAAAGATCTCCCTCATTTTTTGAATGTAATTCCAAGGAGTTTTCTTCTAGAAAATTTCTCCAGCAGTGACAAAACCAAAATGTAAATGGGCTACACGAGGACTCTATTTTGGAATATTCACAAAAGTAGTGTAGTGTTTCGTAGCTCAGGGGTAAGGTTCGTTTTGCCAACTCAAAGGGAAGAGAAGGGAAAGGAATACTTCAGTTTCTTTGAGAGTCACCCTTGCGCCACTATTGCACTTGGAATCTACGACTACAAATAATGGACATTCTCTTTTCCCGACTTCGATCACACGTTTTCTTCTTGAGTTATGGCTGTTTATACATTTTTCCAACGCATTGAAAAAATGAAATCTTTAAGTTTTACGTCCCACGATTATGCCGGTTAGGCTAAAGGAGACGGTGATAATGAGAGATGAGTGAAATGGTGGAATGAAGAAAGTGGGAGGAAACGGGAGAACCCCGAGAAAACCCACGAGCACAGTGTTTGTCCACCACAAAGTCCACACGGCGCGAGCTGGGATCGAACCAGGGATTCCAAGCACCGGAGGTGAACGCTCTACCACTGAGCCACCGCGCCCCCATTTCCAACGCATTTTCGGGTGATCAAGGCGCCGAAAGGAGGCACATTTATATCTAGGTTAGTGTATACTTTTCGTTTTATCTCGGTGTCAGGAATCATCTACCGACATTTGTTATATTAATTAAGTTATAACCTGTATATATACGGGTGCCATTTTGTGTATTAAAACCACCAAATTTGTTTAATAATGTAAATAGTTAAACTGGGAAAACTTTCTTACTACAGAAAAACATTTTAATTCTTGTTATTTGTGTATGCGTGTGTGTGTGTGTCTGTGTCAATCAATATAGCTATAAAAACCAGACACTGATTATTCGAACACTGCTCTATAACACACAGGAACCATTTTATTTTTAATAAAAAGCTTTAAAAAACTTGAATTATTTAAGCTGTACTGTCTCGATTGCGCTTACCTTTTGAAAGTTTTTTTTTTTTTTTTTGGCAATAAATGAGTAGCACTACGAAACACTGCTATATTATCTTACTAAATAAACCTACATGTTAATTGCTTTACTGGCTTTATACATATTTTTTGAAAAGTGATTGCACTCTTTAGCTGTTCTTTCCCAATAGCAACTGTATCAACGTATGATACGAAACTGGTATACAGAAGAATTTTTGTGATATATCGCACGGTGCCCTTTATAACGGCGAATTTACTATACAGAACTGATATACAGAAGAACTAAAACCACTTATCTATAATGTGATGCTTCGCAGGGCGCTCTATGCATAGGGCGCACTGTACCTTTCACAGGTTCATTAACAACAGTAATAATATGTATTTATTGTACAGAACTGTTGCTATACAGAAGAATAAATAAAACTGTTTATCTTTGATGTGGTTTTGCAAGGGCGCCTTACGTAGCGAGCACACTGTACTTATCACGTGTTCTTTACCAATAACAACCTTAAGAATTTACTATAACATGAAACTTTATTTATAATGTGATGTTTTGGAGGGGGCACCGGGACATGTTCCGGTGGGCCAGCACGGGCCTCTTTCTGCACGTACCGATTTCTCATTAAATAACATTTGTAAAACCTTGGAACGAAGTTTCACTAATAAATAAAAACCTTCACCGGAAACACAAAATGAACGGACTCATTAATAAACAGAACACTCACATGTCATACTACTTCCATATTTATTTAAGTAGAGCCAAGAGAAAAGGAGTATACTGAACACATGTGGCTTCTGATTTAAGTTGTTTTTCCCTGACTCTAGGTGATTAAGGTTTAGTGAGACAACAGCAAGAAAAACTTAAAGTAGGCAAAACATCAAATAAATAAAAATTAAGAACTCAAGATGTAGAAACAAACACTGTGAATATTAAAGTACGTAATATCGAAAAAAATATTATTTACTTGCATTTTTAAACTAAGGATATGATTTAAAAATAAGTAAAAGGGATATTACTTTTCCAAATTTTAGCTAAATATATCCCGACTTTCAATAATTTCTAGGAATGTACCGATACATGATATATGGCAGGATGTCGAGGGAAAAAATTTTGAAAAGCGCCAGGTCATTAGATGATAACGAAGTTATCAAATTAAATCAAAAGATTTACTGCTTTACGAGCATTAGTTTGTCCATAACAAAAGATGTTGCACTTCGCTAGTTGGCCAACAAAAAGCATGAATGATATCTAACCAAGTCAGAACAGAGCGAAGATGGTGGGCCCGCCCGGAGGAACTTGCGAATGGAGCAAGAACGTCAGAGATTGTGGGTATGCACGCAAGCGAGTAAATTGGAAAAAAGTGTTTCCCCAACGATTCGAGTTGTAACAGCACTTGTCATTGTTTAATACTAGTATCGCTCCACCTGTAAACACAAAAAATAGGTTCTGAGAACTGTAAAGAAATATCCCACCAGTGAAAAATAACATCTAATGGAGCCATCTTTCATTTGGACTCACTATTTTCATCCACCGTAAAGCGTTTTTATGATTTCGCACTAGTAACCCTACACTTGTAACCTAAAATACAGCTCTATCATTTTGTACTAAATTCTGTCGACTGCAGGAATTTATTTATAAAGATGTCTTTCCTTACAAGTAATGATTTTTTTAAAAAATAATTATTCCAAAATTTAATGCGCTAAAACTACATCTGCACGAAAACATCCTCAGTGAAGTGAAGGAAAACGATAAATAAAGCTAGCATGATGTGTATTCGCTACATTCACCTGTTGTCAATACTAAACTTACAATAAACACATTGAAAAAAGTCCCTAAAACTTGAAATTTACGAACAAACAAAATACCGAGTCAATAATTTCCAACTGTGTAAACGATCAATATTATAATCACTAAATCTGTTGTACATAAGAAATTTATTTTAACAAGAAGTAGTTCGGTAGGAAAGAATGACTGAAATACAAAACAACATAGTTATTTAAAAAAAGAAGTATCTTTAGTTCAAGCAACTGAGGAAGGAAACCATTCATTATTATAAATATTTTCATCCTTCTTGCTTAAATTATTGTAGTATCTTAAATTATTAACTTCAAGCGGTAAATTTATGAAATTATTTTGTAAGCAGTTCTCTGAGTTTATGCGCACTAGCAATGGACAAACTTGTACCACATGTACATAAATATATTATTTACGACACCCAAGTTTAGAGGCATAATAAAGGTATACAAGTTAAGAGTCAGAAAAAAAGAGAATACACATCTGGAAGTTACTAAGAACTAATTGTTACAGCAACTGCAATGTTTGAGGAATTATTTCTGGTTGCTCATCACTAGAGACCGGATGTTAGGCAAAATGCCTATTCTTTAATATTAAAGATATGATCAAAAAAAACGTTTTAAAGTTTATATAGGGGGTTATAGTTTCGATTTAAGCCAATTTCATTTTGCTTATTTTGCCTATTTCGACCTTTACTGCCTAAATAATTGCTTTAGTGCCTAATGTTGCCTATTCTATGCATTTTCTTCAAAATAAGCCTTCATTGGGAAAATATATGGTTTATATAACATAAATAATACATACATATATACGTATATTAGGTGTTTGTAAACACAAGCACGTGGTACGGTACAATATATACACAGGCTGAACTTCAAAGATGTGCACCTACTTCCGAGGTGAATAATGATATCAAAAGTTCTCTTGTACTTTGTCGAATTCAGTATCGTGTGCGAGTGATATTGATGCCAATTTGGAATCGAAAATCGAATCTTGACAATTGGAATGGAACAGATAGATGTGCACATACATTGGAAGGTGATTCGTGACATGAAAAGAAGACAAAAAGTCATGTTGCATGTGGAATTCCGCGTCGTGTACGAGTGACAGGGGTGCTAACTTGGAATCAAAAATCGAATCTTGACAATTGGAACGGAACAGATAGATGTGCACATTCGTTGGGAGGTGATTCGTGACAAGAAGAGAAGACAAAAAGTCATGTTGCATGTGGAATTCCGCGTCGTGTACGAGTGACAGGGGTGCCAAATTGGAATCGAAAATCGAATCCTGACAATTGGAACGGAACAGATAGATGTGCACATAAGTTGGGAGGTGATTCGTGACATGAAAAGAAGACAAAAAGTCCTCTTGAAAGTCACGAATCACCTTCCAAAGTATGTGCATACTTTTGTGTCTCGCTCCAATTGTCAGGATTCGATTTTCGATTCCAAGTTGGCCCCCTGTCACTCGTATCCAACGCGGAATTCCACAACATGCAAGAGGACTTTTTGTATTCTTTTGATGTCACGAATCACCTCCCGAAGTATGTGCACATCTTCCAGGTTTACCCAGTATATAAGGAAACATAACAAGCTTCCTCTTTATATATACAATAAAAGAAGATATTGACAAAGAAGTGTGTTTCAATATTCTTTGAGTATTATTTCTGACTTGAATCTATTTTTTAATGGTCTCAAGTATACTTATTGAATATATTTATCTTCATTATTTCGAGCTACATTTTAGTGCCTACTTTTAAAATTTTTAGCGCCTATTTGCCTGCCTATTTTCTAGGTTTTTCGTGCCTAAACATCCGGTCTCTACTCATCACAATGTTGAGTTCCAAGTGAGATATCAAATGCGGCAACAAATGGAAGTCTAAAGATTCCAATTCAAACAAACGAGCAAGTTATAAATTTTTCCCTGTAAACTCTTTACGGATCGGCTAGAGGCTCAAGGACCCTTTGTTCATCTCGTTTGATCTCGCAAACTATCATTTCCTTCAGCGTAAGGAAAAGGAAATTCATCGAACAGCGTAAATAATACAAGTAAAAATTATGACAGTATTAAGAATTCTGAACACAAAATATCATTATGTATATATGATGCTCACAATTGTACGCAATAAATATTACTATTTCAGTTAAGAGTTAAGTTCCAAATTTGGTCGTCCATTTCTACCAAAGTTTTGAACATTTACCGGGAAGAAATAGAAAAATTGCTCGATTGTGTTTGATAATATGTGGGTAGAGCGGACGTTGTATATATATATTTTTATTACGGCTATGAACCTGGAGCTATTTGGCAAGCGGAAGGAATTATTTCGCGCAAGCCCACGGCATGGTCGGATTGTGGGAAAGTAACGAGTATTTGATTTATGAACATGGCTGAAGGTGCACAACTTAAAATGAGTGAATGTATACGGAAAAGGATGTGCTGATGCAGTTTAGGGGCTAAACATTTTGAAAATTTACAGGGAAAAATGAACATTTTCTTTCAAACACACATTTATAAGGAACACAGACGACATAATTTTATAAAAAGTGATACAGCTGTACTTTAGGTTTACAAGTATAGGGTTACTAGTGTAAAATTACAACAAGCGCTTTACGATAGATAAATTAAGTGAGCACCTGTGAAAGACGACTATTACATGTTATTTTTTTTTTTCGACAGTGTATATCTGTACAGTGTACAGGAGCTGAATTCTGTATACAAGCGGAGCATTTCTAATACGAAACCACAAGTCCCATTAAACTCGTACTTTTTCCAAAACCCACTTCTTTTCACTATCCTCGCTTACGCGTATACCTACCATCATGAACGCGCCGGCTCTCGTCGGACACACCCTTGCGCGTGACCATAAGCTTCGGTTCGGTTAAATAGAATTAGACCTAGTTTGTAACCGCGTAGTATATTTTTTTTTTTTCCTTTTGCACTCTACTACTTATGCAGCATTAGTTATGCCATACATCCGGAAGCCGTGTTTGGCGAAAGTTTACTTTGTGCAGAACAGTCTTTAATTTGGCCATTTTAATAAAACACAACGAACCCCTGCGGGGCTTCTAATTCGTTCCTACTACTACTCCTACTACTACTTATACTATGGCGTACTAGTTCGTTATTTTCCGGCACAAAGCAAACTCTACGAAAATCGAAAACGAAGTGCCGTTTTTCAACAATTACTTCGGGTAGCCCACTTAAATTTGATCCGTCCTAAATGAGATACTTTTGTCGCCCAACGGAAATCCTTTAGGAAACAATAGGATATCAGTGAATGTACTATAATTTTCCAACAGCTAGTTTGAGTGGTGTTCCAAAAGTAAACCTGCACGGAAAAGCATTACCTAGAATATAAACTTCTTTCGTCGGAGTACTCCTTAATTCATAAAAGCTTTACTTTATGTTTGAAAGTGAAATATTGCTTGCGCCCACGAATGAAATATTTGATTTAAAATAAGTGTGCTCATATCAAAGACGGTTAACTATTATAATTTTCCAATACTATTTCTAGTAAATATTATACTAAAAGCAAAAAGCAAGAAAATATGATGCCATGACGACACGTTGATTTTCACATGATTACAATTAGATATTTGTTATTGTTGATATTTTATATCTATTTATATTCCTAATTCTATTTCTAATATATTCTATTTCTATTCCTAATTATATTTTATTCCTATTAATACCATAGTTTAGTATTATGTGCTTCATGTTACTTCTCTCCAAGCTATAAAAAAAAAATAACTAGTAGCAGTGATGCCAATTCCTTCAGAGCCGTTTTCCCTTCACAAGCATTAGAATTTCCCTTTTCCGGACAAAATTTCCCTTCATCCAAACCGTTCAAGTACTGTATTTAGTAAACATATTTTTAATCGTTTTCGCTTCCACCCCCAATCTTATAACCACATACAAGCAGATAACCTGACAGCCTTCCTTTGAGCTTATGCAGAACTTGAACTTGATTTGTTGTTTAGGATTCTAAGGCGTCGCGATAGAGGAGGGGAAAGGATATGGAAAGGTGTAGGTCAGGACCTATGTTAAAGGTGCAATCTCTGCATTTGCCTGGTGTGACTGAGGAAAACCCTATAAATACCTCGGTCAGGACGGACAACCTAAATAAATCATAAAAAATATAAAATAAATATTATGTAAATTTAATTTTTAACCTAGATATTATAGATTTTAATATTAATGTAACCTAAGATACAAAGAAAACATTAAGTATATATTTGGTATGTACTTACTTAAGAACAGCACTCCCATATTTACTGAAACGAATACGAACAGTTACAAAGAAAACTGTAGCTGCTACTGTCTTTGGCTGTACACGAGGAATGTTCGTAAGCATAATACAAACTAAATCAAAGTTCAGAGATGCGGAATTCTTAAGAATTTATAATTCTGTGTGCACAATCAGCAGAAAATTTGTAAACTTACACACACACACACACACACACATATATATATATATATATATATATATATATATATATACTAATGACCCAGTATTCGCCCACATATACATATTTACATTCACGACACGCCCCGAACACGAATCCAAACCAAACTGTTATAATAGTTGGAATGATAATTTAATTGATAAATATTTCATCTTATTGCATTGCATTTAATTCAACAATGGGAAGATTAATTTTGATAAAAGATTTTACATAAGCATTGTTGTAATGTTACGAATTTAACTGAATATGTTGATCGACGTGTAATGTTGATAAATATTAACTAATGCAAAGCAAGATAACTTGTGAGAATTTATGCGAAATATGTGCAACGGATTATTATTCAGTTGAATTTATACTGAATTTTAATGAGATTAATCACATACGTAAATACATTCAATCTATAAATGACTGAAGAGAGGTTCAAATTTCCCTGCAATATTGAGAGATTACAAGCAATTTCCCTTTTTCCCTTTTCTCCAAAATTTACTCAAAATTTCCCTGCGCCAAGGGAAATTTCCCTTCAATTGGCATCACTGACTAGTAGCCTCAGTTCGCGATTAGCGTTGTGATTGGCTCCTTCTCCGTGACGTCTGGTGGAGGTATCCGAGGCTGACGAGAAAGACAGGCTACGGCGCAACGTAACAACACGAGTGTGAAATCATCAGGTTAGTCTGACTCACTTTTCTAGGTGAATAGTGGAATTTTAACTGTAGTTCCCTGGTTCTACCACAGGTTAATTTCAGAATTTCATAATGTAACTTGAGTAATAGCCTATTTATGAGAATTATATTTAGAATCAAAATAATTTCAGGCTATAATCGAACACATACATAACCACCCACCTTTATTATATAGGGGAGAGGGGGGTACATTTGAACAGGGGGTACCTTTGAACATTTAAGATAACAGGCTAGAAATAATAGCATATCTGGTGGTTTCAAAATTTTTAGTTTGGCAAAACTGCGTTGCATGACGGTCAACTGTTATCTGCAATTTTAATGTAACTGTTGATGAACAGCAGTACTTTGTTACATTTGTGGGGTGAAAAGTTGGAATTTTTGTGAAGTTTTGTAAGATTTTTGACAGAAGCCTGTGTTTTGATATTATCTGCCATTCATTGCAGAAGCAAGTACATTAATTTACTTATCCAATGTTGCCCTTTGTATTTCACAATAGCTTGTACTATCTGGGTATTATCAAATTCTGCTTGATCATGCCGGTTGGGGCAGCTTTGAACAAAAATTAGGGGGCACATTTGAACATTGTTCTACCTATGCTTTTCTGAAAGTTATAAGTACCAGCAACATGTTTGTGTTCTCAAACAATGAAGACAAATGTTCAGTACCAACTGCTGATATTGTGTGTGGACTTTCTAATTCTTGTCTGTCGTTTTCGATTACTTTTAAACTCTCGTCCGCCTCACTTGGGAGTTGAGTATAACCTTGAAGTTGAATTGGAATATAACTGTCACTATTCATCTCAGTGACCCCAAAAACTATGAATTCAACTCAATTCAGATGTGTTTCCGAAGGGAAGGCAAATTATTTAGAGCACAGAGGCGCACAATATACAAATACGGGCCTGCATATATGTTTCAGCAATTATTACTATTATTATTATTTCCTTGCCATACGCGATTGGTTAATTCTTGTGCCTTAAACTGTTAATGCTGCTTTGTTACATTAGCCTTGTTGTTCGTAAACGAATTCATCCTGAAAATAACGATTATTGTAGTAAAATAATGGTTTGTTCAAAACTGCCCCACGTATGTTCAAATCTACCCCATGCTTGTTTAAATCTACCCCCCAAGGGGGTACATTTGAACGACACCCCCTGCGCCCTTGCACAGAATGACAAGATCAAACAAAGTACTCTATTTTATGGCAAATATAATGTATATTATATTTAGCTTTTGTTACAGTTCTATAAGGAAATTTACTTGATGTTTGGAAGCAAAAACGAATATTCGAAAACAGATGTTCAAATGTACCCCCCTCTCCCCTACATGTTACACGAGCGAAGCGATTTACCACAGGTAGTGATGGGCAAAATGATTCATTTCGGAGAATCGATTCATTTACTGATTCACTAAAATGATTCGATCATTTAATTCGTTCATATGAATTGGTTGTCAGCGCATTCCCTCCACGCAAGTGAATTGGTTGGGAATGATTCGCCCATTTAATCAGTTAGGTTTATGCGCATCTATTTTGCGCAGATGAATTATTCGATCATATGAATTGAGTGGGAATTATTCGATCATATGAATCGCTTGGGCTACTGCACTTCTTTTCTGCGCAACTTAATAAATTCCTTGGGAGGAAGTACAACCTCGTGAATCGTCTTTGCCACATGACACAGCCAGCGTTGCATTGGGGTGGGTCTAGGACAAATCTGCCAATGACCAAATGCGCCAATCGTGAAAATGGACAAATCTGCCAATTGACAAATCCGCCAATTACCAAATCTGCCAATTACCAAATGCGCCAAACGCGAAAATGACCAAATGCGCCAATTGTGAAAATGGACAAATTCGCCAATTACCAAATGCGCCAAACGTGGAAATGACCAAATGCGCCAATTGCGAAAATGGACAAATAAGCCAATTGACAAATCTGCCAATTACCAAATCTGCCAACGACCATATCTGCCAATTACCAAATCTGCCAAATACCAAATGCGCCAAAAGCGAAAATGACCAAATGCGCCAATCGTGAGAATGGACAAATCTGCCAATTGACAAATCCGCCAATTACCAAATCTGCCAATTACCAAATGCGCCAAACGCGAAAATGACCAAATGCGCCAATTGTGAAAATGGACAAATCCGCCAATTACCAAATCTGCCAATGGACAAATCTGCCAATGGATAAGTCACCGAACTATCATTTTATTTTAGGTGTATTCTTCAATCATCGTCCCACAGTATTACAAAGAAGAAGAAGAAGAAGAAGGAGAATTTATGAAAGAGCGGAAAAGGGTATTTTAATTTTAATGTGTGTTGCTTTTATAAATTCGCAATTATGTTTCAAAATGAATGTTTACTGATATTGGTTGTTGGATTTTAGTATCCCATTGCTGTACTTAGGTTATATGAGACGTCACGTAACACGTTTGAATTTTAATGCCCTCTCACTGGGAATCGAACCCGAAAAGACTAATGTTAGTTGTAATTATTGGATAGCCAACAAGCCTATTTGGTCTTTCTCATAAATAGCTATTGCTTCAATTGTGTTCATCCGATTATCTTGGTTCATATGCCGTTCGCTTCAGAATAAACCAAGCTTGCAAATGGTACTATGCGCATGTGTACATAATGTATAAGGAGAAGGAAATTCAAGGTAAAATTGGGTATTTCCCGTCCAAAAGTCCCTTTGTTCAAATGTAGCACTCCCTGGTTAGGCCCCAACTAAAGGCACCCAAATATAATGTACCTTTAAAACTACTGTAGTTTATAAATAATATATGTGCCAAGTTTCATTGTAATACCTACAATAGTTGTGACGGAAAAAAATATTTCTCAGTTCTGCTAGACAATACCAAATTTCATATAGGAAGAAAGTGAGATAACTATAAAATCAAATGAATCCGAACAGTATTATTTATTTGAAATGAAATGAAATCTGAGTTTTACGTCCAACGGTTATGCCGGTAAGGCTAAAGAAGACGGTGATGATGAGTAATGAATAAATGGTAGAACGAAGAAAGCGGGAGGAAACGGGAGAAACCCGAGGAAACCCACGCACACGGTGTTTCGAACCCGGGACCCCAAGCACCAGAGGTGAACGCTCCACCCCTGAGCCACCGCGACCCTATTATTTATTTAAGTATCATGACTTATACGTCATTCTCTTCAGAATAAAACAGGCTTTCAAATGGTATCATGATAATATATATATATATATATATATATATATATATATATATATATATAAAACGTCCAGTGCTTATAAATCCGAAATGGCTGAGAATAAAAAGATGAAACAAAAACTGAGACAAGGAAATGTTATAGGGCGCATCACATGGTGTTCAAGGGGGCCCAGGGGCCAACTTCAAATTTTCAAATAGGATCATGTATTGAATCATACCTCATTCAATAGTACTTGATAAACGAAACAACTTTTGTAGGAAACAATTTTCGATTTGGGCCACCGTTTTTAAATGGCCGCAAAAAGTGGGTCCTATATCAGATAAAACGTCCACTGCTTATAAATCCGAAATGGCTGAGAATAAAAAGATGAAACAAATACTGAGATTGGAAAATGTCATAGGGCGCATGACATAGTGTTGTCGTGGTGACCCACAGGGCCCTCCTTCAAGGGGGCCCAGGGGCCAACTTCAAATTTTCAAATGGGAACACGTATTGAATCATACCTCATTCAATAGTACTTAAAAAACGAAACAACTTTTGTAGGAAACAATTTTCGATCTGGGCCACCGTTTTCAAAATGGCCGCAAAAAGTGTCCTGTATCAGATAAAACGTCCAGTGCTTATAGGCCTAAATCAGAAACGGCTGAGAATAGAGAGATGAAACAAAAACTGAGATAGAAACGATGATAAAGCATATCAAGTGGTGTTGTTGTGGTGACCCTCAGGAAACTCCGTGAAGGGGACCCAGGTATCAACTCAAACTGATACAGGACTTTTTGCGGCCATTTTGAAAACGGTGCCCCAAATCGAAAATTGTTTCCTACAAAAGTTGTTTCGTATTTCAAGGACTATTGAATGAGGTATGATTGAATACATGCTCCTATTTGAAAATTTGAAGTTGGCCCCTGGGCCCCCTTGAAGGAGGGCCCTGTGGGTCACCACGACAACACCATGTGATGCGCCCTATGACATTTTCCTATCTCAGTTTTTGTTTCATCTTTTTATTCTCAGCCGTTTCGGATTTATAAGCACTGTGTGTGTGTGTGTGTGTAATGTACGAGAAAAGGGGAAATTAGTGTAAAATTGGGTAGATGTCATATATACTGATTTTTCTAAAGCATTTGACGTCATTAACCATGACATTCTCTTAAACAAACTGGCATCCTTTAACTTCTCGAAATCAACTCTGCAATATTTTGCTTCCTACCTTCAAAATCTTAAACAAACTGTACTATATCGTAATCATAAATCTCAAATCTTTCATGCAACATCTGGAGTCCCTCAACGCTCGAATCTGGGACCTCTACTTTTCATTTTGGCGGTAAATGATCTTCCTGAGTGCTTTCAATTTTCTAAAAATCTACTCTTTGCTGATGACCTTAAAATATTCAACAGAATTGAAACAATTCACGACTGTTTAGAACTTCAGAGTGACCTACAAAATCTTGAAATTTGGTGTAAAAACAATAAATTTAAGTTAAATATTCGTAAATGCAGTTATTTAAAATTCACTAGAAAAGAAAAATATACTCAATATAATTATTCAATATTAGGGGAAAAACTGAAAAAGCTTGATCTTATAAGGGATTTGGGAGTTATTTTTGATTCAAAATTATCCTTATTCAACATATTGAAACTATTTGCAAAGAAGCCTACAAAAATCTTGGATATATTTATCCAGTGAGTAAAGATTTCCAAAATTACCAAACTTTAGTTGTTCTGTATTATGCATACGTCAGATCGAAATTGGAATATTGTAGTAATGTATGGAATCCTAATATACAGAAATACTCATTCTTGATTGAGCGTACTCAAAATAAGTTTTCAAGGCTTCTTACCCTTAAGAAAACAAAATTCTATCCAAAATTTGAAAGCTACATTAACCTTGTTGAAAATTTTAATTTTGAAACATTAGAACTCAGGAGAAGAAATATTGATTTATTGTTTTTACACAAACTCTTTCATGGCAAAATAGACTGTCCTGATCTTAACGAACAAATATGTATCCAAGTACCATCCATTAAATTGCGCACTGCTTCGAAAAATACATTTTTTTGTATGACAGCGAAAACAAACGTCTTAAGCAGATCTCCTATATGGAGAGTTAGTGCAACCTACAACAGGTTAGTTAAAGAAAATTTCAACCTGCATGTACTGGCAATGGATGTAAGTAGTTTTAAGAAGTCTATTGATTTTGTAAGACAAATGTAATTATTACCAATAGCTTTATTAACCTATATAATCTGTATAACGATATACTATGTAACACTGTAATTAGGCCTGTACCAGTTGTGTTATATGTCAATAAATCAAATAAATAAACCAAATAAAACAACAATCGGTACGAGCAGAGTTGCTCCAGTATCCCTGATATCGTTCCTCCATCATAGATATAACTTGGTAGAAATGTTTCCCATGTTCATCAATGATTGCTCCGCAATTTTCTGGGAAGAAATCTATGTGGGAGTGCAACATACGTATTTTTAGTGATACATTACACCATATTGCTTCGCAGAAGGTATTAGGTGCAACTCTACTTTCTTATAGTTCTGAGACCGCTCGTTTTCCAAAACATTCGTCACCACTTTTCGGAAACACTAGCGGATCCAGAAGAATCATTTGGAGGGGGCGGTTTGCTTTCTGGAAGATGAGCGTACTCTCAAAGTGACCAGAATTTCAATTTGCAAAAATTGGACACATATGAATCCGGGACTGGAGGGGGGTGTAAACTTGATTCCCAGTTTATATTTTATGACCCAAATTTGTAAGTTTTTTAAAAAAATGAAATTGTATTCTTTCTCTAGATTTAAATTAAATACTCACTTCCGTTTCGGAGGCGTGGCGGTATCATGATTCACTTCACACTTAGTCACCGCGATTTATCAGATGCGCTGTATTGGACAGTACTTACACAAAAAAAGTGCTATATTGACGATGGTATTTTCCTGTCATCTGTCATCTGCCACGAAGCCTGTCTCATTTCTCCTCTTTGTAAATAAATATAGCTTCCCTTTGTTTCACTAAAGTGATCACAGGAAAACATGAAACTTGACATAAATCTATCAATTTCATTATCCAATAGAATGCGAGGGTATGTTCCGATCGTCGATTCGTATCCATGACATTTTTTTCCAGTGCCTCTCTGAGAGGGACATTATCTTTGATCTCTGGCGCTATGCGAATAACATTTCCTGAGGACAAGGTGTTGAATTTCCGTTACGTTTCGTTTTTCACCATGATTTCAGTTTGTCAACATTGTTGACATTTTCTTAAGTGCGCGTTAAGATTGCGGCTACATAAATCGTACCAAAATCTTTTGATGTATTAAAGGTGAAGAAAACATTTCTATGATTGGTATAGAACCCAGGATTCACGAGAAGTTGGGGAGTCACTGACTAACAAACTTTGACACAAATGGAATTGTTCATTTCTCAAGAAAAGCTCCCAACTGTACTCAATTGATGTATTTAAAGAAGAATGTGTAAGGAATTCAATTTCTGGTACATCCAGGAATTTTTCACTTAAGCAGGAGAGAGCAAGAAGACAAATATACGACATTATTACAAAAGTATAGACCTCTGTACATAGGGTATTTTGATTTGTTGCTTGAGTTTAATGTTCCACGGTAATGACATGACGGCTAAAGAAGACGTGCACTTACTGATTATAGTGGAATTCGAACCACCTTTTTCGTTAAAATGTACTCTCACCGGGAATCGAACCCGGGGCCATGAGCACCGTATAGGGTATTTTGTCCAAATACTCCTCTTTTGCAGTGGTATAATTGGGTACGTAAAGAAAAAAACGCATTAGACCAGATTAGGAACAGGGGGTTGGAAATTGGCTCTATTAGGTAATTTCTTAAAAGCAGAATTTAGAAAGATGTATAATTATAGTTATAATTATACAACAATAAAACAATAAAAGTATATTATAGTAGCCTTCGCTTAGGTGGGATTTCGCTCCCAGACCCCCAATTTGTTCGGAATACGGCTTCGCACAATATAGGAAATGCTTCTACGTGATACTGTGGCCAATATTTCGCGTTCTCCCTTCTGTGTATTTCATAGAGAATTGGATTGAGCTAAGACACTGTCACGAAATGCAAACACCTCACAAACATTTTAGTGAACCCTCACCTTTGTTTTTGCCCTTCTACATTAAGTGGCAAAAAATGTTCAAATCCATGTTCCATTATTTTAAATGAATAATCATACTAGCAATTATATATCTAGCCGTAAGTGATCCTGACAAGGGACATCACCCAATTGTCCGGCTCCGATTTCAATGAAATTTTTATTGCTGATAGAGGACATGTATTCATTACTTGTGATGACAGAAATTTTTGCCATGGTGCATGTTTTCTATTTTTTAATAATTTTTAAAGGTTGTGATGTGGTTAATAGAGATTACTGAAGAAGTCTCTTACTACCCTTTGTAAACGAAGTGTTAATGAAAAAACAACCATGTAGATACATATGAGGCCTAGGGGGAAGTCGTCTGGTACGTATGGCCTTGACGGCAACTATCTTGAAATCCACCATTTTGAATTAAAATCAAGTTTTTTAAATGGGAATAGCCTAATATGATACAAAATTTCGGGCTAGAATTTAATCAGAAAGACAATGGTGAAGTTAGTTTTAAGATACGCCCATTTGGAGAAAAGTTATAGGCATATTAATTGTTTATACTTACTATGTGCCTAAGTCCCTCACCTCCGCTTCTAACCCGCGTATTAATGATAATTAGTGGATAAAGTTTTCGATAATACATATTAAGCCTAGAGGGAAGTGATACGATAAGGGTATTGCGATTTGTCAGTTCATGAATAGTGTTGGGATAAGCATCCAGCCATCTTTCTGAATTTTGAAGACTTGCCACGTATTTATTAATTTCCTAGGCAGTGTAATTATTTATTTTAACCCAGAGTACATGAGGAACCTATGGACCTATATGACGTAAAGAAATACAAATGAAATTATAACAAATTGGTATTTTACGAACACAAAATTATCAGGAAATGTAGCCTACAGGTTGCGCAAACGACAAACAATAAAATGTTTTTTAATAAATACAACTTTAAAGGAACAGCAGCAATGATAGAAAATTTCAAAGAGACATAATATGACTTTTCCTAACACGCTGTTTGTACCATGAAAAAAATATTAAAACAGGTAACTTGTTTAAGAGGGTAACTTAGAGTTTCCGATCAATACTGATTATAAATCTTACAAACATGAACCATTGACAACAATCGCTAGAAAACGAATGACTAGCTTAAATATTGCCATAGAAAATAAATAAATATAAAACAAAACAAAAGACCATTGATTTACACAACAATCATATTTCGTTTTCTTTTTTGAAGTGAATTTTCATTTGATTTCTCGTCTCATCTAATATCCATTACAAGCTACGTCTTCGGTATTACTTGAGTGCAAAGTTGGAGTTGTTTCGTTGTGCGATGATTCATGTCAGTAAACGAGTTTTTGAAGGGCAGGTATAGGAAATACATAATCACATTGCCTAGGAAATTAATAATTACATGGCAAGTCTTCAAAATTCAGAAAGATTGCTGGATGCTTATCCCAACACTATTCATGAACTGACAAATCGCAACACTTAAAAAAATGTAATAAATTTAGAAAACATGAGCCAGGCAACAATTGCAAAGTGGCAGTTGGAATCTTATGAAAATTAGGAGTGTTGCCAATTTCAAAGGCCGAATAATGTACATTTGGTGCACATTAGAAGAGTCCTAAATTCGTACTGATTAACTATAGAACAAAAATAAGCATACCATTGGCTTTTGGGGAAAATTTACTATTAAAATTAGGTGCCACATGCTATGGTTTTCATTTTTCAAAACTTCACTTTAATTCAAAATGGTGGATTTCAAGATGGCTGCCGTCAATGATACCCTTATAGTATCACTTCCCTCTAGGCTTAATATGTATTACCGAAAACTTTATCCACTTCTTATCATTAATACGCGGGTTAGAAGCGGAGGTGAGGGACTTAGGCACATAGTAAGTATAAACAATTAATATGCCTATAACTTTTCTCCAAATGGGCGTATCTTAAAACTAACTTCACCATTGTCTTTCTGATTAAATTCTAGCCCGAAATTTTGTATCATATTAGGCTATTCCCATTTAAAAAACTTGATTTTAATTCAAAATGGTGGATTTCAAGATAGTTGCCGTCAAGGCCATACGTACCAGACGACTTCCCCCTAGGCCTCATATGTATCTACATGGTTGTTTTTTCATTAACACTTCGTTTACAAAGGGTAGTAAGGAACTTCTGCAGTAATCTCTATTAACCACATCACAACCTTTAAAAATTATTTAAAAAATAGAAAATATGCACCATGGCAAAAATTTCTGTCATCACAAGTAATGAACATATGTCCTCTATCAGCAATAAAAATTTCATTGAAATCGGAGCCGGACAATTGGGTGATGTCCCTTGTGAGATATAGGCATCTTATAATAATAATAATAATAATAATAATAATAATAATAATAATAATAAGAAGAAGAAGAAGAAGAAGAAGAAGAAGAAGAAGAAGAAGAAGAAGAAGAAGAATGTACCAGGCCTATATCGCAGCTAATACTGGAGAACAAAAAATTGCATTACCAAATCGTATGTGTAGAATGCAATAAAAATAGTAGCGAGACCAGTGGCTTCTCGTGAATACCTCCAACGGGGGCAACTTCGAAATTTGCAATGGAAAGTGGTATAACTGTTGAAATTGTTCAAAAGGACATTAAATGTGATGAAACATTTAGAGGGCAAACTTTGTTATATCCCTTCCCATTTAACCGCTAGAGGCGTTGTTGCAGACTTTTATCTGACTACCTGTAGCAAGCCTTTCTCTCAGCTAATAATGCACATAGAGCTGTCAAATAAAAAATTGAACTATCAAATCGTATGTGTAGAATGCAGTAAAAATAGTAGCGACACCAGTGGCGTATCGTGATTATCTTCAATGGGGTTCATCTGCAAAATTTGACATGGAAATAGGGGTTGGTTGTGTCTCCATTGAAACAAGCGCACAATGGGAGAAACGCTCCCATTGTGATTAGAGAAAAACAAAACGAGGGAAGGGAGCGAAACCTTGCATGAAGCAACTGTAGGAAGGAAGACACCTAGCCACGTATTGGTTAATATCACCGGATGTAAAGTATTGCCAACTCAACACAAAGTTGTATTTTTTGAATAGCACTACGTAAAGTTATTACAAGTTTTAAGCCTACATACAAATCAAAAACAAACAATACCACTTTTATTGTTCAGTGTTGCAAACTAATTATGCTATAATATCACAAAAATCCAGAAACATCCCAGTTTTGGAGGTCTCTATAACAGTGATGACGCAAGTGAGACGGATGGTGCATCGCACGTCGAAAGGATCTCAGTGTTGAATACTATGGTCAGCATATGATGTACTTCTACCAAACAGAAGAAAAAAGCTGAAAGGAATTAAAAACTTGACTTCTTGCAAAGGGCTTTATTTCGAAAAAGAGCTGAGATAAATATCACATCTAATTACGCAGATTATTTTCAAAATATGTAATGACCATAATGCCGTTTACAGCAATTTGATATTTTACACCGTTTAGGAGATATGATAATGAATGTTAAAGTTGGCAATACTGCTAAAATTCGTGAAATTAGGGGGAGACCTTAGGTTGACAAAACCAGAGCACCACACAATATGACGTCACTAAATGTGATAGTAAGTTGAGCAGTGTTTGTAACTGATTTCGTGTGAACTTATTAATTTTATACTAGAATAACAGACCGGTAAAGAAACTATGTTAAAAAATGATTATCTATTAATGAAATAATATACTTAAAGAGATATTTGTATACTTGTATGAAAACATACTAACCTATGTCCACACGCGAAATTTGATGTACTCCGCGAAAGATTTGTTGCCACCAAAAATTTGGAGTCCCACAATATATAATTGCCATAAAAATTAATGATAGGCCTACATCATATTAGTATGTGGCAGGCCTGTATTCAGAGGGCCGGGCCCCTCTAAGTTCTTACTGGCTCCCAAAAATTCTCACGGTAGGCTTGCAAGTGAACAATAATATGATGATTAACCATAATACGTTTCGATCGGGACCCTCAAACTTCTATCGCCCCCACCCCCCCACATTTTTGGGTTGGCTACCGGCTTGGTATGTGATAAGTGACAGGACTGTAACTTGAGAAGGGAGGGGGCAACTGCTTCCCAAGGGAAGCTCCCGGCCGTTCGAAGGGGTCCATTTTAAGACAAAATTTTCGGTCAATGTTCCGTTAAAGGGGTCTAGTGTCTTTGACACCACTTCTTTCTATTGATTTTCGTTTGATTACATAATTTAACGTTATATTAGGTTATTTTAGGTTAGGTTAAGTTAGGTCAGGTTAGGTTAGGATAGCTTAGCTTAAGGTGGTCCAGTGTAGTTATAACGAGAATCTATTATTATTATTATTAAATAATTATTAGCAAGCAAGACTCTTTTATATGGCTATTAACAGGTTACACTTCCTTTTATTCTAAAAGATGACTACACATCACAAAATATTTGTCGAACAAATATCTTCATAACCATTTTTGTTATATCGTTGCTTTCGTTACACCATCAACGTTCTATGATACCAAAACATTTATATAATTATAACTTCTTAAAATATATATAACTTCTTCTTCTAACCTATATAAAATAATTAAATAGTTGGCTAGTTTATAACACCTTTGATTAAAATATCTAAATGGTGCAGGTAAAGAATAATACATGTATGCCGAATAATACATGCTGTCGTTCTATCTTTAATTGCTCCCGACAGGACTTCTTGAAGTGATTTAGCACTTCTAGAAAGAATTCTGGACCGTATGACAACTTTAGAAAGATAAGTATACATTAATTATTGGATAGCCCTCGTATATACAAAATTCACAATACATATAAAATACATATCTTTATATTTCTTTTTATTTATTCTTTATATCAATAATATTCTTTTATAATTAATTATACTTCAAATTCTTTATAACACCGTAGAGGAGGGTCTATTCCAAAAATTATGAACAATTAAAAGTTTGTTTTTGGTCTAAGTATAGTTTTTTTTAAAGAAACATGGTCGAGGCTCTCTGAATATTTAAACTCATTATAAATAAGGATGTTACAAAATATATTTCCTGCACTTGATAATTAGGTGTCACATACATTTATTACATAGGTAAAATACAATATAGATAATATAGAATTCAGAAAAAGAAAAATAAGATGAAATTATGATAGGAAAAATCAATAAAATTGATGTTAATTAAATTATAAGATAACGTGGTTTAATATTAGATCACAACTGATAAAAATGAAATATCAGTTAACATACAAATATTAAATTAACATATAAGGATAACATAAACATTAACAAAATCCTAAGTACAATCTAGAATATCAAATTGATAACTTTTATCATAATAGGTCGAGCGCCAAGAATAAAATTCCTTTGTTATGTGTTTCTTATTTTAACTTTTGTTATAATCTCAGGGGGAATTAAAGCTTTGACTAAGTCCATCCATCGTTTTCTAGTATTTTCCGTTGGTTGCCAAAGTTTTAGTTCCTCAACATTTCGTAATCCTAAGATTTTCCCCGTTTTTATATCCATTAACTCAAATACTTTCGGGTTAATTTGTTTCGTACACAAATAAGGACCGGCGTATATGTCACAGAATTTATAAATCCGTTTTAATGAGGCGTCACTTTGAGGATGTAGTCTTACAAATACTAAATCATTGGATTTAATTTTCACTTTACCTACTTGTTGCTCTTCAATTTTCTGATTACGATGTTTGAATTTTTGCGTCCTCCGAAGGTGTATCATACTTCTGAGATGTGAAAAATCTATTTCACCATTGTCGTCAAGTTGAATTCCAAAATGTTCTTCAATTGGAGAGATAAAATCAGTCCCATTATGAATATTAGCAGGTGCCACTCCCAAAGTATCTGACACTGAATAATTTAGAAAATATGTAATCTTCGTAACATATTTGACCCAATCGGTGTGTTTATTACGACAATAATGTCGAAACAACATTCCAAGATTTCGATGGACATTCTCAACTATCGAGCTACTGGGATGATAAGGCGTTACAAAGTGTACCTTAATGTTGGCGTTATTCATAGCACGAAGAAACATATTACTACGAAATTGTCCTCCATTGTCACACAATATATGTTCAACAGGTCCACAATGTGGTATATAAACATTTAAATACGATAAACTATCGCAGACGAAGTTGCTTTCCGTAAAGGGTATGCCACAATATATCTCGAAAAAATATCCATCACAGTGAGAAGAAAAGTTTCACCAGTGGAAGCTCTAGGAAGTGGTCCATAGAGATCTATCGAAATGAATGAATGAGGACACTTAGGTATTATTGATAACATTGGTTTGTATATAGATCGATAATTATGCTTTACCTTCATACATTCCTCGCAATCTTTAATATAATTTTTGATTTGAGATCTAAGTGCTTTCCAATAAAAGGATTTGTTAATCAATGAATACACCTTTAAATATCCGAAATGTCCAAAATCATCATGATAAGCCTTCAGTATTTGAGGAACCAATTTTGGCGGAATGCAAATTTTATTCCTATGTTCATATTTAAAATCTTTAATAACCAAAACGTTATTAGATAGCTGATACAAGGTGTTCCAAGTACGAGGACAATCACATCCATTTTTACATGATATTAAGTGTTGAATAATTTTGGCATAAGGTTCATATTCCCTTTGAAATTTTTGTAATTCATCCAAAGAAATTTTAGAAATTTCTTCCTGTATGATTCTAAAAGCATTTATAGATAACACACGATGTTGTTCACTAGGGAATAATCTAGACAGCGTATCTACGGGAATGTTCTCAGTCCCCTTTATATGCTGGACGTCAAAATCAAAAGATTGTAGTTCTAGCGACCATCTTAGTAAGCGGCTGTTATAACCTTGTATTTTCTTTAGATGACATAATGAACTATGGTCTGTAAGAACAGTAAAATGACAGCCACTGAGATAAGGCGCAAATTTTCGTAATGAAAAACGCACAGCAAGTAATTCGATTTCAGTAATTGTATATCCTTTCTCAGCATTTTTCAATGTTCGGCTGACACAATGTATCACAGCCGGTTCATTAGAGGAACTACCAGGTTGCCAAAGTATCCCTGAAATTCCTGATAGCGCACCATCACATTGTACAAAGAAAGGACGATTGTAATCTGGATGATTTAAACGAATATTTTTCATAATAATAGACTTTAAACATTGAAAACTTTGTTCCTGTGAGTCACCCCACTTCCATACAACTCCTTTCTTCGTTATTAAAAATAAAGGATTGGCGATTTCTGCAAATTTGGGTATAGAACGTCTAAACCAATTAAAAAGGCCAAGAACTTGTCGCGTTTCTTTTAAATTAGTAGGAGCTGGTAAATCGCTAATGGCTTGTACTTTAGAATCGGTATAACACATTCCTCTGGCATCGATGTTGTATCCCAGGAATTCAATGGAATCTTTGAAAAATCTGGATTTTTCAATATTTACAGTCAAACCAGAATTCTCCAATCGTTCAAGAACGATATCCAAATTTCGCAAATAATCTTCCGGTGTTTTTCCCATGATCAAAATATCATCTGCATAATAAATTACATTGTTACGCAAATCCTGTTTCAACACAGAATTCAAACAAGAGGCTAGAGCTGCACTACCATTTATCAATCCAAAAACCACACGATTATATTCATATAATTGTCCTTCAAATGAAAAGGCGGTGAAAGGTTTCGAATTCTCATCTAATTCTATTTGATTATAAGCTGAGACCAAATCTAAATTTCCAAATATTATATTGCCTTGTAATGAACCAAGGATTTCATCTACCGGGGGATACCGCACTTGTTGTAATTTAATGTGAGTGTTTAGCTTTCTGAGATCCATAACTATTCTTAGTTTACCGTCCTTCTTGGGTACTACATGAAGAGGATTTAGATGTACACTTTGGGAAGGTCGTATTATCCCTTGAATCAAAATATCTGCTATTTGTTTGCGAACGTTTTCTCTGAAGCGATAGGGTATGATATATGGTTTAGTTACAATAGGATCATTACAATCCACTTCGATGGTATATACAAAATCTTTACAGCATCCGGGTTTTGAAGAAAAAGACTTTCTATGTTTATAAATAATGTCTTTAAATATAGATGCTAATTTCTTATCAACTGAATTTAAAGAATTTAATATATTATCTACACTTTTGTAAAAAGAGAGATCCTCATCCTTTTCTATCACAGAACATTCTTTTGCTAATTTTGTAACGTTAATCTCCTCTAAAGTATTAACATTAATATCTAAATTATCATCCACAAATGGCTGACATTGAAATGTAACATCATCTTTAGCAGGAATCAATTTTTGAATGATTACATCGTCGGGAGTATGTACTGTAAACGTTTTGTCTTCAAAATTTAAAATAGTTCTTAATTGTGTTAGAAAATCGAGCCCAATTAGCACTTTTTCATTTAATTCATTTACAACGAGTATAGGTATAACGATTTTTAAGTCTTGTATTTCAATTTCAATTTGTGTTTTACCCATAACTTTTTTCTTATGTTTCCCCGTATAATCAACTAGTACCAAATTATTTACCTTTTGTAACCTAGGATTGGAATATTCTTTCACCATTTCACACCAAAATGAATAAGATAACAGGGATACTGTAGCTCCGGTATCAATTAAAGCTTGGAGGGAAATACCATTAACTTTAATAAATATTCTAGCAGTAGAAAATGTTTTCAGAAAAACAAAATCTTCTTTTGGAGTATCTATTTCATCTAATTCATCATCATATTTCCAGAAACAGTTAACAATGGGAATATATTGATATTGATAATTAATATTAACATTTTGGATATCTGCATCGAATGTTTTAAGGTTAGTTTCATATTCAGAATAAGATTTTGGTATATTTAACGCTGACGTGGTTTTAAGCACCCCCACGTCAGCCATAACTAGTTTAAATTACGGTTTCCAATATTTTCCATTAAATCGCATTGTATCCCACATTCTTGTGTATTGTCTTGTCTTTCATAGGATATTACCATATTTTGATTTCTGTTCACGGAATTCCTGCCATCTATGAACGCACTTCTTGAGAACGTACCACGATTTTGCGCAAAAGGACGATAATTATTATTTCTGTTATTTGGATGTTGATTTTGCGTAAAAGTAAAAGCACGTTGATTGCCATTTCTACTAGGATTCCTATTATAATTCCGGTAACTTCTGTTACCGTTACGATATCTATAATTAGGTTGAGTTGAATTGCCGGTACTATTTTGATTAATAACCCTATCATTAAATTGGCGCTTATTGTGTTGGATATCTAGGTTATGGATTGATGCATAATTAACATGAGTGCGAGTCGGATTGTTTTGCTTGTCCGGCCATCTATTATTATTCTGCATCGAAGATTGACTCTCGAAGTTTTGTACGATCATAAGGAGATGATTGAAATTAACACATTGTGCTGTCATCAACGATTGCTGCAACCGAAAAGGCAAAAGTATACGGATAGAAGCAATGATACGAGCTTCGGGATGGAACGGATTGATAGATTTTAATTCGTTATATGTAGCCACCACAAAATCAGTAATACTTTTATGAATCCTCGGATTATAATGCCTTGATCGGATTAACGCATCCCGGTTGGCTAGAACAAGATCGTTCTCATAATTTGATAACAGTGCATTTCTAAAATCAGAATACTTACGTAAACTACCTCTGATAGCCTTAAACCAAGTAAGACATGGGGGCAATAACACATGAGGCAAAACTTTTAAAAATTGAGATTCCTCGACTCCCATTAAATTACATTCATCCTGGAATTTTTCCAGAAATGCGCTCGCTGATATGTCTTCGGATAGCCCACTGAATTTGGAAAGAGATCTAATCTCACTAAAACGTAGAGATTTACCCCTTTTCTTGTGTTTCGAGGTACGAACGCCAGTAAACACTACCTTCTGATGATGAGGTACACCATTGTGTATTCCTTCCTTATCTGAACTGTCTTCACTGTAGCCGGATGATTCTAAATCATTGTTTACATTTTCTGGTATATTTGGAGACGGTTGTACACTAGATGATGGGATTTCTTGTATGTTATCTGATTCAGTAACTTTAGGACGACGAAAAACTTCTTGTAAGATATTGACTTCCTCCTGTAAGGTTTTAATCTTATTCGAATGTTCTGTTACAACGTTTTCAAGTATTTCTACGGTATTTTGTATTCCGGTAACTTCATGTGATATTCGTCCTACCTTTTGATCAGTTAATTCGAATTTTGCATTAAACTGTTCACTCATTAAGTCTAACTTAGAATCAATTCGCTGCGTCAGTTGTTGCGTGATTTCTTGAGACATCAGCTGTATTTGTTGACTTGTGTTAAGTTTCATTTCTTCGACTGTCGTTGTAAGCTGTTGACTTGTGTTAAGTTTCATTTCTTCGACTGTCGTTGTAAGCTGTTGACTTGTGTTAAGTTTCATTTCTTCGACTGTCGTTGTAAGCTGTTGCTTCAATTGCATAAACATATCTAAGATTTGGCTAGCATTTACAATTTGCGATACGGCTTCTTCTGTGTTATCCGTCGTTAACCTACCATCATTATGTACATTAGCCATGTTATTCTTGCGTTCAATTTTTCTTCCACTGCGCAAACAAGTATAATTTAAGTTCATAAGTCCCTTGATATTAGAATTGAACCCTGTCTTTACTAATCTTCAAGACTTCTTCAGGGTCCCCGGGTTCCGGCACCATATATAACGAGAATCTATTATTATTATTATTAAATAATTATTAGCAAGCAAGACTCTTTTATATGGCTATTAACAGGTTACACTTCCTTTTATTCTAAAAGATGACTACACATCACAAAATATTTGTCGAACAAATATCTTCATAACAACCATTTTTGTTATATCGTTGCTTTCGTTACACCATCAACGTTCTATGATACCAAAACATTTATATAATTATAACTTCTTAAAATATATATAACTTCTTCTTCTAACCTATATAAAATAATTAAATAGTTGGCTAGTTTATAACACCTTTGATTAAAATATCTAAATGGTGCAGGTAAAGAATAATACATGCATGCCGAATAATACATGCTGTCGTTCTATAGTTTTGGACCCCCTTAACGGAACATGGACCAAATTTTCTTACTCCATATACGATATGAACATGAAATTATAAACGAAGCATCGAACAGGTCCACTATATTGTATAAAAAAATACACACACACACACACAAAAGGTAAATAAAACAAAAATGAGTCGTGGGCCCATTTCAGTAAAAATAAGTCTACTATTAGGGGCCCTAGAAATAAATGTTTATTCGTATGGCTTTGATATTTGTCAACATTATCTCCTTAAGTCATTTCTCATGTATGGAACGGGCCCAGAGGTGTAACTAACGACCCCGCAGACCTTGCCGAGCGGAGGGCCCACAGACTCCGTGGGGCCATTAAAGAGTAAGAGAAAGGTGAAAATAGGAAGCCCAAGAATTAGAAATACAACTTTTTCTAGGAGCACCAAATACGCTTATTAATGCTTCCCTCCCAAGAAAAAAATCTAAGTTACGGCACTGGATAAGTGGATGCAGGTATAGAATACATAAACACAAAAACTGTAATTTTATGATTAAAATGAATGACTGTGTGTGAAAAAGGACTGTACCACCAATTTTTAAAAATTGTATAACGTTTATTGTATGTAGAAAACGATGGTGTTGTCCCATTTTATGAGTTTGAATTTGCAAAATTTACGAAAGAAGTATGTAATATATTTCTCGGGTTCTCTAAGATTACGGGGGACCAAAACTTAGTAAAAAACAGAATGTTTATAGGTAGAATGAGTTCAAGTTGCGGAAAGATAATTTATATTGATATATGGGTAATTTGTGAACTGAGTAGACTGGAAATGCCGTGTACGGAATGGAAAATTTTGCAATTACTATTTGCTATTAATTATAATGGACGAATACAACGTGCATTGCGGCGCTCTAACTCGACTTCGCTTCCTAGAGCTCGCACGTCAATACTGATTTATTTATTTATTTATTGATACAAGTCATGGCCATTACCGGCATCTATGGCCTTAAGCACGTCACGTTGGAGGGATGGCACCTTCGTCGAGCACACAATCACGGTACAGGGAGGGATATAAGGAACGGATAGAGAAATTAGCGGCCTGGGGCCTGTAAATTAGATACCATCCCGACATTTACCTGGTGTGAATGAGGAAATCTCAGAAAAAACCTCATTTAGGATAGCTGGCCTGAAAAAGCTGTTACACCGTTTCGACCGACTGACCCTGCCGGAAATCGAACCAAGGACCAAAGGCGAGAGCATTAGCGACTATTCAAGATCATCAATACTGTCTGAAACTCTTTAGTTAGTGGTATGTTTAGCTTAAGGTAGATTAACCTTACAAATATTTAAGAAAACAACAATGATTTTCAACAAAAAGTGCTTTCTCCTCGTAATCCGACATATGGCTAGTTTTCAAAGCACACACTGAGAAAAAAATTGTAGGTAGCATACTTAAAAAGGTAGGTTGCGTGCGTAATTCCTGTAGTGTTTGGACTTAACGTACAGCAGACGTATAAGTGAAAACGCAAGTTTTATAATACTTTCCGTATAAGTGTTCCATCTATACATAGTTTCCGTATGAAACAATATAGGCGGTCAGGATCTCACATGCAAATGGACGTATATAACATATAGCTGAAGAATGTAACAGGTATATGCATGTGATATACGGAAAAATGTTACGTGTCAGACATCCTGCAATGGCATGATGTAACATCTAAGAACAGTGCGTATGTAGCATATGAATAACGTATGCTCCATACTGATTTCTGTAGTAAGCAAGAGGATTTCGTATATTTGTACAATATACCGCTGTCCGGAAAACGGATTTTTCTCAGTGTGCAGTTCATAAGAATGCAATTATGTGGGTGCTGAACCTGTGGGTTCAGTATTTCTTGATAAATCCATTAAATGTTGTGCATGTAATCCCACAACATAACACAGATATAGGTGGGAATTCACGTCACTTAATGATCTTCCCATTTTAAGGCAGTAGTAAATGCGAAAATTGTTGATAAGTGATTCGACTACTTTGATTTTGCGAATATTTGGTACTATGTGCGACGTTGTCCATGCGGCGTCTAGGGTATGGTCAACGTCGATAAGCTAATAAAACGAAATACTTCAAAAGTTGAGCTAGTGGGTGCGTAAACGTAAACCTCGTGTAGCTTAGGTACAGGCTGCATAATTACTTTATTACATCAGTATTAATGTGCATCCTTAAATTGGGATAGTGTAGTTTCCGCAGTTCAGATCAGGAATACGTGGACAAATTCATATTACTTTGAAACTCACATATCTTGATGAAAATAGTGGATCACGCCTTCGAGACTCTACATGTGTTGACGTTTGCCAGTAATCCACCAGAAACAGGTAGGTCTAAAATTCAGGAGCGCTACAAGAGATACTCGTAATTGTTCAAAAAATACATTAAAAATAAATTTATGGGTGCACACTTAGTAGTAGTACTAGTAGTAATGATAGTATAGTAGTAGTAAGGCAGTGGTAGTAGGGTAGTAGTTTAGTAGTAGCCAGGCCGAAACCAGAGGGACTAGGAAGGCCAGGCCCCGCTAAACTTTTTGTTGCCCCTTTAGACTTCAATACAAAATTTTATTATTAATACAAAGAACACAATTTAGACATTTATAAGATAATTTTTAATGACTTGGCTCCCCTAACATATTCACGGCCCCCTAAACCTTTGTAGCTGGTTTCGGGCCTAATAGTATAGTAATAGGCTAGTAGCAGTAGTAGTATAGTAAGGCAGTAGTGGTAGTAGTTGAGTAGTAGTAGTAATAAGAATATACTACTAGTAGTAGAAGAGTAACCGTAGTTCGGGTTAGGTTACGGTAAGATCAGGCAGCGAAATAGTCATATGTCAAGTTCCTTGTGCATTAGTTTGCAGTTCTGCAATAATGCCCCTTATGGAGAGTTTCATAGAAATGAAAGCAACATCTTATTGCTTATTCATAGATGACTTACATGTTCTGCGTCTTAATTCCTTAAACATTTGTCTTTTGTTCTGAATTAACACCTTTTACTTGTAAATTGTAATTGAAAAAATGTCCACATATTCTTAATCTCGTTTCTGCCACCCCAAAACATTTACTAAACCTACAAGAGTTCATTTGGTACAAAATAGAATATAACTGAGGAAACCTGAAATTTCAATCTTGATACATGTATTAGTGCGCAGCACGAAATGAGATCTTTTAAAAAAATTCCCGGTGTTCTTCCCGCCTTTGATAGGACAAGCTGCAATTATTTACGCATTATTCAGTGCATTGTTTGTGTATAATCTTGTTCGTTTGCTGAATCTAAAACGCAACTCACACAACGGCTGTAACATTATAATGACTTATTTATTGTCCACCACTACATGAACAAATTCCAGGTATGTCTTAAATTATAATCCACCTTGGCATATTATCTCAGCCGTAATGCTATCAACAGAGCTGCCTTGCTTATGGATACACTGCGCATGAACTGCTCCAGGTTAGTGACGTCATTAAGTGACGTCATGTGCTGTTGCGCTGGTTATGTCAATATAAGAACTCCCGAAATTAGGAGAATATGTGGTAATCACAACTACCAAAAACTGTTGGTCAAGTGTCAAAGGTGCGGAAACAAGCAACGATCGCTTTATAAATTTCTTGCAACTGCGTCATTTTAAAAAGTATTGCCAACTGTAACATGTATATATGATAATGTCTAGTGATGGATGAATTCCCGGGAAGATATTTTTCCGGAATATTCCCGGGAAGATTTCCCAAAATGGGAATTTTCCGGGAATTTATCTACAATCACAAATAAAATTGCATTCTATTACCGTACTATATTATGGTTTCAAAGTTAAATTCGTTTTTATATCACAGTATATTATTACTCTTGTCCCCAGAGGAGTCTTTAAAATGTACGAGAATATACATATTCTCGTATATTCTGAACGATGTTATATTATTTTATTATATTTAGAGAGTAAGCATAAATCTATATTTATTTACAATATGTTCTACGAAAGTAAATATGTTTCAAAAATGGTATAGTAAGTCCACATACTTTTAAACCGCTAAAAAGTTTAAATTTACATGTAAGTGGATTATCTGAACTTGACTCTACTACTGATATAAACATATTGGGCCTTATGCAGAGTCGTTCTGAAGCAAGATTAGTGCCATACTAAAGAGTTCCACTAACATATGTTTCCTGTAGTAGTCAGATCTTTAGTATGACTCTAATCATACATGAAAACGACTCTGCATAAGGCGGATTAAATTTTTAAGTGTTATAAACAAATTAGGTTGGGTAACTGCCAGAAGACACATGTCCCACTATTTTGTCAACATTTGCGCTTGCAAGATACTTTCTTATCTTTATAATTTTGCATATAATATTGCCATACACGACCTTCTTTCCTGCCCATTTCTCGAAATGTCATGCTTTAATTCACATGTAAGAGAAGTCCGAGTACCTCTTCAGAAATTCGAGTCAGAGACAGGAGACAGACCGACGTCTATTACTAACGGTGGTTCAGGGTTTATTAATAGTACTTCATCTCTATTTCTACATAATTCTACACTACTTTACAAAATGGATTCTTTTCATCATTTGTAAATTAGTACTTTGCTACTTTTGGCTATTGTTTAGTTTGGTGGGTCCAGATTTTGCACCTACTTTTTTGCGATATTCTATTCCGATACGGTTGTTTTATGGTTTCATACGTTAAATTACGTTACCAACATTAAATTCAGACATCATTGCCGAGCGAGAGTTAGCGAGTGAAGGCGGAGTAGAGCCCCGCAGGGCACGTTGTTTTCTATCTTCGTTACCAACAATTCACTTTCTTTTCTCATATAAATCACTTCCAGTTACCTTTACGGTTTCTACAAATCCCCTACTGCCCTAAACGAAATTGTGTTCAATACTTTCTTGACTACTTGAACACCACTATCAACTTTGTTCCGTAAATCGTCCTACTTTTTGCTAGTTTTGGGCCCCCAATAATAAACAATTACCCTACCTTTTAGTGCAAATGGAAATGGTACTTAAAATCTCATATTATTAGTTATGTCAAGTACAGTCAAAAAAATTAAATTTTTTAACCTCCAAATTCTTTAAAAATCTAGAAGTAAATCATAATACATTAAAATAATATAATTAGTCATACGGTTCTTATAATTTGGAAGATAAAGTAAAGAAATGGAAATAAATTCCTTCCCGGGAATTTATAGGCCAGGGAAAAACCCGGGAATATTCCCATTTTTAAATCCCTTCCCACCGGGAATATTCCAACTGCCCATCACTAGTAATGTCCAAGAGGTCGGGCGCCCCAAAATATAACCTCAGTGCAGAAAGTGGCCAATCACTTCAGCAAATAAGAAAAACATTCATTTTTAACAGTTATAAGTTCATCAAAATTAACACATAATTACAAGCAAATTATCTCTCATTGCCTTAGAGCATGTACGATTTATTGAATTTTTACATCATATGTCTCTCTGGTCTTCACAAAATAACCAACGTTTTAAACATATAGGGGTGACCGGGGCTGGTTGGCGAACTTTTCATTCTTTATTTTTTTATGAGCAGATTGTGCACTATATTGCAATGTAATGGATGTGTACGGACAGACCAATGTTTCCTCTAATAAATTCCATTTTTGTTTTTGTTTTGTTGCTTACAGTTTTCGAGAAATAATTTTTCTTTCTTTTAAAACGGAGTATGCCAACCGACCTCTACTAAGGGTCTGGTTGGCTGATATTGTAGGGCTAGTTGGCATTCTTTTTAAATATAGCAAAACACAAACAAAAATTGGATTTATTAGAAATAAACGTTATTTTTCTAAATTCTGTTATATATATTGCAATGAAGTAGGCTATTTGAAGTTTGAAATTACTTTTATTCACAACATTTAAAAGAATCAGCATTATAAAATATGAAAACTTCTTTCTTTCATTCTAGCTTGGTTGTCATGACATTGAAAGCTACAAGATTATCAAACCACACCAGTTTCAATATGATTTGGTGTAGGTTAATTCTTCATATTATTTCAAAATGTAATTAAAATAACTCAACTATCAAGAAAAGTAGTTTATTTCCCGCTGTTCACAAAGTAGCTAAGAGAAACTAAGATATATTTTAGCTGAATTATCGAGAAATACAGTTTATGTCCTATTTTCCACAAAGAAAGAAAAAGCAATAGCTAGGCCTCTTTTTTTGTAACAAAAGAGCATATGCAAAATAATCTTGATCCTGACAATTAGGCCTATTCAGAAAATTCAGAGTCCGGCATACAGTCTTATCTCGATTTCTAAATTTTGACAGCAATCCAATACGTGCATGCTATTCTATAACATTGAAATAAAAGATTGGTAGAATTGTAAATACATAACAATAAAACAAACAATGTAACAATAGAAATAAAATGAAATAAAATTTCACACGAGGTTGTTTGGCGCACTTGCCAACCAACCCCAAATGCTATACGCCAACTAACCCCAAGCCCATTTTGTGCAACAAAGTCGTAATTACTCAGCAATTGTTTGGCATTTACGTTTCATTGTTTGAATATCCATAAAAACAAAGTTTAGACCTAACTAATGCTATATTACTTACCTCTGTACTCCAAGTAGTGACGATTCTGTGATGTAACAGAGAACTGAAAAAAAATACTTCAGACTGGCAAAAACACTCTTTATCTAATAGACATCATAATCCGCAAGTTACAAATTCCTTATGAAGGTGGCAGCTGCATCCATAGGTCGCTCTTTTATGGCAGCAGCAACAGCACATTATGTTAATTAATGAAGGAGTTATATGCAGTTCGTCAACCAGTCCCGGTCTACCCCAATAAGTAAATGTTAATGCTATTGTAAATGGTTACCTTGTTCAAATCCTCAAATATTTGGGCGATGATTTGATTACTTTCTATTAATTACTCTTAGTTTCTTGCTTGTTATTCATAAATACTTTCTTTCTGTATGGTTTTTACTAGATTATCCAGTTATTTGATGATAATAAAAAGAGAGTTGGGCGTTTTCCGTTTGGCAGAATTGTCAATTGGAAGATTTGTCCATTTTCACGATTGGCGCAATTGGTCATTTTTGCGTTTGGCGCATTTGGTAATTGGCAGATTTGGTAATTGGCAGGTTTGGTAATTGGCAGATTTGTCAATTGGCGGATTTGTCAATTGGCAGATTTGTCCATTGGCAGATTTGGTAATTGGCTCATTTGTCCATTCTCACGATTGGCGCATTTGGTCATTTTCGCGTTTGGCAGATTTGGTAATTGGCAGGTTTGGTAATTGGCGGATTTGTCAATTGGCAGATTTGTCCATTGGTAGATTTGTCGATTCTCGTGATTGGCGCATTTGGTCATTTTCGCGTTTGGCGCATTTGGTAATTGGCAGATTTGGTAATTGGCGGATTTGTCAATTGGCAGATTTGTCAATTGGCAGATTTGTCCATTGGCTGATTTGTCCATTTTCACAATTGGCACATTTGGTCATTTTCGCTTTTGGCGCATTTGGTAATTGGCAGATTTGTCCGGGTCCCATTGGGGTGAGTGGTGGCATGGGAACAGTGTTATTATGAAGTTTCAATAATATGGTGTTGCTCTACTCCCATTGTTGTTATTTCTGCATCCTGTTTTCATATTATTGCTTGAGGCAAAAACTAAAACTGTGGTAATCTCCACGTTTTTTCTGCCAATTTCAGTTCTCGAGTAAATACTTTGTTGAAATATACTCCATAAGATTTTCACGGGAAATGAGCAGTTTTAATAATTCCTTTTCAACTTCTTATTGTCGTACATATTAATATGGAGGAAAATATAGAACCCTATGTACAATGTATAGGCTAGATTCACGTTTTTGGTTTTAAATACAAAAAGTAGTATGCAATGAGTCCGTAGTGGTATATTCATTTCTGGTGCGTATTATTTGTCCAGGTTATGCACTCTTTGTAAAGTTGACATCATGTTAATGAGTTTCTTTTATTGTTATAAGTCTTACAGTTTTACACTATAGACTAAAGAAGAGGCGGATGATTACTTAAAGTAAATTCTTATTTCGCAATCCATTCTATTCTATCCTGAGGTCAACGTGACTCACTTTTAAAGCTGTAACCTCCAGTGTGTAGGGTTCCTGGTTTGATCCACTGCTAAATAAGTTTGTGGTGTACGTAATGATGCTCGTAGAGTTTGTCGGGGTACTCCCGTTTCCTCCCACACTCTCATTCTACCTATTCTTCCATCATCATTTACTTGCCTTCATCATTCGTTTTCCTTAGACTAATGGACATAAACATGGAATGTTAAACTGCAAGATTTCTATTTTATCCTATTACATTCTAAAATATGTTCTATTTTATTCTTGACTGGCAAAAGATAATGATCTTTTTGAATTCTTTGAGTTAGAGAAGAAAGGGAGTTAACACATCAACATATATTTAACATTATTATGATCATTTTAAAAGGTTTCCCTCGATGAGATATTGAGTAAACGCGGAATGAAATGAAATGTTAAAAACTTTTACGTTCCATGATTATCATCGTGTAGACTAAAGAAAACTATGATGATGAGAATGAATGAAATGGTGAAATGAAGGAAGTGATCGAAAACGAGAGAACTCAGTGAAAACCCACACATATGGTGTTTGTCCACCATAAAGCCCATTTTGCGTAAATAGGAGAAAATCAGGGACCCCATCCACCAGTGGTTAACGCTTTACCACTGAGCCAATTCAATAAGCAAGAGATGAACATATATTTGCGAAATACTGGTAACCCCAATTGAACCCAATCTGAGAAATGCCCCAGGGAATAATTCTTAGCCTCGGGGTATTTTCTCCTCGCCTACCCATGAAATCATCACGTTCGTCTATATTCTTAAGATAAAACCATTAGTTAATTAAATTTGAGTTGAGTTGATTTTGAGCTTAACGTTCCACTCAGCAGCGAGGCTATATGAGACTTGGACCTACTGATTAACATGGAATCCGAACCACATAAGCTGTTGCCGAGAATCGATCCCGGGTTTCCCACAGCCTCTTGTTTACATGGAAGCTCAGAAAACCATGTATCACTACGTCCATTTCAATAGTAGTAAAGCGAAAAATAGGCACCACTAAGCAAGGGTGCCTTTTTCTCTGTAACTTTGGGGAGGCATTAAGGTGTGTCTGGTTGCAGACAAAAGTTTAAAGGATTTTAAGACTAATTCAAATTATGCCATTTTGAATATTCATAAAAAAACATTTCACCACTCAGCGGGGCCGGGGGCCGGGCCCCCCAGAATTGGCGCCCTTGCCATTAAACTTTGTTGTATGTGGACAAGTGTTTCTACTGAAAGGTGCAATACATTATCTTACCAGAAAGGATCTACGTTTGTCTTTCTGTACATGTATATACATTTGTGAAATCCATTATGTACAGTACAAATAGTTTACAGTGCACTTTTTCTGTGTAAATATTGTATTTAGATTGAATATAATATAGTACTTTGAGCTGATTGTGGAATATTAAAATTGACCTTTTTGGCTAGTGCAGTTGAAAATGATGGTAATAGCTTTATCCAATGTACGTACAGTATCTTGATAAAATAGATAAATGATCATCAAGAGTATGTTGAAACTAACTACGAAATCGTATTACATTTAATTGAGCAACACTGTCAGTACCTCACGACGAGAAGCAGGCAACAGAAAAAATTATTATGAAAGTAATCTGCTTCTAACAACGCTTCTTCCTCTCTTCTCAAGAAGAAACCCTACCACGCAAGAAGAAAAAAACGCACGCATCTACGAAAGCAGGAAGAAAAAGCGCGCGAATGGTTTTCTTTCTTTTACCATTCCTCGTGAACTGCAAGCGCATTTGCAGAAGCAACCTATCAATTCTCTCACACAAGCTGTCACTTTGTGATTCTCAATTCATTTAGATCACGGCAAGCAATTCAGTGGAAAGTACAAATGATTCATTAGAAGAATCGATTCATTTCTGGCAAGAATCATAATTCATTTGATTCACGCCATGATTCGTTCATAATGATCGAATCGTTCATGATCGACACAATACTAAACACAGGGAATATTTGGGTCAAATTATAGATCTTATATCATTTCCAGTCTGTAGGTAGAAACCAAGTTAAAGTAACAAACCTAACAATAATTAATATATCAGCTGAGAGTACCTGGATAGAATTTCAGTGCGTATATTACTTCGGGGTGGCGAAAAAAGTAAAATATTACAGGAAAGATAGAATACATTTATAGCACAAAGTTAGTGAAATATGAAATGAAATAGCTAATTTAAGATCCTGCGTTTATCACCGAGGCTAAGGGAAACAGTGATGATGAGAAATGAACGAATTGGATAATGAAGAAAGTGGGAGGAAACGGTAGAACCCCGAGTCTCCAGAAAATTCTCTTGGCGCAAGCTGGAATACAATCAGAGATCCCATGCATTAGAGAGTAAAAATTTAAGCATTAAATACTTTATCATCGCTTCTTACTTGCACGCTACGAACGCACGTGCGCGTGTGCCCATAAATTTCACTCTGTCCTGGCGCAGAATACAGGCATTTCTTTGTTTTAGTGGTTACCAAGCATAGGTTGGTGCGTGTTTTCTAGATGGAAAATATTTTTACGGCAAATTAATTGCCACTCACACAATAAATCTATGCGCAATTATTTGTGCATGCACCATAGGCAAGTAAGTTTGCAGAATCCCTTAGGGAGCTTTTCAGGCAAGAAAAATGAAGTACAATTTCTTGTTTTAATTCGATGAATTATTGTAAATCTGGACGTTTGACTATGAGAAAATATTCATGCAATAACAGCAATTTCTGCCAGCCATTGTGTATCAAAGTCCGCTGTCCTTGTGAATTAGAAGTAATTTGATACAAGAAGCCACTGGCCTTTCGGGCATGAAAAATTTGGGGGGACATCAAAGAAATTGATTTATGTGGTACTTCCTAGTCCAACCTGTATCTTCGATTCCATTTTTGCCCTTTTGCTTACCTTCACGGATACCCTGGGGTATAACAAGAACTCTGTGATAATCGTTTCACAGCCTGAATATTATATACCAAATAAAAAATATTGTTATTTATGTTATTCTATTGTTAGTAAATAATTATATTAGAGTAAAATATTGAATATTTTGTACTTCAAAATATTGGGGGATTTGTCCCCCTGCCACAGACGCCCGTGCAGAAAGCATTATCTTCGCACTCACTTATGTGTCATTATATTTTAGAAAAGAAAAAACACAATTACTCTTTATCATAATTATCGGGAATTTTACTTATTTTCACATATCTCCCTCGCACGAAGTAAGACATACATATTTAAAAAAAACTGGTGAAATAATAATCTGGGAGGAGATCAGAGACCTTGAGAACACCAACGGACATGATCTTGTCCACCACAAACCGAGGCCTCCGAGCTGGGATAGAAATTTAAGTTTTAAAAAACAGTTTAAATAAAAGAAAGTCAAAAAATGACAAAAGACCATGTTAATTCAACTACTGACAATATGCAAGCAATCGTATAGATTGAGAGTGAGGATGAACTTACCATAGCAAAAACTGAGTTATAAACAGATACGGTATCCTGCTTCACTCATTTTTTGCATGATATTTTTCTACAGGTTAAGGAATCTTAAAGAAGATATAAAAGGCGAGTTATTTTCACAAAAGGAAGCAGAATATAAGGAATAAATTTACGTCTCCGTCAATCCTCGTGCCGCGAATATCAATCGAGTAATACTAACAAATTTGGTGGATAAAAGTAATCAAAAAGTTCCTTTTTATTGAATTTTTTGTTAAATATGCTGTAAAAGATTCTGTATCTGAATTCACACGCTGCTTAACGCCTTTCAAATAGCCTACACAGTTGCTGCGCTCTTCCACCAGCTTTGCCATTCCGTAGCCACATAGTATAACAACTTGTACAAGTTAACCCAATGGTGTCGGGTAACGGGTTGTCACTGCTAAAATATGTATTATAAACATAACTCATGCACAAAAAACTATTTTCTTATTCACTTGACTTATTTAATAACTTACTATGCATTAACCTAGAAAATTACGCGTTTTGTAAAAAAAAGATTGCGCGTTACGAACTAATTTTTATTACGAAACATGTGCATATATAGACATTGCCCATGGTGAAGCTATAGAGTATTCGGGCAATACTCAATTTACGGGAACTGTTAGTCGATAAAAGAAAGAATTATGTAACATTTTCATTGGTGTGGAAAACTAAGTACAATTATGAGGCAGAAATACAAGGTATTGTCTTAGCCTACAGGAACAAGTAACACCACATCATAGTAAGTGCAAGAAAGGCATGTTCGTTGGGTTAACGTTAGTCTTATACACATTCCCACCATCTCTTAGCTCCCACTAAGCCATGTTACGCACCAACATTCTCAGTGCTTACTCAGATGCAATAAAAAATCTGGTTTTCAAATTAGTATCTCGCAAAGTTGACCCGCAGGGTCGTCATTTAAGGGGGCAGGGAGGGGCATTTCCCCCCCTGAGTTTGAGATGTATATAGATTTTATCATTAGAATTGTAGTAAATCAGTGAAAAACGCGAAATTTTACTTATATCAAGGGGTCTTGCCCAAGCAAGCAAAATCTGAAATGGCGCTCCTGTGGCCCAGTGGATGTAGCATTTGGTTTCATGGTCAATAAGAGTAGAAAATAATTAGGGCTGCGTACGAGATAAGAGTTGAGATATCACGTCTGGAAAATATGTAGTGAAAGTAATGCCTCACCTAGAAAAGTACATGAGTTCCTATTTGAAAAGCTCTGTCTTGTTTTGTCTACAGCGCAACCATAAAATTAATCATTTTTAGTAATAAAGAATTGTGGTGATACAATTTTGCAGACTTTCTTTTAAGAGAAACAAGATCGTATCGCTGAATTTTCTGTCTGTTTTAGTTTACAGGAAATATTTCTGACGAACAATAGATTCTATATTATTTGCAGTTTATGGGTAGCAAGTACCTTAAACTAATAAACCTAACGGAATAATTAATATACCAACTAAAAGTACTCTGATTTTAATACAATTCCAGTGATTTTGCTAGTTCAGACTGGCGTGTGTTATGCTTGCTTTGCAAATCAGAGTAATTTAGATAAACATGAATGTATTACTCTAGACTATGATATACTATGCTATAATGCATAGCGTGTATTAATTAATATACAGACATTTAATTACTTATATGAAGAATTTTCGACAGTGCATTGTGATATTAAAAACAATAAACAGGGATTTACATATGCATTATACAACATATTGTTAAGCAAAGAAAATATTCAACTAATTACTGAATTATTCTTACAAAAGGATTTACAATATATTATGCATTTTTAAAAGTCGTAGATAATAATAATGGAAAATGAAAACTCTTCTATAATTCACTTACAAACTAATTTATGTAAATTAACGAAAAAAAGAAGTAAGATTTTCAGCATTAGACTGGCCAATATGTAATTGTAGATATAATATTATAAATATTGATTTTATTAAACAATATTTTAACGAATATGCTATTGAAATTTGTAAATAATTTTTATTATTATATATATGTTACTTGTTTTATTATTATTACATAAATTTTATTCTTTCACTTCGTTATTATTCAAATATTTTCAAAGTGCTGATAGTAAAAAAACATTTTCTCAACAGTTCTGCAGAAACTTCAATATCAGTCAAGTATTTTCAAAGTTCTACTAAAAAATTACGTTTTACAAAGTTCTGAGCTTCTGATGAAGCGATTTATTTACAAGTTCGGAACGTAGTTCTTCGGAGCTTCCATAGCAATTTTTATTATTTTGAGAATAATTTTAACAACGAGCTTTTTTAATATTTTCACAACATTTTAACAACGAGTTTGCACAGCAAACGATCCAATAAATAATAATTAACGACTTTCTATAACAAAGAAATTTTTGAAAGTTCACACTCATAGAGTGTTCTTTTGAGTTTCTATAAGAAATGATCGGGTTAAAAATTTATTTAGGAAAGTTTATTGTAACTGTTAAATAACATCAAAAAATAAAATTTCGTTATATGTTTATTTTGCGTACAAGAAACAACAATAATACAAATACACAGACATGGTATATATACAGACATAAGTAATAAGAATACATACATATAAAAAATAAATGGAAAGAAACATATGCTACAATAATATGTACATTAATACGATTTGTCTCTTGTTAATAGGGCATCTACTAACATTGCTAAATATTGGGATTTTTTATCAAATTAAAGTATTTTTCCTCAAATAAGGACCTAATAGTACTTTTTGCATGTGAATTCATATATGTATTGAACAATTCATTTCTAACACTGTCTTTTACCATAATGCACCATGTCTCAGTTTCCAAAGTTTCAGATCAATATATAGACAACGGTTGGACATTTGTTGCGCAGAATCATATACACATCCATCACATAACAGTACATAATTAGGGTTCCACTTAGGAAAGGCTTCTTTAACACATTTTTCATCCACAATACATGTGAACACTCACACTGACTCTTTTCTTCTTTCTTCCGCACCGATGAATCTAATGTCTCCTTTTGCGGTGAAGGTGAAACACTTGCTTCTGGTGTGCTTGGTTTAAAATCATCCAATTCATGAAATAAGCGAAGAATTTCTTCTTCCTCCACCTTATTGAATAAGTCTGGCGATGGTGGTCTTACTTATTCCGCAAATCCTCTGTAAATATGTCTGGAAATGGCGGTCTTGCTTCTACTTCCATCTCACTGAATACAACTGGAAATGGGAGTCTTCCTTCTTCCTCAATCTCTGTGAATACGTCTGGAAATGGCGGTCTTGCTTCTTCCTCCATCTCACTGAATAGAACTGGAAATGGGGGTCTTCCTTCTTCCTCCACCTCACTGAATAAGTCTGTCAATGGAGGTCTTGCTTCTTCCTCCACCTCACTGAATAGATCTGCCGATGGCGGTCTTGCCTGTTTTTGCATTAAAGCCTATTTCATTCAGGGTAGTTTTACTCATGGTCCATTATGTGAAGAGGCTGGTACTGAAGATCCATTTGATGAAAGTGGTCCAGAGAATGGTCTATTATGTGAAGAGGTTGGTGCTGGTCCACTATTTGAGGATGGTGCTACTGCTAATAATGATGAAGATCCCACTGGAGATGATTTCCTCCTCCATAGTTATTATCTGGAGATTCATGAGATAAATACGTGTCTTCTATGAAAATCTCAGGAGAATTACTTGAAGACTTAAACTTTTTCTTTTTCGGGGATTCAATAATATCAAATGGAGAATCCCAGTCCACCTCGTTGCAAAGCTAAATTGCTCTCTGTACTTGAGTGTTAAACGACTCCGTGACGATTCTATGATCAACTTCTCTTCAAACCTCATATATAAAGATAATTTTACCAACGACGCCATACAATGTGATGCTTTAAACCGAATTTTTTCCTATTAACACTGATTCAAATATTATTTTGAAAACAACCAATTTTTCCACAATTTCATAAGGAAAACATGTATTATTCACATGATCACTTAAAACAACAACATAGCTTCATGTTCCAGTCATTCACATTTTCTGAAAAAGAAATTCAGATAATCATAGCATTCATTTACATTGGGTATGAGCAAAAACAATAATGCTGTTCACTTCATCATCCAGATATCGCCCATTTGGAAAATAATGATTTCCAAATAAACCTATCACCTACATTAATATTGTTGTTCTTCAAGTATAAATAAGTTAATTGCAATATAAAACATTTTTTATATTCCTGGTCATTGTTCACTAATGTTTACTGCTCGTAATGTCAAATTTGTTTCTTTCTATTCTGTGAGGTTAAACTTTATTTTTTCTATTGTGTAGTCAACATAATGTCAAAGTTCAATGCAACCGTAATTTTTTATATCATTCGTATTCTCTGTCAGCGCTGTACCAATCTTGGTTTTTATTGCATCAACAGATTTCACTAATGGTACTAAGGTCAATACCCTAACCATTTTGTTTAGTAATGCGCCGGCGGCTTTCTTTTACTCATCATGGCCTTTTTACTCATCATGGGGTCAAAAGATTTATCTAATGGCACTAAGGTCAATACCCTCACTTCATTTGGGTTCCATAAGCGCGCGAAACCCTCAGTTGGTCTCCAGACACGACCAAGAAAGATGTGCGACGACCATGTTCCGGCTTTAGTAAGCTCACACATAGTGTTCGAGTATGCGTATGTATTTATTACAACGAGTTTCTAAAGGAAACGAATGAATGAAAAAAGTCCCCCGTGAATAAAGTTTATTCCCTCCTGTCTTTCACTACTTCGAAAAAAAGTTTCTCTTTATGAGTTTCCAGGGGAAACGATCCAATAAAAAAATTATTCAAGTAAATTATTATTATTATTATTATTATTATTATTATTATTATTATTATTATTATTACGGCCCTGGGAGACCAAGCTTTTAGTATACTCACAAAGTGTTCGAGTAAATTACGAGGGATTAAAAAATACCGGCTAATACTTATGCATAAACCAGTGGCGTAATAAATTTAACAGTGTGTTTCCAAAAGAAATTTTTGTAAGTTCACAATTTATTTCAACAACGACTTTCTATAAGAAATAAGAATATAAAAGCAAACTAATGAATAAAATAATCTCACACAATGTTCGAATAATTAGGAGGGATCTCCGGTTCAATTCCTGTATTGTTCTGAATTTGCTATGCAAAGATCCAGTAAAATAACACGAACCAACTAAATTTTTATCTGTATAGGTGGTGGTGGTCCATTGGAACACGGTGACCATTACATATACATAAACCAATGGTGTAATAATTTTAACAACGCATTTCCAAAGGAAATTATCCAATTAAAAATACATATCAGGGTCATGGCCCCTATACGGAGGCACTCTTCAGTTGTTATACGAAGGGTCCTGCAAATCCAAGGGCCATGGTCCATGGTCCTCTGTGAACCATAAGCCTGCGTAGACATATGCAAAGGTCATTCAACCTTCTCATACACTAACCTAGTTTCATCACACATTAAGAAACGGTCTCATGATTGTGACACAATAGATAGGATATCACATATCATTAAATACATTAGATTACATATTTTGATTAAGCAATTGTCGCTTCTTTTGTGTACAATTTGAAAACATCATTACTAACGTACCTGATAAATTGTGACGACATGTTGGCCTTAGTGAGATGATGCACTAGTCTGTCTAATTCCATGCGGTCGTACGCTCTATCGAAGTCCAGAGTGCCACTACATATTGGCGGTATTGATATGCTTGCCAGAGTTCTAATAAGAAGGTAGCGAGGGGGTCGTGTGTAGCGTTGCCTTTCCGGGCTCATATGATTGTGGCTAGAAATATATTATGATATTCAGTATACCATCCCATTTTCCGTAAGATGATTTTTTCGAGCACCATGCTTAAGAACGGAAACAAATGGGTCTATAACAATTGGCGTGTCCCATCGATTTATTCGGTTTCAATATCGGCACTACTAAATGATCATTTAAATTCTGCGGAATGTGTCCGGTAGACCAAATATGTTTAAAACCTTGTAGTAAGATCTGGTGACTTGTAGGTGGGAGATCCTGAATGTGCTGGAAGATTTGATCTGCTCCTGGACTTGTATGCCGTCCGTTTGGTAAGGCTTCTGCTAGTTCCTATTGATAAATAATAGAAATGTCGGAAGAGTGTAAGGAGACAGTAAGGCCACTTTGGAAAACAAGACTGATGGTGCGGTTAGGTTGCGATGGAATTCCTCCAACCATGTAGGAGTGGGCTGTGGGCCAGTATGAGGAAAGCGCTGGGCCAGATTACTCTTTATGTATTTCCATATGGATGAAGCACTGTTTCCTTCTGTTAAGCTATTACAGAATTGTTGCCACTGTGATCCACGGCATCTTGGTATTTGATATTTGAATTTTACCTGCGCCTGTCTTGAAAGCAAGTATGTTTTAGGTGTTCTATTATGTAGGTTTTGTTTTCGGTCCTCTTTACTGTGATTAAGTAATTTTTGACAATGTGTATCCCACCACGAATATTTGTATCTTTTATGTCTTTCCCGTCTACTTTTACTGCTTCGCTCCGTCTGTTGCGCTGCTGCTATGTGCTCCGTCAGTTGTAGTAGTTTATAGATTTCATCCGTTGGTTGTAGAATAGTGATAGGCTGTTCCATGTAGGCCTGGTATTGTGCCTGTACGTAGTTTCGGTTAACTTGTGGAAGCCTCATTGAAACGTTTCCTGCTTGGGTTGTTGAAGGAATGCCCTCCAAATTTGCCAAGGTGGTTATTATGGGGAAGTGATCACTGGCACCCGTGCAGCCGTAGACCTTCCAGGTATGCTGTAAAAAGATGTCCACACTGAGAAATGTTAAGTCTGGACCACAATAATGATGGAGAAAAAAGGAGTGATTTATAAAATTCAGTGCGGTGAGTGTGATATGTGTTATATTGGGGAAAACTGGAAAGAGACTAAGAGAGCGTGTAAGACAACATAAAGATGACGTTAGGCTAGAAAGGAACAAAAATGCGGTCTACAAACACGTAAGGGACACGGGACATTCAGTTAATCGGAATGAAGTAAAAATTCTAGGCCAGGAAGAAAGAAGCATAGTTAGGAAATGGAAGGAGGCACGGTTTATAGAAATGGAGGGTAATAAAGCTATGAACTGGAACTCAGGGCTGATCATCGACCAACAGTGGAATAGGTTGTTAGAAAAGCTTAAAATATAAGATTTTAATACACGTATCTATTATGATGGTTGTATATATATTGGTTGTCTAACACGTGTTTATGTATTTATTAGTCCATATTAGTGATCTCTATATACGTGTGTGTATATATGTATATATGTAATGGTATATTTATATATAGATATATATGTGGTTGTATAGTATATGTGTATATACTGTATGTGTGTGTCGTCTTATTAAGCATGTGCGTAATCGTATGTTTATCTGTTTATTTATATTTATTTATTTATGTGTATTTATATATATTTATATAATTATTTAATTATTTATGTCAATTATTTATTTGTTAGTTTAGATTAGTTTTGCTAAGATCGTCCTTTTTATGTGTGTGTGTAATTTACAACAGATAGGAAGCCTCGGTATAGGAAAATACAAATTAGAATACTTGAAGGGGATTGGCTGCTGCCAGGAGCCAATCAGAAGCAAGATGTCTCAGCTCTTGTGTGTATATAAGACTGCACGTTTCTTATGTATCTCATAGTGTCTGATGAAGCCAAAATGTTAGTGGGCGAAACTGTAACACGTATGTAGTTTTTTATGTGAATATATTGTTTTGTTCAGCAAATAGTTTGTGTTTGTTTAACAATATCCACGTGAAGCGTCAAGTTTTTAGTCAATTGAAACTGTAAAAGAAAAATCTTCCTTATACAATAACGTCACAGTGTTCCCCCTGTCCATAGATTATAATAGTTACAATATTAATAAACGAATATTTTTATACAAAATTGGAAATACAATGCTATTCCCTAACATACGAGAGCTCTACATTTCTATGGAGGCACAACACATGGCAGTGAAACATAACCCTCTGAAATAAAGTTTTCGTACAATAAACTATTTGGTCTAGGAATTAATTCGTGCGGGTGGACAAGAGATGGCGCAACGAACGGAGCGTCCCACAATTCCGTGTATCCACACATGTGTTGCAAACCCCTGTCATCGCGTATCGTTCGTAGTATAGGGCAGTGGATTAAAGCGTCAACAACACCAGTTTGTAGTTAAGTGAACATGGCGCAATTTGTGCCTGATAAAGTGTTTTTGCGGGGTGTCCTGCTGCATTACTTTAACATGCAGAAAAGTGCGACTGAAAGTCATCGTATTTTGGTGGAAGTGTATGGTGACCATGCTCTAGCTAAGCGAACGTGTCAGAAGTGGTTTGCACGGTTTAGAAGTGGTGATTTCGGCTTGGCAGACCAAGAGCGAGCTGGACAGCCAAAAAAATTTCAAGACGAAGAATTGACAGCATTGCTCGAGCAGGATTCGTGTCAAACGCAGGAACAACTTGCAGCAGCATTAGGCGTTGATCAAACAACAGTCTCCAAACGCTTGAAAGCCATGGGAATGATTCAAAATGGCAATGATGTCACATTGGGTTCCACATGAATTGAAAGACAGAGACGTTGAAAGACGAAAAACCATTTGCGAATTGCTGCTTCAACGACAGAGCAGAAAGGGGTTTCTGCATCGAATTATTACGGGTGATGAAAAGTGGATCCATTACGAGAACCCTAAACGAAAAAAGGCCTGAGTGAAACCAGGTGAACCAGGTCCATCACAACCAAAACGAGATATTCACTGTGCAAAGGTTATGCTGTGCATATGGTGGGATATGAAAGGTGTGGTGTACTATGAGCTGCTGCAACCGGGTGAAACTATGAAGTGGAGAACGTTATCGACGACAATTAATGCGTTTGAAGCAAGCTCTGGCCAGAACACGACCAGAATGGGAGAACAGACATGATAAACTTATTGTTCAACATGATAACGCTCGCCCACATGTCGCAAAACCGGTCAAAACCTATTTAGAAAATGTCGGATGGGAAGTTTTACCACACCCGCCGTATTCACCAGACGTTGCTCCTTCGGACTACTACTTGTTCGATTGCATGAACAACGATTTGATTGGACAGCGGTTTACTTCTTCAGAAGATATCGAAACATGGGTCTCTGACTGGATCGCTTCCAAGGATGAGGACTTCTTTCGCCACGGAATCCGTACATTGCCTGACAGATGGGCGAAAGTGGTGGCTAGCGATGGACAATATTTTTCTTAAGGTATTTATGTATTTTGTGTTTGTACTACAGCTTCAATGTGTGCGTACCAACCGCACGAATTAATTCCTAGACCAAATACACCAGAATGTCCATTGCAATAGGGTTGCGAAATCATAATAAATAAACAATAATTACCTCTAACGCATACAGATAGAGACGTAACTCTACAAGCGTCAACCTTCAACGTTTTTATTAAAACGTTGAGAAATGTTGCAAATGTTGAAAAATATTACTATACACGGAACATGAATTTTGTTTATGGATTGAGTGGCATTATAACAGTAGAAAGAAATATCTTCTAGGGTGCTCCGCCTTGTCATAAACAGTATCCCCTCAATGTGCTTCGGTTCAATGACCACAGCTAAGGATTGAGAAATGTCAGTGTAAATGAAATGCACATTATCGAAGTTCAAGCGACTAAGGCCGTGTCCAAAAGCTGCAAGTGCAAATTCGAAGTGTGCTCATTTCCGAAAGTAACGTCAACAAGTATGCGTCGAAAGGTCCAAGTGCTCGAGTCTACAAGTAGCCCTACGTAGTATATAGTACGCGAGGGAGCACAGTTGATTTGTGTACTTGTGCTTGTGTACATTAAAAAGAAATGGCGGCCGAGGGTAATAGTGGTACAAGCAGTGTGTGGAAATGTAAGTAATATATCAAACTTCATGTTATTTTGAGCTTAATAGTCAATCATATTGGATGATGCTGTTGGATTTTTTTTTTTTTTTTTTTTTGTCAACTGCTGTTGTTAGCTGTAATGATGTATTGTTGGAATGCACATAATACTGTAATAGAGCAAATGAAACTATCGGAACGGCATACCACTCTGCAGTTATTTGCCAGTTGTTTGGAAAAAGTCGGTTAATATTTATCCGTATCACGACATTAATATTTCACTGAAAGTGTGTTCATATTAATTTGTAGTTACACACAATGTATTAGACCTATAACATGATAAAAAGGTTTTTGTACAAATTTAAAGTAACCATTGTTTTATGTTCAAAAGATTATACATACACAAATTCCGTGCTATCGTATTTTTTGTAAGCACATGATTTAATTATGTATTTATTTACTTTATTATCATATAAATTATATCTTGAGGGAGCTGATTTTAGGAAGGTTTAACATTTCTAAGTGTAGCGTTCAAACATATGCTATAGAAACTACAGTGAAAAAGGGGGCAAACTTTACAATACAGGCTTCATTGCGCATCGATAAGTAGGACCATTGTAAAAGGGTATAACAGAGTAGGATACGAATAAGGAAAGGGGAAGGTTCTAGAATACAGATCCCCCCTCCCATATAAGTTAGTAGCTAGGTTGGTTCCTTTCTGTACCAAAGTTTAATATTTAATTCATATAGTATTTCCGAGCGAACGTTGCGAGTGGAAGCGGGTTAGAGCCCCACAGGGCACGTCTTTATTACAACTAAATGGGAAGGAGGACCTGTATTCTAGAACCTTGGCTACGTAAAATAGGGTGGTGTTGGGTTAGCTTAGAGTTACTAAACTTCGGACAATTTTGTTAATAGATTGTAATTTCTCGTCTCTGTGTAAGAATATTAACTGGAGCGTGCCTTGTAAACTTAACTCAAAAGGTGCAAATCTGTACGGATCCACATATTTGTAGAATTTAGGAACCAAATTTGTAGTAATATTTTAATAAATCAATATGTATATAATCTAAATATACTGTGCTCTTACGAATGAGATGACTATCTACGAAAAATTATTTAATAAAAGTCTAACCTGTTAACCACGGATTCGCCTATAAGGTAGCTAGTAACCATAGTATAGAAAATGAAGTAAAATAAATTGAAGCATCTTAAGATTTTTATGTCTATACGGTATTTTGCGCTATCCTCGTTTATGTAAACAACCACCTTCGCTGACGCGCCTTCTCCCCACGGAAGCATCCACTCGATACAGCTCGGGCACCATGCTGCGCTCCTGCCCTGACTCGGTTAGATAGGGAGGTTTTACTAGTCACCTACCATAAGTTGGTTAGTGTCTTTAGCACGGTAGTTCTTATCGTGTACGTACACTGAAGCCTTCCTAAGGTGAGTATGTACAGAGGAATGCAGGCCCACTTCAAAAATGATTGTTTAAAATACAGACAATCGATTTACTGAGAAAGAAGTATATATGCAATGGTTACTTGCAATAAATCTGCATTAAAATGGCAATCCTCATTGGGAGATTGCCACTATAAGGAGCGAATGCTATCTAACCGGGATAGTGCAGGTGCGGAGCAGGTATGACCGAGCGGTAGAGCAGAGGTTTGTCTGTAGGAAGTATAGGCGCGTCAGTGATGCTGGACGAAAGTGTAAACGAGAATGTCCAAGAAAATACATATTTTTCTCCGTAAAATTTGCAAGTTAGTGTTTAATTAAAACGAGAAATGGGCCATTCCATCGTCACGGGCAGGACATTTACACTACATTTTTGATGTTTAAAGTTGTATATTTCTAAAAATACAACATAAATTCTGCTAATTGTATGATACATGACCAGTACAGACTTAGGAGTATATGTAGCTGATATTTTCAGTACTTTCTTCTGTTTAAAGTAGAAAATATTAATTCCTAAACGTCTGTCACGGGCGGGGACAAAAAAGAGAAGTGACTTTCGACACACTAAGTGAATGTTACAAAACTCTGTGAATTCTTAGCTCAAAATGTTTTTATTTAAACGGAAATGTATAAATTTTGAAATTTTTTACTAAACTTCACTTAAGAGAAATTTGCCAAATATTTATATTAATAATAAAAAAAAAAAACTCAACTTTACTGTGTCACGGGCAGAACACATGGTTGTCACGGGCAGGACACCGTGTGAATCAACACACAAAATTTCAATAAGAATGATTTGAAAACTGAAATAAAATCGAAAATAAGTCAATTTCTGCTGTTCTGTTATATCATTGTCCACTAATCATTCTAGTTACTTTACTTGGGGCTCGCTTTTATCACATAAAATAAAAATATATAGTACACATTTCTCACCACCTACACTTTAGGAAATGGTTTTATTTGCCCATTTACACCCACTTTGTAGGGAACTTCGTACAAAACACTGTCTAACAGTATATAAAATAGGTGTTGGTACCCAGTGACCGTGCCGTGGAAAATCAGCGCCCGGGGCGAGAGTATACGACGACGTCCCCGTAAATATGAGTAATGTCGACAGACCAGCGGCAAAGCGTCACATGGTTGGCGCCATGCGTAAGAAAATTTTCAAAAATAAACCCTGCTTTTCCTTGATTTTGAGCACTATTTAATACTTTTTCCTTCCATTTTTATATATCTTTTATTTTTTTCCTCCTGAATTTTGCGCCCCCATACTTTGACGCCCGGGGCCGTCGTCCCCCTCGCCCCTCCCCCCAACGCCACGGCACTGCTTGTATCACAGGTATTATTTGTATTATTTGATTGAAATGCATGTAAGACACATCTTCAACAGTCTTGAAAATTTTACCGCAATCGCTTACGGTTTTCATACGAATTTCCTTGACTTCTTCGTCCTCTTCCACTGGGCTATGTGCGATAATTGCATGTCTATGCTTTCTTTTTCTGTATACTAGAGAAAATTCCACCAACAAAAATGTTCCTTGTGTTCTATCTTCAACAGCTGGCCTAATACAAGCCTTGTTAACATGCAAACCTAAGTCGTCGCTCAGGGTAGCTTCATGGCTTTCGGAATCATCATTTTCAGAATCTGAATAAAAGTCTCTCAGGGATTTAAAGATTTTACACGGATGAAGCTCTGATTTAAAAATTCGACGAACTACTCAATTTTCGCTGTCAAATTGCAAGAAAAAAATGTTTTGATTAATGACATTCAATTGATAAGAGCATTTTCCCGCCTTTTATTCAAAGCGTCATTTTTTTTTTCAATTCTTCCTTGAAACGAACAAAAAGGTGACGCTAATGATAATATTAATATGACACTTATTTTCGTTAAAACATCATACTGACAGTAATAGATAATCCTCTATTTAAGTAAATAATGTTCATGCTTAGAAAACTTTATTTTAGTACACATGGAATCAATTTCTATTATGAATAACCAATGTACACAAACTTTCCCACCAATGACATGCCCACTGTCACGGGCAGGACAAGTTTTCAAATTGAAATAAATCGAAATATATTATTAGCATTATTCCAAAATTTGGTAAATGTGAAGTACACATGCAAACTGTTACTTCTACTAAGTACTAACCACATTCTCAAATTTAGTAATTCAGTACATTAACTTTTGGTATTTTTCTGTCACGGGCAGGACACTCAATTTGACGTTTATATCTTTAATGATATTATAAACAATTTTTATCCTGGAAACACTTTTTCAACTGCAGCTTGTAGCGAAAAGAAGCATCTTAAATACCTCGAAGTTACTTCAGCCAAACATTCACAAATTACCGTAAAATGTTGCCGATAAATGGAATAAAAAATTTCCTCGCAGCTGACAGGTTACAAATTCACAACTTAGATTTAAAATTTTACGTGAATTCTAAGTATAAATAAGTTTTTCTTTGTGAAAAAGTAAATTTCGTTCTATTTACTTCATATATATGTAAAAATGCATTGTTTTTGACAGTTTTCGAAAATTTGAGTTCAGGCTCACTTTCGCGTGTAATGGCCCAAATACGTCAAATTGTATAAAGGTGAATATTCTGAATTTTAATTGTTTACCATTAAACGATTTAGGTGATTCATATTCCACATTTATTTTTACGTTTCTTCTGTTAACTTGTAAGTTTCACTCTAGACACTGGGTGTTTTCTTGAGTCAACCAGTAAAATAGCATGCGTTCAGCGTCGTTTAGAATCACAGGAATACACGTCTAAGAAGTGAAAATCCCTATTGTTACGTAACCAACCTTTTTTTTTTCGTTAAGAGAGGAGAGTGAGTGAAAGACCGACACGCAAACATACCTTGTTGCACATTATACTTGATACAACATCGCATCGCATGTTATTGATGAACATCGCATAACTTTTAACTACAGTAAATACATTAAGTATTGGGAAAAAATATGCATATATAATGTGTTGCCATGTATTTCAAAGAACAGAACCCGTTTAAATATCCAGGGATGGGAGGAAACAAGAACCCCGTGCTATCATGCTATCAACCATTTAAGAGTAATGTTAACTTGGATAAAAACAATCTTAGTGTAGTGAGATAATTAATATAAATCAATAAATATAAGAAGTAACCTTTCTTTTAATACGAACAAGTTAACGAAAGACAAACTACCTAAGAGTTAATTTCTCGAAATGTGTATTCACTCAACAACAATAACACACATTCAAAATGTAGAACTTTTGATGTATTGCTTACTTAACGCTTAAAGTTCTTTTCCTTCTTTTTAAAGGGTCCTTTCATCAAACGATGCAATTGATAGAATATCGTTAAAAGTATGAAGATCTGTTTACAGGAAGAAGAGGATCGGCCAGAAGTGGTTGGATGTAATTAGTAATGCAGTACGTATAGTCGTTCGCGCTTGCATGACATGAAACGAGTAAAAGTTAACGATTTGCAGGTTGATTTCTGTGGTTTTCAAAGTAGTTTTGGATTTAATCTACTACTAGATGAAAGTGCAGCATCTAAACAAAGACAGTAACAGCTTGTGATACAGTTCCGTTAGTATGCCATACAAAGCAAGTCAAAAGATCGACTTGATTTCAGAAATTTATTCTGTGGAATCTAATAAACATATGTTATTGAGAGACATGCGCTTCAAAAGGCAAACTTTCAAAATTTAATTTCCACTTTCTACCGCTAAGTCAGCAGAGAGCAATTAAGGAAAATGGCATTAACTAGAAAACAGAGATATTTCTGTGTGCTTGATTGTCATGTAAAAAGTCTGTGATTAGCTTACAACGGCATTTCCGTACCTAATATCGGAGAGAGATCCTAGGAGGAAGGTCATTCACAGTGATTCGACAACCTTGGATGATATGCGCGGCCGCGTCAGAGCAGCATGAATTGATTCTATCCGCAACATCCTACAAAAGGTTTGGCAGGATATAGACTATCGGCTTGATGTATGATGTGTTACGAGACGTGCTTACATAGAACACTTATGATATGTTCGAATAAAACTTTGACACTTTGCCTTCCATAGCACGTATCTTACAATAACATATCTTTATGAGGTTTCGCAGAAAAAAATTCTGAAATCCGTTCCAAAATTTTGATTTCCCTGTGTAATAACGTTTATGCTGAAGGAAGTTACATTTGGTGAAGCAAATGATAGGTCGTCGAAAGTGTTAGGAAGATTATTATAAAACTTAACTTTTGCCCTCATCTTAAATTTTTATGGTTTATTGTGTATGTTAATTTAAAATGAATGTTTAATCTGTATTCTCGCAACAGATGACGCATCACAGAAATAGAAGTCTAGCAGGGTGTCTATCGATCACGAAAGTCCTAAACAAAAGTCAAGAAATCAAGAAACGGTCATGAAAGTTAAGAAATTTAGCTTTTGGGTTACGATTTTTCTTATCTGTACAAATATAATTACAGACTGGAAAATTTTGATCTATAAAAGGTCAAAATTCATCACTAAAAATGTCTATGATCGGCTTCAGACGCTACCAAATTGCAAGCAAAGTATGCTTTTATCGCATGCATGAAAATTTGGCCTAATTTGCATCCGAATTCGCTATTGAGAATGTTACGAAATATTATGGGTTGATAAAGGAAAAGTCACGAAAATTAATTTTGGAATTTTAGTAGACTTTCTGGCTGGGAAAAGGATCATATTTCCGATCTAAGACCTAAAATTAAGTAATCGTACTAACAAATATGTAAACCTTTAATATAGAATATATTTTAAGAAAGTATATTTACATTTCATATCTACATTTGGAAATCGATCTCAGTGTAGTAACATACTCCATTTGAATATGGGTTTTATTTTAGCTTAGCGTCTCTTTGAGCAGCGAGGCTATATGAGACGTAGACCTCCAGTCTAACGTGGAATCCGTACCACATAAGCTCTGCCGGGAATCGAACCCGAGTCTACTTGAATGTCTATACCAAACACGGCACAATCAATAGGAATGCTGATAAATTTATTATGCTACCACTATAATCTCGTGTAATACATTAAAGTCACCATTAGGGTAAGCAGAGCACTGATGCCATTGTTTCCTCATTCGATTAAAAAGAAAAAAGCTTTTTGTAATAAAATAAGTCTTTCATAAGAAGTCTTATTTCCTCTTGGCCTTCTGCCGTATAATTAGTATTACGAAAATTTAATGTTTGCATGGTAGTTATATGATATATATAAGAATGTAATTGAAATATGTAGTGAAATGAATGTTAAAAATTTTACAACTTAGGTCTATAATATTTTGTTTCCCTCAAGTAATTTGCTACATCACGCTCTTTCTCTTCGTATATCTAAGTATCACCTAAACCATCAGTAAATTGGCAGTAATATGTATGGTAACAAATCACATTGGTATTCGTTCAATGTGATAAACATTAACATAGACCAGTTCATGCACTTTTCTTACAAAATAATACAAGTTATTTAATTAAGTTCCTTCGTTTAATCTTTCCCCTTGTGTTTCAATATTTACACGATGTTATTCAAATCCATTCTTAGTTGCCTGTTTAGGTTAAATAAACTCAATGCATGAATTAGATTATTGAAACTCATAACCAACGCCAAACGTAAGTCACCTATTGTGAGAATACCACCTTGTCGTTAGATAATATTCAGTTAGGGATGGCGGTCACCCGCTAACTTTGCTCATATTTAATTTCTGGTTCTAGTTTCTAACGCAATATTAGTAATTCTGGCTGAAGAGTAGTTGGTTTAACACTTATTTTCCAATTCGTATGTATCAAGCACAGTAATATAATAATTGTAAATATTTTTGTTTTGTGATTTCTTTCCCCTTTAGGAAAATAGCAAGTGATATGAGTCTTCCGCCGGAATCAGCGGAGAATCTGAAGAAGTGCAAGAATTTTCTTCAAAAGTACAAGGTATATAGAGTTGTATCATTATAGTTTTTTTTAAGGGCGGAAAGAGTTATTATAGACCTACTTATAGATCTAATCCTTCCAATATTCCTGAATTAGGATTTCTTTTTGAAGATTCAGATTGATATGTTTTCCAAAATATCAAAATCCGAAATGGTATTTTTTTTAGTGCGAGGCGCATGTAAAAAAAAATAAAAAGAATTTTCACCTGGGGTTGGCATCACAGATGAAATTAAGCGTGCGCCGGATATATATTAATGATTTTTATATTGTATTAATTTTGACCCAGCTGTTTTAATTATAATTAGCCACTATTTCAAGCATATATAGGAAATATATATAAGACTAATCAGGTTTTATCCAAACGATTTTCAAACTTTGCTTAGCCTATAAGAAGCCGAGCCGCCGCTATCGCCTGTGTTTTATCGTACAGACACCATAATGAACTATCGCCAGCCGCTACAATTTCTAAAATAGCAATTTCACTTGGTATCACATCCCATTTCTCTCTGCAGGTTTTCCATATATCAGTGAGTGCAGGGTTGTAGACGTCGTTTTGACTGTTCAAATGCACAGAAAAGTCATGGGTTTGATAGGAAATAACAAGTATTCTCGTTTCGTGCTTCCTGTCATGATAAATTCAAAGTATATGGACGCTCTGTCCATTTGTATCACGCCTAATTATTGGTTCCGTACAAACGAGAGAGGGTCTTTCCGTTACTTGAGGGTATGATGGATTCTGCAAGTAGGCAGCGTTCACAAGTTGGTCCATCTTATGTACTTCCAAATTCCCCCCTAATTATATCCGGCAACAATCACGATTCCCTTCTGAAGACCACAGTGTAAATAAAAGTTGGTATATTCTTGTCAGATGTGTCTATATGTATTTGCCCAAATGTTAGAGTTTCGCAGGAGAAACTGTAGCCCTAATACAAAAGGGCAACAATATTTTATTTTAGTCTCCTCTCCTAGTCTCTTTCGTAGGGTAGATCTAATCTCTGGACCATGTTATGTTAGAGTTGTTGATTCTCCTGGCCTGTCAGTGAAAGAATTTTATGAAAAATTTCAGGCGACACTTTCCCTGGTAACCTCGAACTCATCTTCTTGTTCACGAATGTTTCCGCTTGGATTCAAGTTGCTTACCTGGCCACGATATCTTTACCTGTCGATAGTTAAACAATTTCTTAAAAATTTACTATTCTGTTGTGCAAAAAATCATCTTCGAAAAGACCCTTGATGTACCCTTCCCAACACGGCATTTTACTAGCACCTGCACACACATACAAGCAGAAAAACAACACTGGTTTCATGCTTCTCGCGCAGTTATACCGGTGACAGTGGAACATCCTCATAGATAAACTAATCAAGATTGTGTCCGTGTATTGTGTACGTTGTCTGTACTGTATATTCGAACGGAAATTTTAACATATTTTGTACATGTTATCCTCTATTTACATACATTTATAACCTTTTGCAGGACTTGAAATGTTACCTATCTGGCAGTGGAACAGAAGGAGGAGCTGCTACAGCCCAAACATGGCCACTCTACAAGATAGTGGTCAAATGATGGACAGAGAGCATATTATGTCGCCCATTCTTATAGTAGGCAGTTCTTCAAAGGCATGCTTTTCCTCGCCGAAATCTGATAGATCAGATTTTCGGGGCAGTACACCGTGCTCATCATGAAAACTCGTAGAAGCTGCCATATCACCAGTGGCCGCAGGAAACCAAAAAGAAAACGTAGAACAGAAGACAAAACATATCAACTTTTAAATCACCTCTAAAAGGTTGACGAAAGGGAAGCCGAGTTTAATAAAAATTTGTTGGATTAAATGGAAGAAATTCTTGAAGAATTAAAAAAAATGCGTGTGTTCCTAGACGTTTAAAAACTATGCAATAATCTTTTTATAATTATTAATATGTAAATTGCTCAATAAATAGATTTAATTTGTATAGCACGTTATGCATTTCTACGTATAACCTCGAAAATCATCCTGCTTTGTTGAAGAAACCAAATGTTTCATACAGGCGCTTTGTTAGATTTTTTTATATTCATTTTTGCAATAAATAGGATATAATATTTATGCATTACATAACAATAGGCTGTGATCCTCATCTTTGTACGCCGAGAGCTGAGTTCGGTTCACCTCGGCTAATGATGTGCTTGAGTTTGAAAATAGAAAATTTGATGATAGCGTTTCTTACCTTCTGCCCTTTAGATTTTAAAGATTTCAGTAATATATGAATACCTTGCATAATTCGGTTAATTGTTGTTGTTTAAGGTCTATTTATGCTAAATGTTACTAGTTGTTTAAGGTCTATTTATATTGGATTTGCGTTGATTTTTTAATAAAACTTAAAGTAATTATAATTTTTCTTAAAAGTAAGATTGGTGAATCAATTTTTACTTAGAGATTAAAGATAAAGATTACAGATCGCCTGAGTACGGTAAGTCTACGTTTGTACCTCGGAGATATCTTGCTCTTGATTGAGAATTTCGAACAGCGTTGTGGTCCTGGTAATCACGTCTGCCTGGGTGGTAACTGATCATTTCCACAACAATTTCTCTCCTCTATTGAGAAAGATCTCTAAGATAAAAGATAGGTGTACTGTATCTATAAGGCCATTACTAATTCGTAAATATGGTAATAATGAACTCGAATTGTGCAAGATATTCCTATGCATATATATATATATATATATATATATATATATATATATATATATATATATATATGGCTAATTCGATTTGTAACTTACACGACAACAGACGGCAGTAAATATTATGTATTAGAAGAGTTATAAAATATTTTCATGGGCAAGTTTTAGACTATAAGTAAGGCGCAACAATTCCTTCATTCACTTTTATTTGCAGCATTTAAATATGTAAACAAAGTGGCTGAAACAAGTCTCTAAACATATTCGTGACTTACACGACAGTAGCAGACGACGTGTTTTGAATAACGGTTATGAAAATTCCGTTGTTCTACTGCTACAAGAAAGCTAAAACTTTATACATATGTTAAGCAGATACCAAGCTACAAGACCAAAACAAAGTTATTATAATTTAAATGTTTCTTGTAAAATATATGCCACAAATATAATGTGACGTACACGACATAAAATTGTGACTTACACGACAAGTCAAACATCATGTCTTCGTTTAATTACACTTTCCAAATCTGTTGGAGGATAGAGTGGCACTAATGATTTAAAGATATAAAAGGGAGTTAAGAGGCAAAACGGGAAGATGACATTTCCTTTATTCGAGCAAAATTTGTCGGATTCTAATTTATATCTGTGATCGATACTTAGTTTACTTAATTTCTGCTTGACGTCCGTTAATAAAACATAAGCCTAATCTTTCTGTTGCGGCCAAAAAAATTCTTTACTTTGATGGTAAGGGCGAAGAAATGTTTCGCACAGTTCTTCTGATTCTTTCTTCCATATCCAACAACATATTTAATAGTTCTCTTTCTGGCGAAGGACACCAATACCCAGTCTCCAGTAGAGTATTTTCATTCACTTCGTCGCAGCGTTTATTCCCTTCACATGTGCCAATGAACTGTCCTGGAATTAAATCTAACTTCCTTCGTGGTGAAGAAGTTTCTTAGATGAGGGAACATTCAATCGTATACGTTGAAACACAATGAAAGTAGTGTTACTTTCGTGTTTCTGGAATATTACGTTTTTCTTTCTTATGGGGTTTCCATTGGCGCGACAGCTCAAACATTCTTGAAGTAATATTCTTCACTACAGTATATTACATTAATGCTCGGACATAACATGCGTCCGCTCTCAGTAAATTCTGCAGTGGATTGATCAATTTATCTGACTCCCGTTACCATCAATAGGGCCTTTGTCACAGACCGTAGGCGAAAAATGCCAAGACTTTTCAAATTTCTGCAATATTGAACAAACTGAAGAATGCTGTACATCATCATCCGACTAATAATGCACATTGTTGACCGGTAACTCCGGATGACGCCCTTCAAAATCTTTAGTAAGTGTAGAACTGAAACAAGCAACTGCAAATATATCTTGATGCATACAATCAGGTATAATTATGTAAGAATCATGTTTTGTGGTTTCATTTTCTGCAGAAAAATATATTATTGCAGTTTACATAATAAAACTGTGTGATATCCAGTGAGCTGTTTGTATCTCGTCTTAGTACATGAAACAGTAATTTTCACTAAAATGCATTTGATGCAATACCATTCCTTCCAAATTCTCTATCTATTTCCGCTTCCATTAAGCTGCTGAACTAGACATATCTGAAAATGCAATAGAAAAGACGAGTTTTATGTATCTGACGTATCCTAATTTCTCTATATTTCATAACAACCTTAAAGTAACCTTTATTGTGACTTACATATTTTCGTTTGAATAAGCATGTTTCATACCAACGAAGCGTGCTAGCTTTTGGCTCGGGAGGATGCGAGTTTAAAATCTATAGCTGGCAATCCTGATCGAGGTTTTCCTCATTCACACCAGGCAAATGCCGAGATGATACCATTTCAATAGCTCTGAACGAATCCTTTCCCCATGGCCATCTCCGTCCTATACTAGCCTGAGCCTTAGATGCCTAAAGGCAAAAAATACCAATTTACAAGCATGTTTCCTAAACAACGAAAGAATACGAGAAAATCAATAATACTCTTAAGAGAAGCTGAAGCTGAAAACTTCGGAACCACATAGTATGTCGGCATTGCTCCAAAGACAGTAAATACTTTCTGTTGCGCTTTTTTAAAACTCCTTTCTAGATCACATTATTTTATATTGTTTAACTCTTAATTCATTTGCTACATTTTTATTACAGTGAAGTACACTTTACATCCGTACTTCCTGATATTGCTATCCTCCGTATCTTTCATTCTCTTACACTAAACATGGCGCCTAACACATTACTTGAGTTATCAGTCAATTTTTTATACGTTTTACTGCAGTTTGCTACTATTGGCAATGCGGCATCATTGCAACAAAATGAGTCTTTCACGACACATATAATGTGAATTACACGACAGGGAAAGAAACGTGACGTATACGACATAATATATTTTGTATGATTACACAAAACACGTTGTCGATATGTTACGGCTTATGATCTATGGTACTAAATTTTGAAACTGAAAATCGTTAATTTGAACTACTCCTGGTTGAGCCAAGTTAATGAAGACGATGGAACTTTTTCCTGGCAAGCTGAACTTATTGTAAACAGGAAACCATAATCTAGATATTTTTTTACTGAATTTGCTCCATGGAAATCAGTATTAAAAGAGACTGTAATAGTAAATTTTAATCACTTCCGAATTTGGTAGTGTTGTGGATTGTGATAATGTTCTCTTCATACTCTATATCGATTGCAGAGAATCGTTTGTTGCTATCTTTTACCAGTCCTGTTCTATGGTAATAAATTTTGAGCCCGGGAATGTCTGATTTTAACCACTTTCGCCTTGAATCTAGTTTCAGCGTAGATCAGACGTATTTTTCAGACGCTGAATCGATTGCAGAAAGCTGCTTCTTGATATCTTACAGGTTTTGCTATACAGAAATCAGTATTGATACCGAAGTAATAGTACTTTTGAACCACTTCCGGTTTTGGTAGATTGTTGTAGACAGTAGCGTAGCGACAAGTTTCGCAACGGGAAGACATACAAAAAATATTTTTTCTACTTCTTGTAAATTCTAATTATTACAATTGAGTTTATTTTAATGTCCCGTTCAGCAGCGAGGCTATATGAGACGTGGACCCACTGATTAACGTGGAATCCGAACCACATGAGCTCCAGCCGGGAATCGAACCCGGGTCTCCCACGCCAATGGAGCGTACGCTAACCGCTTAGTCACAGAGGAGCTCCTCTAATTATTAGAGTCAAAATTCTATCACAATTAATTATGTTATAAAATTGAAAGTGACTATGTTTGTGCCGACCGATGTCGATCAAATGTTCAACATAAATGAGGTTCGGGCCTGCCAGTGCTTTTATTTATTCACTTTGACGGTAGAACTTAGCGGAGGGGGCAGTTATAATAAATAAATAAAACTTCACTCTTAAACTACAAGATCAATCTCAATCAAATTTTCAAAATAGATGAAGCATTTTCCTGAAATGTTTTTATCATTTCACTTTGAAGGAACAGTGTAAGGGAGAGGGAAAATATACAAAAATCAATACATATATAAAGAAATGACTATGTGGCTTAATAACTCTTGAACCACCCGACCTATCTCGATCAAATTTGCCACATAGATGAGGCTCGCGCCGGGAATGATTTTTATTTAAGCTGTAGGTAGTCTCTTAGCCTCGGTGTTCGAAAGGTGTATAAAATTATTCGTTAGAAAGTGTGATTTTTGCAAGGTTGCACTAATGCATGTAACATAAGGATACCTAATTTGATCAACAAAGACCTGAACGACTAAATTAAGGCAGTATATTGATTTATTCGGAGGAATCCTCATCTAGTAGATACATTAAATTGAATTAATAATCTACTTCCTATGTATAATCTTCCTACTTGCGCCCTCTACTAATAAATTAAATGGTTTCCTACCGGCATGATGCATGATTCCAGATTCTATAAGTAAACTCAGAAACGAATTTTTTAGAACTTAATACTAACTTGTATACGACAGTTTTAACAGGCTGATTATTAACAGGTGATCCAGTAGTACCTCTAGATCTAAGTATTTGGTTTCCACATAATAAATAACAGACCCAAATACGCGTAAATTGAGTTGACGATCTTAAAACCAACAACAAATTATTTTTATTATTAAGTATTCTGTCTTTTGGCAGATCCTGGGAATTATATGGTGTTTTTCAAATCATCAATCAACTGTGTTATTCCAAAACTCGCTTTTCTTCCATTGCAGTATGAAGAAAACAATTTCCTCGCAATGTGTCCAATTTATTTATTTATTTATTTATTTAAGAAGAACAACAACACAGGTTATTCTACCCAATTAGTGTTCATACCAGAGTTACATAGAATATCTATAATATATTTGCGAAACCTATTCTGACTCATACTGTGTATATCCAGAACTTTTTTACATTTACTCAGTTTTTTGTAGACTGCACCCATCCTCCACGTTGGTGACTGTTTTGTTGCATTTGTTCGAGATTTCTTACAATAAAAGAAATTTCCATTGCCCACACGTATGTTTCCATTGGGTACCCTGAGATGAAAGGCAGAGACCAAATCCTTACTATTTAATTTGTTATTTAATATTTTGTACAAGAATATCATGTCATTAAACACACTTCTGTGATTGAGAGACATTGTGTTAAAATTTTCATTAAGAGAAGTACTATTTTCATATGAGGGGAAGATGTCTGTTCTCTTGTACACCAGAAACCGCAGAAATTTATTTTGAACTCTTTCTATTCTAATAGAGTCTTTCTTCGTGTGGGGGTTCCATATAATAGACACATATTCTAATTTTGATCTAACAAATGAAAAATATAATTTCAGTAAAACATTCGACTCATTAAATTCCCTTCCCATTCTCAAAATGAATCCAAGATTTTTGTTTGCGTCATTTACAATTTGATTTATATGATGCTCAAACGATAGTTTGTTATCATATATTACACCCAAATCTTTGGTAGTTAGTTCCCCCTTCAATTCTTTACCATCTATCTTATATTGAAATTTAACAACATCCCGTTTCTTAGTGAAGGACACGGTTTTGCATTTATCTGAATTTATGTTTAACAAGTTGCTCTTGCACCATTCATTTACTCTGTCTAGATCATCCTGCAAACTGACACAGACCTGTGGTGTTGTAATTCTCCTATATAATTTTAGATCGTCTGCATAGAGTAGTTTATGTGATGTTTTAATACAATTAGGAAGGTCATTAATGAATATTATAAAAAGTAACGGCCCTAAATTAGATCCTTGTAAGACTCCAGAAAATTGAATATATTCAAATGATCTACAGGATTTATAAACCACATATTGTTTTCTGTCCATCAAATATGACTTCATAAGAGCAATTAACTGATCAGAAAATTTGAGAAATTTAAGATTATTCACTAACAACGTGTGGTTTACCTTATCAAATGCTTTCGCAATATCTGTATAAACTACATCTATTTGATTATTACTCTCCAGTGTATCAACCAGATGGTCAGTGAATACAGCTAGATTTGTTACGGTGGATCTGCCAGGAACGAATCCATGCTGATAATCCGATATTACTGGTTTAATGTGATTTTCAATGCGCTTATAAATTGTTTTCAAATATCTTTGCAAATGAGTTTAGAATACAAACCGGCCTATAATTTTGAATTTCTTTTAATGTCATTATTTTTAGGAATAGGGCAAACTTTTATAAGTTTCCATTTTGCTGGAAACTTGCTGGTTTGGAGTATTAGGTTAAATAGCATGTGTAAAGGTAATAAGAAACTCTCTTCACAACCTTTTATTACATATGATGGTAAATCATCGATACCTATCGAACACTTTGATTTTAGTTTTCTGATTGCTATTCGAATCTCATCCACTTCTATTACCGCTATTTGCAACATATCAATTTTCTCATACATTTCAGCTAATGTCGAATCATCTGTTTCAACTAGCAGTGGTGCTGCGTCTGTATACACTGATTTAAAGTAGGTTGGAAATACGTTTACTATATCTTTATGACATGCTAACTCTTTACCCTCATAACAATACATTACCATTTAAATGCTTTGTTTTACTCTTAATAAAGTTCCAAAACATAAGTGGGTCCTCTTGTATTAAATATTCCGCTCCCTTAACGAAGTTTGTATATGCGACTTGTATATCTTTCTTAATCATTTTTCGAAGTTTATTAAATTCGCGTTTATGTAAATCTATATTTGACTTTCCGAGTCTTATCGTTTTGCGGTGACGAGCTTTCATTTTAATTTTATTTATCATGTCTAGCGCGAACCAGCTAGGATAGTTTCCCGTGCTCTGTTTCTTTTTCGGAATGCAATTGTCAAATATATTATATAAGGTGGAATAAAACTTTTCAACAGCGCAATCGACGTCAGTATGGTCACCCAGTACCTCCCACTCTACTTTTCCCAATTCGTGATATAGTTGATTGTAGTTTGCCTTACTGAAATTATAACCCATTACTTTACTTTGACTTTTTATCTTTACCTTATTGTTCTGTTTGATTTTAATTAATAGCGCAGGGTGGTGTTTATCCTCTTTAAGTACTGGGGATTCTTCTCAACCACTACATTATCTAAATTTGTTAATACCAAATCTAGTGTTCTACCTAAACTATTCTGAACATCATTGAATGATTTCAAGTCGTATAATGACATGAAGTTATTTACAGATTTGTACTGCCCCGGGGCGCTCATGAAATCGAAACCCGTACCTTTAATGTCTGGTAAATTAAAGTCACCAAGTACAAGAAGGGTGCAGCCTGGTTGACACTTCGATTCAATGTACTGAAATATTTCATCATATTTACAAATGACAGAATTTTGTGGAAAATACACAACACATATGTACACCTTGTCTCAAAAAGATTGAGCGCATTCTTTATTGGTGTTTTGAGGCAAAAATTTTCAAAGTCCAACTTCGGGTATCTTCGGGAAATAGTAAACCAGGTTCGAACCTCCAAGCCAGCCTTTGCAATCGGGAAAAAGTTTGCAGATGTGTTTTTCTTCTTTTAAATATAATAAGACTTGTTATCAGGTGTTGAAAAAAAGCAACATTGATTGAAATACTTAATGACACAATGTTTCGAAACTTTTCTATTAATGTCAGCTCATGTTTGTTTGTCATTTAGCTCTCCATACGTAATGGAACATTTAGATATGTAAACGAATCTTTCCATATGTAAAAGAATGCTCAAAGTTAAGACATAAAACATAATTATCGCCTGAATACTAAAATAATAGTCAAAGTAGAACAAAAACAGCGTTTCTAGTGGGTATGAATGTCATAATTTTCTTGAGAACCGTTATACATCGCTAAAAGTACCTTAGCAGAAGTCCTTGTGTTAACTCACTGGTAAGCTGTCGGGTTTCAAATCCTAAGGTCGTGAGTTCGAATCCCGTCTGAGTCAATGCTCTTTTAAAAATTATATTTTCCGCAATGCATGAAAAATTATATAAAAAAGACATTAAATACATCAGTTGTATATATATAACATAATCATTGCAGAATGTAGTAATTATTATGTTTAAATTATAACATCTGAAATAGGTATGTGTTCACAGTAGGTCTGTATTATATATATGAGAATGTTAAATTCAAGTTAAGAAACTCGTTCACTAGCAATAAATAAATCATGTATTGTATTTATTTGCAGCAATTTGTCATATAGAGGGTAATTCTCGACATTCATAATACAGCATGTCATTTATGTTCTTGAAAACTTATTCGATGCATAAACCGAGGGTTTAAACAGAGAATCCAAAGTCGTAACGCTCGCAAGAAATTCATGAACCCCAAAGGTCACGTGAGCAGACTGGAATTGTCCTTATGAAGCACGCCACAGCAGAAAGTCTTTACATAGATTTTCAGTTCAATTCCTGATATATGCTTTTGCAATGTGGAAGTGGTGATGCCTTTAGTCGCTCTCTCTCGCTCGCTCGCGCATCTCTATTTATACAGAATATAAAAGTGGATGTATGTGTGTGTTTCAACATAATTCTGATATATCTAGCGCAATTATAACTATATTTCTTACAGTCTGGAAAAGAGTACTGTCGGGATACATATCAAAAATGCTAGAAACGGGTCGATATTAGTATCGAATCCATAGCTTCGTGGTCGCTTAGGTGAATAGTAGTAGTAGGCCCCCCCGTATATGCAACTGAGTCGGCAAAAAATTTGTGACGTCATAGGTCAAAGGTCAATGACCTTGGCCCGGGGTCAATGTCCTAGGGGTACCTAGGACCACCCCCTCTAAATTTTGGCAGGGGAACCATGGCCCACCCCCTAAATTTTGGCAGGGGTACATAGGACCACCCCCTTAAATTTTGGAAATTGTCAAATCTAAAATTTTGGTGTGGTAGCCTAGGACCATAGTATGTACCTCTATCAGTATTGGGTGTCTATGTCGTTCCCTTTCATGGGTAAAAAATTGCCAAAATTTCAAATTTCGGGGGTTTTTGACCTAATTTATCCTCTTTGATGAGGTGTTATTACCCTATATGGTTATATGGGCGTATACAGGGGTCCATTACCTTTCATAAGACATGGGTATATTAATGCACCCCTTGAAAAATTTGGGAGGGGTACCTTGGCCCACCACTTAAATTTTGGAAATTGACCAATTTAAACATTGAGTATTATAGTACAGGACCCTAATATCTATTATGATAAATTTGGGTGGTCCACCTCATTTCCTTCTAGGGGTACAAAATTGCCAAAAATATAAACGTAAGCAATACGTTATACCACGTGTTTGGTTTTTGGCTCAAGTTATCCCCTTTGATGAGGTGTTATTACCTTATATGGTTATATGGTTATGTATAGGGGTCCATTCCCTTTCATAAGATATGGGTATATTAATGCACCCCTTGAAAAATTTGGGAGGGGTACCTTGGCCCACCACTTAAATTTTGGAAATTGACCAATTTAAACATTTGGTATTATAGTACTGCACCCTAACATGTATTATGATAAATTTGGGTGGTCCACCTTGTTCCCTTCTAGGGGTACAAAATTGCCAAAAATATAAACGTAAGCAATACGTTATACCACGTGTTTGGTTTTTGGCCCAATTTATTTCCTTGGATGAAGTCCTATTACCTTATATGGTTATGTATAGGGGTCTATTCCCTATCATAAGACATAGGTACATTTGTGCACTCCTTTAAATTTTTGGTAGGGGTACATTGGCACACCCCTTCAATTTTGGAAATTGCTCAATTTAAACATTGGGTATTACAGTATAGGACCCTAATATGTATTATGATAAATTTGGGTGGTCCACCTCGTTCCCTTTAAGGGGTACAAATTCGCCAAATTTTAGTACAACCACGTGGTTGGTTTTTTGGCACAATTTATCCCTTGGATGAGGTCCTATTACCTTATATGGTTATATGGTCATGTATATTGGTCCATTCCCTATCATAAGACATGGGTATAATGATGCACCCCGGGAGGGGTACTTTGGCCCACCCCTTTAATTTTGGAAATTGCTCCTTTTACATGTTTGGTATTATAGTATAGAACCCTAATATATATTACTATAAATTTGGGTAGTTCACCACGTTTCCTTTGATGGGTACAAAATTGACAAAATATAAACGTAAGCATTACGTTGTACCACGTGTTTGGTTTTTGACCTAATTTATTCCTTTGGATGAGGTCCTATTACCTTATATGGTAATGTATAGGTGTTCATTCCCTATCATAAGACATAGGTACATTGATGCACCCCGGGAGGGGATTCGGTATCATAGTACATGACTCAACATGTATCATGATAAATTTGGGTGGTCCACATCGTTCTCTTTTAGGGGTACAAAATTGCTAAAATATAAACATAAGCAATAAATTTGGATGGTCCACATCGTTCCCTTTTCATAGGTAAAGAACTACCAAAAATCAAATTTCGGAGGTTATTGACCCCTATTTAGCATGTTATATGGGTATGTACAGAGGTTTATTACCTTTATATGTTTATGTTCCCTTTTAAATTTGGGAATTATCAAGTAACAAAATTCGGTAAACGTTTTCTAGGACCCATTGTAGATGTTGATATTCCTCTTATGGCCAAATATTCAAAATTTAAATGTTATTGACCGGCTTTATTATTGAATAAGTACAGGATTTATTACTTTTTTCATAAGACACAGGTGTATTTGTGTACCAATCTTAAATTTTGGAAGGGATACATTTCTTATTGTCGTATCAATAATTGGTAATTGTTCTTAAAATTGGATAGTATCTCATTCATTGGGTAAATCGTTATGATCACGTGATCGGTTATTGACCTATGATGGGATTAGGAGTCCAGGACATTGGTACATTGAAACTTTGTAGGATAATTTGATAATGCGTCATTGCTTTTGATTATTCCCGCCAAATATAAACGTAAGCAAGACGTTGTACTACGTGATTGTCCTTGATGAGGTAGTGTACAGGGATTCATTTCCTTTGTTGTGGTACTTCTTAAGTTTGAGTACACACACACTTCTAGAAAACAGTTGGTTCTACTCAGGTAAACAATTGACGGACATTATTGACCTTATTGAACATATAATGATATGATTAACTCTAAGACTTAGGTATATCAAGAGAAGTATTCTTTAAATTTGGGAATGGTGATAAACAGAATTTTAACATAAGGTGCGAAATTTGAAACAATACATTGAACTTTAGTCACAGCTCATAGTCTAAGATCATTGGTGGTGATTGATTTGACCTTGAGCTTTAGAAATCTGATAGCTAACCTTATTGAATCTTATGACTCATAGACGAAAGGCAATACATGCTACAACAGTTTAAAATTCAATCATAAGATGATGTAATCTGACACTAGCAAAGTTATTGTTAATGCAATTTGATTGGATGATCACTATCTTTCCTGCAATCTGATTGGTTGATCACTATCTTTCGTGCAATCTGATTGGTTGATGATTTTCAAATCTTTGCTGTATTCAGTTTTAAGTTTTGTTTAACATTTAAAAATCTTGGTTTCGTTCAACATTTTGCACTCACTGATAAATATGATCAAAACCGTTTATTTGTTAATCGAATAGTTAAAAACCGGATAAAGTTTGACGGTTAACCGTGAAACGTAAAATTTTTAGTTTGAAATTTTTTTGTTTGAAACTTTTTGTTTCAAAATTCTTGCTTTCAAATTTTTGTTTGAATTTTTTGTTTCAAAATTTTGTTTGACATTTTTTTGACAACTTTTGTTTCAAAAATTTTTTGTTTAAAAATTTTTCGTTTGAAATTTTTTAAAATTTTTTCGTTTCAAAATTTTGTTTAAAATTTTTGTTTGAAATTTTTCGTTTCCAAATTTTTTTGTTTCAAAAATTTTGTTTCAAAGTTTGGTTTGACATTTTTAAAAGTTTGTGCACTCATTAGTAAAGAACCTGAACTGTTTAGAAGCACTCATTAGTGAAGAACTGGAACTGCTTAGAAGAAAATTTGGTTTGAAATTTTTTCGTTTGAATTTTTTTTTGAAATGTTTGTTTCAAAATTTTGGTTTGACATTTTTAAAAGTTTGTGCACTCATTAGTAAAGAACCCAAACTGTTTAGAACAAAACCTCTGGCAACATTGTGGTGCAATAGTACACGTCAGAACATGATGTTGCAACGTCATCAGTTTTGCATCATCGTTCGAGTTAGTATTCATGATAACATCATCATGGCTACTTGTCTACAGTTTCTAAACACACGTGATGTGATGAAATCATTTACCAAGATTACTGATTTACAACAAAATATACCTTATAGAATCTTAGCTAGCCAAATGATCCCTACAAAGTTTGGATTAAGAATCGTAGTGAAGCTTGAAAATGATAAGAATATAATTTTACCAGCAAGATATTTACCCATGGAAGCATCAAAACAAGAAGTGCTGCGTTTCTTAAATACTGGATCTGTATCTTTATGTTATAAAAGACTCTTAGGTCGAAGTCATCAATTTGAATTTAGTACACAGCAATTGTGATGAAATCATGAATTCAAACGTCAGCACATTAGACATAGTTGTATGAATTTGGTTGGTCAGCATGACGTCAGTAACTGTGATGAAACCATGAATTCAAATGTCAGCACATTCCTTTGACGTCAGACATAGTTGTATGAATTTGGTTGGTCAGCATGACGTCAGCGACTGTGATGAAACCATAAATTCAATCGTCAGCACATTTCTTTCCAATGACGTCAGCAATAACTATAAATCAACCAATACACTGTCATCCCACGAAATCATTTGAGCAAGTGCTTTTCAGGAGGAAAGATGTGTACTTCTAACGATAAAGAATTCATCTTCGCAAGCTATTATCCAATAAATATATTTCAAACAAAACATGTGATGATTGGTATCAGTGCTAGAACATTTGAACCAGTGATTCGATTGGGCAAAGCAGAACAATTTGGTGTACAACTGACCTTTGAAGAATGGCAAATATTATGTTCACGAATCGACCAAATGAACGATTATTTTCATGATGAGCTAAATGTGACCATAGTCAAATCATTAGGCTCAAATCATGAAGTGGTGATGCGTACAGTCCTCGAAGAGAAGATGGTGCTGTTACGTAAAAAGAGTTCATTCCATGTCCCTCGCAACATGGTGTATCTAACACAAACGGAATGGAACAAATTCATCAGCGTATTTCAGTGTGTGAAACATGCAGTGGAAGTGTGCAACAAAACAAGTATATTCCTGAAAAAGTACAATTTTGAAAAATGTGTTATGCATATTGTACAACATGTATCTAGATATTGTGATGGTTGTCAACATCGTTCGTGGGTGCATACCTGTATTGATAAACAGTTTATTTGTGATCAAATGGACATTGAGTTTCCACCAATTGATATTGCATTAGAACTTAAATGACTTCAATTGGAATTAAAATTATATGCTAAAGACAAACTAGTGCAAGAAGCTCAAAATACATTGTATCGACAATATCCAGATCATATATCTGGCATGGATGTATGTGGAGTGTAATAAAATGATCCATTTCAATGAACTGTGTTTTTTCATTTCAAGTACAACCCCATATTCTGATGTGTACTATTGCACCACAATGTTGCCAGAGGTTTTGTTCTAAACAGTTTCGGTTCTTTACTAATGAGTACACAAACTTTTAAAAATGTCAAACCAAAATTTTGAAACAAACATTTCAAAAAAAAATTCAAACGAAAAAATTTCAAACCAAATTTTCTTCTAAGCAGCTCCGGTTCTTCAGTAATGAGTGCTTCTAAACACTTCAGGTTCTTTACTAATGAGTGCACAAACTTTTAAAAATGTCAAACCAAACTTTGAAACAAAATTTTTGAAACGAAAAAATTTGGAGACGAAAAATTCAAACAAAATTTTGAAACGTAAAAAATTCGAAACAAAAAAATTTTAAACAAAAAAATTTGGAAACGAAAAATTTCAAAACATAAATTTCGAACAAAAAATTTTAAACAAAAAATTTTCAAACAAAAAATTTTGAAACAAATTTCAAACAAAATTTTGAAACAAAAAATTTCAAACAAAAAATTTGGAAACGAAAAATTTCAAACAAAAATTTTAAACAAAATTTTGAAACGAAAAAATTTTAAAAAATTTCAAACGAAAAATTTTTAAACAAAAAATTTTTGAAACAAAAGATGTCAAAAAAATGTCAAACAAAATTTTGAAACAAAAAATTCAAACAAAAATTTGAAAGCAAGAATTTTGAAACAAAAAGTTTCAAACAAAAAAATTTCAAACTAAAAATTTTACGTTTCACGGTTAACCGTCAAACTTTATCCGGTTTTTAACTATTCGATTAACAAATAAACGGTTTTGATCATATTTATCAGTGAGTACAAAATGTTGAACGAAACCAAGATTTTTAAATGTTAAACAAAACTTAAAACTGAATACAGCAAAGATTTGAAAATCATCAACCAATCAGATTGCACGAAAGATAGTGATCAACCAATCAGATTGCAGGAAAGATAGTGATCATCCAATCAAATTGCATTAACAATAACTTTGCTAGTGTCAGATTACATCACCTTATGATTAAATTTTAAACTGTTGTAGCATGTATTGCCTTTCGTCTATGAGTCATAAGATTCAATAAGGTTAGCTATCAGATTTCTAAAGCTCAAGGTCAAATCAATCACCACCAATGATCTTAGACTATGAGCTGTGACTAAAGTTCAATGTATTGTTTCAAATTTCGCACCTTATGTTAAAATTCTGTTTATCACCATTCCCAAATTTAAAGAATACTTCTCTTGATATACCTAAGTCTTAGAGTTAATCATATCATTATATGTTCAATAAGGTCAATAATGTCCGTCAATTGTTTACCTGAGTAGAACCAACTGTTTTCTAGAAGTGTGTGTGTACTCAAACTTAAGAAGTACCACAACAAAGGAAATGAATCCCTGTACACTACCTCATCAAGGACAATCACGTGGTACAACGTCTTGCTTACGTTTATATTTGGCGGGAATAATCAAAAGCAATGACGCATTATCAAATTATCCTACAAAGTTTCAATGTACCAATGTCCTGGACTCCTAATCCCATCATAGGTCAATAACCGATCACGTGATCATAATGATTTACCCAATGAATGAGATACTATCCAATTTTAAGAACAATTACCAATTATTGATACGACAATAAGAAATGTATCCCTTCCAAAATTTAAGATTGGTACACAAATACACCTGTGTCTTATGAAAAAAGTAATAAATCCTGTACTTATTCAATAATAAAGCCGGTCAATAACATTTAAATTTTGAATATTTGGCCATAAGAGGAACATCAACATCTACAATGGGTCCTAGAAAACGTTTACCGAATTTTGTTATTGATAATTCCCAAATTTAAAAGGGAACATAAACATATAAAAGTAATAAACCTCTGTACATACCCATATAACATGCTAAATAGGGGTCAATAACCTCCGAAATTTGATTTTTGGTAGTTCTTTACCTATGAAAAGGGAACGATGTGGACCATCCAAATTTATTGCTTATGTTTATATTTTAGCAATTTTGTACCCCTAAAAGAGAACGATGTGGACCACCCAAATTTATCATGATACATGTTGAGTCATGTACTATGATACCGAATCCCCTCCCGGGGTGCATCAATGTACCTATGTCCTATGATAGGGAATGAACACCTATACATTACCATATAAGGTAATAGGACCTCATCCAAAGGAATAAATTAGGTCAAAAACCAAACACGTGGTACAACGTAATGCTTACGTTTATATTTTGTCAATTTTGTACCCATCAAAGGAAACGTGGTGAACTACCCAAATTTATAGTAATATATATTAGGGTTCTATACTATAATACCAAACATGTAAAAGGAGCAATTTCCAAAATTAAAGGGGTGGGCCAAAGTACCCCTCCCGGGGTGCATCATTATACCCATGTCTTATGATAGGGAATGGACCAATATACATGACCATATAACCATATAAGGTAATAGGACCTCATCCAAGGGATAAATTGTGCCAAAAAACCAACCACGTGGTTGTACTAAAATTTGGCGAATTTGTACCCCTTAAAGGGAACGAGGTGGACCACCCAAATTTATCATAATACATATTAGGGTCCTATACTGTAATACCCAATGTTTAAATTGAGCAATTTCCAAAATTGAAGGGGTGTGCCAATGTACCCCTACCAAAAATTTAAAGGAGTGCACAAATGTACCTATGTCTTATGATAGGGAATAGACCCCTATACATAACCATATAAGGTAATAGGACTTCATCCAAGGAAATAAATTGGGCCAAAAACCAAACACGTGGTATAACGTATTGCTTACGTTTATATTTTTGGCAATTTTGTACCCCTAGAAGGGAACAAGGTGGACCACCCAAATTTATCATAATACATGTTAGGGTGCAGTACTATAATACCAAATGTTTAAATTGGTCAATTTCCAAAATTTAAGTGGTGGGCCAAGGTACCCCTCCCAAATTTTTCAAGGGGTGCATTAATATACCCATATCTTATGAAAGGGAATGGACCCCTATACATAACCATATAACCATATAAGGTAATAACACCTCATCAAAGGGGATAACTTGAGCCAAAAACCAAACACGTGGTATAACGTATTGCTTACGTTTATATTTTTGGCAATTTTGTACCCCTAGAAGGAAATGAGGTGGACCACCCAAATTTATCATAATAGATATTAGGGTCCTGTACTATAATACTCAATGTTTAAATTGGTCAATTTCCAAAATTTAAGTGGTGGGCCAAGGTACCCCTCCCAAATTTTTCAAGGGGTGCATTAATATACCCATGTCTTATGAAAGGTAATGGACCCCTGTATACGCCCATATAACCATATAGGGTAATAACACCTCATCAAAGAGGATAAATTAGGTCAAAAACCCCCGAAATTTGAAATTTTGGCAATTTTTTACCCATGAAAGGGAACAACATAGACACCCAATACTGATAGATGTACATACTATGGTCCTAGGCTACCACACCAAATTTTTAGATTTGACAATTTCCAAAATTTAAGGGGGGTGGTCCTATGTACCCCTGCCAAAATTTAGGGGGTGGGCCATGGTTCCCCTGCCAGAATTTAGAGGGGGTGGTCCTAGGTACCCCTAGGTCATTGACCCCGGGCCAAGGTCATTGACCTTTGACCTATGACGTCACAATTTTTTTGCTGACTCAGTTGCATATACGGGGGGGCCTACTACTATAGTTCTACTTTCAATTCAAGTCCAATTAAGCTCCCATTAGCACCCAGGGTGGTTACGTAGCGACATAAAAATATCGAAATCAACCGATATTAGAATCCAATCGTAAGTTTTCAGCGCCGCTAACAGTCCCGCATTTCCCATTAGTCCACATTAGTCCACATTTCACATTAGTCCCATTGCCTAGAGGGCAATATATTTGCAGAGTGCAAAGTTTAAAACCTGAATAATATTTTAATTTTTTCCGTATCAAAAAGTTAAAAATCAAGAGCAAATATACTATTTCATGAACAATCCTCTTTTACTGTTCTAATATGTATAAAAATATCGTAAGAAATCTAAAAATAATTCAGAACACGTTTCACATTTGTTATTTTTTGTTACATAGTTCTAGCTGTAGCATGTAGTAAGTGGTATTTAAATGTAATAAATTCACTAACTAAGCATATTCGAATTAAGTTTTATTTTTAAGTTAGGGATGAAGGGGCGGAGAAATATGTAGTTATTGGGGGCGCCGAGAGCAAAAGTGCGTAGGGGCGCCGAGCTTTTAAATGCAACACTGGTCGCTAAATTAATTGGTAGAAATTTTAATGTCATTTAAGACCAAATTTAGTCCTAACGGTGCCAGTATCCGTTTGCTCTCCTAGGAGAAATGAAAGGGGCTGACATCAAAATTATCTATATATATATATATATATATATATATATATATATATATATATATATATATATTTATAGGTTCTATATATATAAAGACCGACATTAGTGTCGAATCCATAATTTTCGAGGTGGATTAGATAAAGAGTGGCACTCCAGGTGCTTAATGATATAGAAAATTAGTTTTTCTTTCTTTTTTTACGTTGGTCTACTTTTCCTTGATTTGAGACTTTCAAATTTCATCCTATTTTCTACAGAAATGTGTCTGTAAGGCAACAAAGAAATAATTATATATGATAAATTTAAATTCATTTTACTTCGGAAGTTGAGAAACACTTTGCCATTATATATCGTAAAGGTCAGATCCACCAGTATTGTAACAGAGAGGTGCTTGAGCCATTGACGGTAGAAATTCAAACTCCGATAAGTGATAATTTCACAGTCTTGTTTTATTACAAGTGTAGCCTCTTTAGTCAACGGAGAAGAGGACGTGGATCATGGGTCAGAGTTGATGTCGATGGGTGTTGGTGGGTCGGAGTTGGTCGCAATGGTTCAGAGTGGTTCATAGTTGGTGGTGGGTCAGAGTGGATCACGATGGATGATGGGTCAGAGTGGGCCAATGGGTCATTTGGGTGGTGGGTGATACTGGATCATGGTGGGTCGTGGATCAAATTTTCATTGACCCACACCATCTCTGGTTAAAATTGTACTAAAGATAAGAGGCACCGAAGATGCATGTCGGCTATTATGCTCAAATTTTGCACATAGATAGTACCCCCCAGAAAGCAATAAATCTGAAACGGTTCACGGTATCACCTCCTAGAACTCGAGATATAGGGGTTTGTCTGATTGGCTAAATTAAGAAGTCAATGATTTATCCATCAACAAGCAAGCTTTTTATGATCGTTTCCGTGGGGAAATCAGAAGAAGACGTGCCTAGTAATCGTAATATTGATAGTTCGCGTCCACCCCGGGGTATTTGTTTTGTGTTTTTTTGACTCACCTAAATATAAACAAATCACACATATAGGCATTTTAACATATTTTGGGAGAGTAATTTTGTGTTTCGTTGTTGTTTCATCGCGTCTCTGCCGCTGGTAGTAAAGTTTTCAAAATGGAACTGGGGCCACCGCGGATTGTCGCTGCGGGGCCACCAATTTTTGGCGAGAGGTCAATAGTTGACCATCTGTAGTCCACCGACGCTTACAGCTTAGGGTAATGAACGATGTCTTTGCTTTGTAGACGTCATGACTACCGACGTCGGCAGTCAACTAGCTTTTATTATTCCTTTACTAACCATCTATCGTTCATGTTTATATACGGTGTTGTAATAATAATAATAATAATAATAATAATTATTATTATTATTATTTGTAGTAATAGTAGTATAATTGATAATAGAATAATTATATTGTCTATGTATTGTCTAGGTAGGACTACACACAGGATTTGGCTCGTTTTAGTTTGACTCGACTCTAATCCGAGTCGAGTTGGAGGATATTTTTCGCGCCGAGTCCTAGAGTAGACCTCAAAGATGTCTGTTTCGAGTCGAGTCGAGTTTCAAAGAAAAGTCGCTCGTGCCCATCCCTACTAATGAGAGCTTAATCGGAGTTAAGCGAAATCGAAAGTCACACTATTTATCTAAGCGACCCCGAAAACTATGAATTCGACACTAATACCGATCATTTTCTAGCAATCTTTTATATGTATCCCCCTCCCATTCACCATAGGTAACCCGACAGCATTCTTTTTCAGACTATAAGAAATTTGGTTAAAATTACTCTAGGCCAGCGGTTCTCAATCTAATTCTTATCACGATCCCCTTTTATCACATTCTCTTGCCAGCGAACCTTTTATAATTTGTGTTTTATAATAAGCTTGTGTGGGATTTTTAACATATCTATTTCTATAATAGTAGAATCCATTTCTTGTTTATAGTGAACAGTGCCGTGGCATGGAAAATCAGCGCTCGGGGCGAGAGTATACGACGATTTCTCCGTACATATGAGTGAGGTCGACAGACTAGCTGCGAAGCGCCACCATGGTTGGCACGAAGCTCAATAAAATTTTCAAAAGTAAACCCTGCCTTTCCTTGATTTTGAGCACATTTTATTACGTTTTTCCCTCTATTTTATACATTGCACATGCACTTTCCTATAGGAATGCACGCGAGACGTCTCGTCTCGTCTCGCATTTGCGATACGAGACAGCAGACGAGAGTGAAAATTTTATGAGAGACGCGAGACGAGACTAAACCATGCGAGACGAGACGCTAGACGAGACTCGGTTAAGTCTCGCACAAGAAGTCTCGCAAGACTTCTCGCAGTCTCGCAACATTTATGAATTACATTTAATTGTATATTTAGTAATCTTACATTTATTGAGTTTTCTAAATTGAGCGTTAATGCCTACAGGAACAAAAACGTGATTGGGGCAATAGACATTTTATGAGATTTATTATTATTCAAGGTTGATTTTCAGAATTAAAGGCTTCTTTAGTTTCTAAAAAAGAAAAGCTTTGTAAATTGGAAATTTATTACAGCATAGATTTAGGACTTTTTTTTTGCGACACAAACACACATGCGGGCGCGCACAAATACATGAACTTTTATTTATGGTCTGAAAAGCGAGTAAGACTCCCTATTGCTGCGAAATATGATATTTCTGTTGTTTCTGTCTTTTTCACATTACTACTAGCGATTAATGTTGGGGGATGGCGGGGAAATCCCCTCTCATCAAAGTTTATCCCCGGCCCGGCTCGCAGAAATAACATGATATTTTTACATGGAATAAGTATTTTCTTTCTATATATTTATCAAAAACATCCTCCTCTAGTTCGGAAGTTTAATTCAAATACTGGTTTGGCAGGATGTTCCTATAGGTTTCGTGGGAGATGGTAGGAATGGTCATATATCTGTCAGTAATTTTATTTTCTAGATCTGGCAGTATAAGTTGAATGCGAAAGTTGATAAAATGCGATAATCCTACATTGCTACAAGCGCGAACGAACCAAAAGAATTGGGTCGTATTGTGTTGTGAGGAGTTCTTTTGTTGTGTACAAGCGCTTTTGGTGGTATAAAAACATCTTTATACTGTAAAATCACCCTTCAAGGAAACGACCAAAACGTGTAAATGTTGATAGTGGCGACGATATTTTAGAAGAGCCAAATATTGCTGGACATCTCTAAGCTGGAAAACAATGTTGGATCCAGCAACAATTTATGCTGGTTTTGCTGTAAATTATGCTATTAATTTGACGAAAATTAATGGTCCAGCGATCAAATTCCAGCACAACTTTTCTTTTAATTTGGAGCGGAGGGGACACAAGTTCGAATACCATGTTGAACTCTAGGTTCCGTCTCCTTAGGATGTTATGAACATTCATCCCATGGAAAGCAATGGCAAACCACCATTCACCTTGCCAAGGGACTTTTAGCTCAAATACCTGCCTTCGGACAGAATATCACATCATCATTCATTAACAGCCATAGAATAACACATTGCAAAATTTTGACCTAGAATATATGCGAGACTGCGAGACCATGCGAGAAAGTCTCGCGCGAGACGCGAGATGAGACTCAAAATTTTATGCGAGACGCGAGACGAGACTTCACATTTGCGAGACGAGACCTTACGCGAGACGAGACCAACGTTTGAGGTTGCGAGACGAGACGAAACTTTTCCATTTCTCGTCTCGTCTTGTCTCGCGTGCATCCCTACTTTCCTAACATGAGTAACACACTTCCTCCGAAATTTGTGCCCCCTTTTTTCGGCGCCCGGCATTGACAGTGGATACAGTAACTGTACTATCTATATTCCAAACGACGAAGGTGCTGGTTCAAGATGGATGTTAAACACCTTCATTGAAGAGGCCATTAACGTATCTTATCTAAGCCCACAACTTCTTGACCAAATAATAGAATGATCATGCTACAAGTCTTTGCAACTGGTTTTCTGTAACGAAGACTTGGACAAGTTCTGCCTGATGAGGAGAGAAGAATATCATGGTCTGGTATCTGCTGCTTTAAAAGTAATAATTCCATTTGCTACATCATACTTGTGCGCAAGTTTTTTTTTTTCATGGTAAACATTAAAACAAAGACAAGAAATCGCTTATCAGTTGAAAATGGCTTCATAATGTTCGTCACGAAGATTGAACCGGGCATTGCTGCACTAGCGAAATTACACCATGCTTAGGTATCTCTTTAGGTTTCAATTTTAATTGTATTTCAATGTGCAGGTTTTGTTCCATGTGTATTTTTCTAGTATTTCTATATACAGTTCTCATTAGTATCATATCATACGTCTTTCATTTAAATTCATTTTTAAACAACTCTGCACCCTTTGACAATGTTCAGTAGACTTATTTTTTATTGTTCTTTACAGTATGTATAAAAGATAAAAGTATGCCTATCAGAACAAAATTCAAAATAATTTCCGGTATTAGATTCTAACTATATTTATCTCTTCCGCTTATCTTCGCGACCCCCTAGGGGCCACGACTCCCAGGTTGAAAAATCCTGCTCTAGGCATACATGAGTTATGTTGGAACATACATACATACACTTTTATATGTATAAATGCAGGTAAGAGAGAGTTGAGAGAGAGCGATTAAGGTATTACCGCTTTCAATCTCTTCACTTTACTTTTGCGATTCGTGAATTTCTTACGTGACAGTTTGGGGCTAGCTAGTTTTTTGTCTTGAACCACGATCCGATTTTCGATATTCTCTACCTAAATTCTGTAATGCGAATATTGAGAAGTTACCTGCGTATGAAAATAGCTGCAAATAAATACATTACATAACTTATTTATTGCTATTACACGATTTTCTTAATTTGTATTTAATATTCACATATAACATACCGACGTTCTGTCAATACTTCAAATGTTATATTTTAAAGATAAGAATTGCTTATGTCGTGAAATGATATGAATATATATATATTCAACTGATATATACAGCTGATGAATTGTAATGTAACTATTTTACATAATTTTCATGCATTGAGGAAAGTAGAATATCATAAAAGAATCTCACCTGAACGGGTATCGAACTCACGATTTAAACGCTCGGGAGTGTACCACTGAGCTAACATGACCGCTTTTCGGAAGCTGCTTCTGAAATATAACTGAGTTCATACGTAAATTATTTTTTCCGTATGGAAATCACAATGACGAAACGAGAGTGTGAATATATAGTTTCGAAATATTGTATCATTAACTATTTCAATCAACTTTACTTTTTTTCTACACTTAATACCATTTCAACATGTCTTATTATATTTAACAGAAGGAAAAACATATCTGTACATTTTATCCCGATTGCTAAGGTTGGCTTGGAGGTTCGAACCAGCAGATTTAGTTTACTGTTTTCAGAAGATACCCGAAGTTGGACTTCGAAAGTGTTCGTCTCAATACAGGTATCATCATATCGCTCAATCTGTTTGGTATATGGTATATGTTTTTATACGTGTAAAGTCAGTATAAAAATTCATTCTTTAAACAGCTTTTCGTATGTATTAATACTCCTTTATAAAAACTGTTTTTAATATTATTATTACGGCGCACCATTTTCAGATTTCTTTCGCGAGTCGTTGACCAAGTCGTTCCCCACAATAGACGTGTCGTGCAATTAACCAACCACATGTCAGGTACTAGCTTTTACCTATTGCTTCCTGCTCACAGCTCAGAACATTGGTAACTATGGATAGACGTACAGCAGTAATTACTTTATGGGAGTTGGAAGGCTATTCTGCAACTGCAGCTAGCAGGCGAGTAGGTGTCCCGGCCTCTACAGGAAGGCGATGGGTTCGGAAATATGGTCCTACACGTTAAACTGGTAATTTACGATCTTCTGGTTGTCCGCATGTGTCAACCGAAGCCGAAGATGCGAGATTAGTAAACGAAGCCCGGTTAGACCCACTACGGACGTCTAGACAGCTAAGGGAAGCTTATCTCTTTCCTGGTAGTAAGCATACAGCTCTGCGAAGGCTTCGTCATGCTGGGTTACGTGGCTGTGTTGCTGCCGTGAAAGAAAAACACTCAGACGACCACAAAATTTACCGTCTCGCGTTTGCACAGGCGAATGTGGGTCGCAATTGGGAAAACGTAGTTTTCTCAGATGAATCCATATTCACAACATCAAATGAGGGACGTCGTTTTGTGTATCGCCCGAGAGGCACCCGATATGACCCTGGATGTGTTGCTGCTTGAAATCGCAGTGGCCATGCATCTATTTCATGTTGGGGTTGGATTTTCAGGCGCGGAGCAGAACAGCTTCACAGAATTGAAGGACACCTGGACAGTGCTCAGTACTTAGATATTATGAGTAATATCATGGTGCCATCTGTACGAGTATTTCAGCCTGATGGTGTAATTCAGTTCCAGCAAGACCAGTCGCCAATACATACTTTCCGTGTGGTTCAGGAATGGTTCGCAGGGCAGCCTGAGATTGATTTAATTGACTGGCCGCCTCGTGGAGCAGACCTCAATCCCATGGAAAATATGTGGGCAGAAGTGAAGCGTACTCTAAGGGACAGTTGGCCTAAGGCAGATCCACCAAGAACTCAGGATGACCTATGGCATCTTGTTTCCGGAACATGGCTGGAGGTAGGGGAAGGAGATAGATTTGTCACCCATTTAATAGATTCCATGCCCAGAAGAATGGAGCGTGTAATAAATTCAGAAGGGTATTGGACACAATATTAATGTCCCCGCCTTAACTCCCGAAAACAGTCCTTTTCAGGGCTACCTAAACGCTTCTGATAATATTTCTAGAAGTAAACCACTCCTTGAATCCGATTTCTGTGCAATTCTACTAACAAAAAAAAAGATAATTCTTTGCAGGCTTCAAGACGACCTCATTAACAAGCCCGTACTCTACCAGTGAGCTAACATGAACACGCAAATCAAACCTGAAGAAACACGACTTTCAATTTCCGGTATTCCATGACACTGATGGTCATATACTTTGCAAATGTTGTATTCAACTTGGAATATTCCCCAACACATAAACAAAGCGAAAGAAAGAAAGAAAGAAAGAAAGAGAGAGAGAGAGAGAGAGAGAGAGAGAGAAATGAATATACAAAAGTATATTCAACGTATTCGAATGAGACTCTAAGTAACGATATTCCGTTCTAAAGAGAATTTATGTTTCTTCCCGTGAAGTTAAGGGGATCGGGAAAAGTTATGTGTCTTGAAGCAGGATCCGACTTTGGATACTCTGTTTACACACTTTCTATATCCGTAGGAATATACTGCATTTCACGACTGTAAATGACATGCTGTATTGAGAATATTGAGAAGTTACATCTGTATGACAAATAGCTGCAAATAAATACACTACATGATTTATTTATTGCTAGTGAACGAGTTTCTTAACTTGTATTTAACATTCTCATATATATAATACAGAACTACTGTGAACACCTACCTATTTCAGATGTTATATTTTAAACATAATAATTACTACATTCTGCAATGATTATGTTATATATATACAACTGATATATTTAATGTCATTATTTTATATAATTTTTCATGCATTGCGGAAAATATAATTTTTAAAAGAGCATTGACCCAGACGGGATACGAACTCACAACCTTATGATTTGAAACCCGACAGCTTACCAGTGAGCTAACACAAGGACTTCTGCTAAGGTACTTTTAGCGATGTATAACGGTTCTCAAGAAAATTATGACATTCATACCCACTAGAAACGCTGTTTTTGTTCTACTTTGACTTTTATTTTAGTACTCAGGTGATAATTATATTCTATGTCTTAACTTTGAGCATTCTTTTACATATGGAAAGATTGGTTTACATATCTAAATGTTCCATCACGTATGGAGAGCTAAATGACAAACAAACATGAGCTGACATTAATACAAAGTTTCGAAACATTGTGTCATTAAATATTTCAATCAATGTTGCTTTTTTTGTACACTTGGTAACAAGTCTTATTATATTTAAAAGAAGAAAAGCACATCTGCAATTTTTTCCCGATTGCAAAGGCTGGCTTGGAGGTTCGAACCTGGTTTACTATTTCCCGAAGATACCCGAAGTTGGACTTTGAAAATGTTTGCCTCAAAACGCCAATAAAGAATGCGCTCAACCTTTTTGAGACAAGGTGTACATTGTTATCTCTCACCACTTACTTTCACCAAAAGACAGTCCACGCCATTATTTCGGTCATTATTATATATCAAGTAAACTTTATATTTATTTCTTAGTATTGCAAGCATTCCCCCTCCCCCCTACTCTTGCCTGTTTTTCTGTCACTACGGATTAGTGAATATCTGGCATCAAAGAGTTCTGAGTCAAAGATACCCTCATCCAACCACGTCTCGGTTATTGCCAAGAAATCGTAGTTCGTTGAAAGCACACTACAATAAAAGGATTCAGTTTTGCTTCTAGCTCCTCTCACATTCTGATAATACACACTTAGAAACCCTTCGGAATGCGCGTTGTTATCTGAAGAAGAATCTGTTTGTGCTTTTTCCTCTTTCTTACCTGCCTTGAAATCAGTCTCTGGTCTCTTCCACTTGTTCCCTCGGGGCGTGGCACCTGTCCCTTTCGTCATTTTTCTTGTAATGACCTTGTTGCTGGTCGTTCCGGTGACCTGACTCACTGACACTGTATCCAACTCGCTCACAGTTTGTTTTGTTCCTTCCTATTGACCTCCCTACTAAGAATGCTAGCTACAGGCATCCTCTTCCCTCATATTCGTTTTAAAACTACTTCGTTTGTTGCTATCTCTGTCAATTTTATCGTTTCCATCTTCCAACATCACATTTCGAAGCTCTATAAATGCTTCTTCTTCAACTCCCATAATGTCAAAGTTTAGAACATTAGAAAACTTCACGCACACGCTCAGGCCTCGTGCACATTGTTCACACACTTCGGTATTGCGTGAGCTCCTTCGATGCAGTAGTAGGCCCCGACGTATGTCCAGCCGAGTCAGCAAAAATTTTAGTGACGTCATAGGTCAAAGGTCAATGACCTTGGCCCGGGGTCAATGACCTAGGGGTACCTAGGACCACCCCCTCTAAATTTTGGCAGGAGTACCTTGGCCCACCCCCTAAATTTTGGCAGGGGTACATAGGACCACCCCCCTTAAATTTTGGAAATTGCCAAATCTAAAAATTTGGTGTGGTAGCGTATGACCATAGTATGTACCTCTATCAGTATTGGGTGTCTATGTAGTTCCCTTTCATGGGTAAAAAATTGCCAAAAATTCAAATTTCGGGGGTTTTTGACCTAATTTATCCCCTTTGATGAGGTCCTATTATCTTATATGGTTATATGGTCATGTGTAGAGGGTCAATTACCTTTCATAACATATGGGTATATTAATGCACCTCTTGAAAAATTTGGGAGGGGTACCTTGGCCCACCCCTTTAATTTTGGAAATTGACCAATTTAAACATTGGGTATTATAGTACAGGACCCTAATATGTATCATGATAAATTTGGGCGGTCCACCTCGTTTCCTTCAAGGGGTACAAAATTGCCAAAATATAAACGTAAGCAATACGTTATACCACGTGTTTGGTTTTTGGCCCAATTTATCCCCCTTTGATGAGGTGTTATTATCCTATATAGTTATATGGTCATGTATAGGGGTCCATTACCTTTCATAAGATATGGGTATATTTGTGCACTTCTTTAAAAATTTGGGAGGGGTACCTTGGCCCACCCCTTTAATTTTGCAAATTGACCAATTTAAACATTGGGTATTATAGTACAGGACCCTAATATGTATCATGATAAATTTGGGCGGTCCACCTCGTTTCCTTCTAGGGGTACAAAATTGTCAAAATATAAACGTAAGCAATACGTTTTACCACGTGTTTGGTCTTTTGGCCCAATTTATCCTCTTGGATGAGATTCTATTATCTTATATGGTTATACGGTTATGTATACGGGTCTATTCCCTATCATAAGACATAGGTACATTTGTGCACTCCTTTAAAAATTTCGGAGGGGTACTTTGGCCCACCCCTTAAATTTTAGAAATTGCTCATTTTATATATTTGGTATTATAGTACTGGACCCTAACATGTATTATTATGATAAATTTGAGTGGTTCACCTCGTTCCCTTTTAGGAGTACGAAATTGCCAAATTTTAGTTCAACCACGTGTTTGGTTTTGACCTAAGTTATCCCCTTGGATGAGGTCCTATTACCTTATATGGTTTATTCCCTATCATAAGACATAGGTACATTTGTGCACTCCTTTTAAAATTTGTGAGGGTTACCTTGGCCCACCCCTTAAATTTTTGAAATTGCTCATTTTATATATTTGGTATTATAGTACTGGACCCTAACATGTATTATGATAAATTTGGGTAGTTCACCTCGTTCCCTTTCATGGGCACGAAATTGCCGAATTTTAGTACAACCACGTGTTTCGTTTTTGACCTAAGTTATCCCCTTGGATGAGGTCCTATTACCTTATATGGTTATATGGTTATGTATAGGGTCCATTTTTAATCATAAGACATAGGTACATTGATGCACCCCGGGAGGGTACCATAGCCAATCCCTTAAATTTTGGAAATTTTTCAATTTAAACATTCGCTATCATAGTACATGACCTCAATATGTATCATGATAAATTTGGGTGGTCCACCTTGTTCCCTTTCATAAATAAAAAAAATGCCAAAATATAAACATAAGCAATATGTTGTATCACGTGTTTGGTTTTTGGCCCAATTTAACCCGTTTGATGCGGTCTTATTACCGTATATGTTTATATGGTCATGTATATAGGTTCATTTCATACCATAAGACATGAGTACATTGATGCACCCTTTAAAATTTGGGAGGGGTATCTTGACTCATCCACTCAGTTTTAGAAATTGTTTAATATAAGCATTTGGTATCTTCGTACAGGTCTTCAATATGTACCACTATAAATTTGGATGGTTCACATCGTTTCCTTTCATGGGTAAATAACTACCAAAAATAAAATTTCGGAGGTTATTGACTCCTATTTAATACGTTATATGGTTTATTACCTCTATATGTTTATGTTCTCTTTTAAATTTGGGAATTATAAAATAACATAATTTGGTAAACGTTTTCTAGGACCCATTGGTGTTCCTCTTATGGCCAAATATTCAAAATTTAAAGGTTATTAACCGGCTTTATTATTAAATGAGTACAGGATTTATTACTTTTTCATAAGACACAGGTGTATTTGTGTACCAATCTTAAATTTTGGGAGGGGTACATTTCTTATTGTCATATCAATAATTGGTAATTGTTCTTTGCGTAAATCATTGTGAAATATTAGTATGATCACGTGATCAGTTATTGACCTATAATGGGATTAGGAGTCCAGGACATTGGTACATTTAAACTTTGTAGGATAATTTGAGAATGCGTCATTGGTATTGATTATTACAGCCAAATATAAACGTAAGCAATACGATGTACCACGTGATTGACCTTGATGAGGTAGTGTACAGGGATACATAGCTAACCTTATTGAATCTTATGACTCATAGTCTTAAGGGAATACATGCTACAACACTGGCAAAGTTATTGTTGATGCAATTTGATTGGTTGATCACTATCTTTCGTGCAATCTGATTGGCTGATCACTATCTTTCGTGCAATCTGATTGGTTGATGATTTTCAAATCTTTGCTGCATTCAGTTTTCAGTTTTGTTTAACATTTAAGAAGTTTTTGAAATTTTCGTTTTAAAATATTTGTTTGAAAATTTTTGTTTGAAATTTTTTTAGTTTAAAAATTTTTGTTTCGAAATTTTGTTTCAAAATTTTGTGTTTGACATTTTTTGTTTCAAAATTTTGTTTGAAATTTTTCGTTTGAAATTTTTGTTTCAAAATTTTTTGTTTGAAATCTTTTGTTTTGAAATTTTTGTTTCAAAATTTTGTTTGAAATTTTTTCGTTTAAAAATTTTTTCGTTTCAAAAATTTTGTTTCAAAGTTGGTTTGAAATTTGAAAAGTTTGTGCACTCATTAGTAAAGAACCGGAACTGTTTAGAACAAAAACCTCTGGCAACATTGTGGTGCAATAGTACACATCAGAACATGATAATGCAACGTCATCAGTTTTGCATCATATATAAGTATCGTTCGAGTTAGTATTCATGATAACATCATCATGGCTACTTGTCTGCAGTTTTTAAACACACGTGATGTGATGAAATCATTTACCAAGATTACTGATTTACAACAGAATGTACCTTATAGAATCTTAGCTAGCCAAATGATCCCTACAAAGTTTGGATTAAGAATCGTAGTGAAGCTTGAAAATGATAAGAATATAATTTTACCAGCAAGATATTTACCCATGGAAGCATCAAAACAAGAAGAAGTGCTGCGTTTCTTAAATACTGGATCTGTATCTTTATGTTATAAAAGACACTTGGGTCGAAGTCATCAATTTGAATTTGGTACACAGCCGGATTCGTCAGCAATTGTGATGAAATCATGAATTCAAACGTCAGCACATTCCTTTGACGTCAGACATAGTTGTATGAATTTGGTTGGTCAGCATGACGTCAGCAACTGTGATGAAATCATGAATTCAAACGTCAGCACATTCCTTTCCTATGACGTCAGTAATAACTATGAAATGAGCAAATACAGTGTCATCCCACGAAAACATTTGAGCAAGTTTGTTTCAGCAGGAAAGATGTATACTTCTAACGATAAAGAGTTCATCTTCGCAAGCTATTATCCAATAAATATATTTCAAACAAAACATGTGATGATTGGTATCAGTGCTAGAACATTTGAACCAGTGATTCGATTGGGCAAAGCAGAACAATTTGGTGTACAACTGACCTGTGAAGAATGGCAAATATTATGTTCACGAATCGACCAAATGAACGATTATTTTTATGATGAGCTAAATGTGACCATAGTCAAATCATTAGGCTCAAATCATGAAGTGGTGATGCGTACAGTCCTCGAAGAGAAGATGGTGCCGTTACGTAAAAAGAGTACATTGCATGTCCCTCGCAACATGGTGTATCTAACGCAAACGGAATGAAACAAATTCATCAGCGTATTTCAGTGTGTGAAACATGCAGTGGAAGTGTGCAACAAAACAAGTATATTCCTGAAAAAGTACAATTTTGAAAAATGTGTTATGCATATTGTACAACATGTATCTAGATATTGTGATGGTTGTCAACATCGTTCTTGGGTGCATACCTATATTGATAAACAGTTTATTTGTGATCAAATGGACATTGAGTTTCCACCAATTGATATTGCAATAGACCCTAAAAGACTTCAATTGGAATTAAAATTATATGCTAAAGACAAACTAGTGCAAGAAGTTCAAAATACAGTGTATCGACAATGTCCAGATCACATATCTGGTATGGATGTATGTGGAGTGTAATAAAATGATCCATTTCAATGAATTGTGTTTCTTCATTTCAAGTACAACCCCATGTTCTGACGCGTACTATTGCAACACAATGTTGCCAGAGGTTTTAGTTTCAAACAGTTTCGGTTCTTTACTAATGAGTGCACAAACTTTTAAAAATGTCAAACCAAACTCTGAAACAAAACTTTCGAAACAAAAAAAATTAAACAAAAAATTTGGAAACGAAAAAATTCAAAACAAAAATTTCGAACAAAAATTTTTAAACAAAAAATTTTCAAACAAAATTTTGCAACAAAAAAATTTCAAACAAAATCTTGTAACATACATTTCAAACAAAATTCTGAAACAAAAAAATTCAAACACAAATTTGAAACAAGATTTTTCAAACAAAAACTTTCAAACAAAAAATTTAAAAACTAAAAAATTTTACGTTTCACGGTTAACCGTCAAAGTTTATCCGGTTTTTAACTATTCGATTAACAAATAAACGGTTTTGATCATATTTATTAGTGAGTGCAAAATGTTGAACGAAACCAAGATTTTTAAATGTTAAACGAAACTTAAAACTGAATGCAGCAAAGATTTGAAAATCATCAACCAATCAGATTGCGCGAAAGATAGTGATCAGCCAATCAGATTGCACGAATGATAGTGATCAACCAATCAATTGCATCAATAATAACTTTGCCAGTGTTGTAGCATGTATTCCCTTAAGACTATGAGTCATAAGATTCAATAAGGTTAGCTATGTATCCCTGTACACTACCTCATCAAGGTCAATCACGTGGTACATCGTATTGCTTACGTTTATATTTGGCTGTAATAATCAATACCAATGACGCATTCTCAAATTATCCTACAAAGTTTAAATGTACCAATGTCCTGGACTCCTAATCCCATTATAGGTCAATAACTGATCACGTGATCATACTAATATTTCACAATGATTTACGCAAAGAACAATTACCAATTATTGATATGACAATAAGAAATGTACCCCTCCCAAAATTTAAGATTGGTACACAAATACACCTGTGTCTTATGAAAAAGTAATAAATCCTGTACTCATTTAATAATAAAGCCGGTTAATAACCTTTAAATTTTGAATATTTGGCCATAAGAGGAACACCAATGGGTCCTAGAAAACGTATACCAAATTACGTCATTTTATAATTCCCAAATTTAAAAGAGAACATAAACATGTAGAGGTAATAAACCATATAACGTATTAAATAGGAGTCAATAACCTCCGAAATTTTATTTTTGGTAGTTATTTACCCATGAAAGGGAACGATGTGGACCATCCAAATTTATAGTGGTACATATTGAAGACCTGTACGAAGATACCAAATGCTTATATTAAACAATTTCTAAAACTGAGTGGATGAGTCAAGATACCCCTCCCAAATTTTAAAGGATGCATCAATGTACTCATGTCTTATGGTATGAAATGAACCTATATACATGACCATATAAACATATACGGTAATAAGACCGCATCAAACGGGTTAAATTGGGCCAAAAACCAAACACGTGATACAACATATTGCTTATGTTTATATTTTGGCATTTTTTTTATTCATGAAAGGGAACAAGGTGGACCACCCAAATTTATCATGATCCATATTGAGGTCATGTACTATGATAGCGAATGCTTAAATTGAAAAATCTCCAAAATTTAAGGGATTGGCTATGGTACCCTCCCGGGGTGCATCAATGTACCTATGTCTTATGATAGAAAATGGACCCTATACATAACCATATAACCATATAAGGTAATAGGACCTCATCCAAGGGGATAACTTAGGTCAAAAACGAAACACGTGGTTGTACTAAAATTTGGCAATTTCGTACCCCTAAAAGGAACGAGGTGAACTACTCAAATTTATCATAATACATGTTAGGGTCCAGTACTATAATACCAAATGTATAAAATGAGCAATTTCTAAAATTTAAGGGGTGGGCCAAGGTACCCCTCACAAATTTTAAAAGGAGTGCACAAATGTACCTATGTCTTATGATAGGGAATAAACCATATAAGGTAATAGGACCTCATCCAAGGGGATAACTTAGGTCAAAGCCAAACACGTGGTTGAACTAAAATTTGGCAATTTCGTACTCCTAAAAGGGAACGAGGTGAACCACTCAAATTTATCATAATAATACATGTTAGGGTCCAGTACTATAATACCAAATATATAAAATGAGCAATTTCTAAAATTTAAGGGGTGGGCCAAAGTACCCTCCCAAATTTTTAAAGGAGTGCACAAATATACCCAAATCTTATGAAAGGTAATGGACCCCTATACATGACCATATAACTATATAGGATAATAACACCTCATCAAAGGGAGATAAATTGGGCCAAAAACCAAACACGTGGTATAACGTATTGCTTACATTTATATTTTGGCAATTTTGTACCCCTAAAAGGAAACGAGGTGGACCGCCCAAATTTATCATGATACATATTAGGGTCCTGCACTATAATACCCAATGTTTAAATTGGTGAATTTCCAAAATTAAAGGGGTGGGCCAAGGTACCCCTCCCAAATTTTTCAAGGGGTGCATTAATATACCCATATGTTATGAAAGGTAATTGACCCCCTACACATGACCGTATAACCATATAAGATAATAGGACCTCATCAAAGGGGATACATTAGGTCAAAAACCCCCGAAATTTGAATTTTTGGCAATTTTTTACCCATGAAAGGGATCGACATAGACACCCAATAGTCATAGAGGTACATACTATAGTCCTGGGCTACCACACCAAATTTTTAGATTTGGCAATTTCCAAAATTTAAGGGGGGTGGTCCTTTGTACCCCTGCCAAAATTTAGGGGTGGGCCAAGGTCCCCCTGCCAAAATTTAGAGGGGGTGGTCCTAGGTACCCCTAGGTCATTGATCCCGGGCCAAGGTCATTGACCTTTGACCTATGACGTCACTAATATTTTTGCTGACTCGGCTGGTACCCAATCGATCGCTGCAATGCAATATCTGGCATACATTGAAAAAACGGAAGGAAAACAAATCTTACATGCGGCCCGACAAAAGGAAGTGTTTATTGCGGGATTCCATGTTGATGGCTACTACCAAGATCTTGTGACGTTAGAGGAGCACGTGTATGAGCATGCCGGCTGCTTTTATCACGGCTGTAAGGTGTGTAGTACTACAGGCCGTAATCAGCCCATCTACGGCAATCCAGAAGACACCATGGAATTCCGTTATGAACGAACGCAACGCAAAAATGCAAGACTGTGTGAATTGGGGTACATTGTACATGAAATGTGGGAGTGCGAATTTAAACAGTTCTTGAAACAAAATCCAGCAATGGCGACGTATCTCAACAACCATCCGTACATGAACCGCAGACCATTAAATCCAAGAGATAGCTTCTTTGGAGGAAGGACCAATTGTGTGAAATTGTACCATCAAGTCGACGAAAAGGCAGGAGAAAAAATAAAATATTTCGATATTGTTTCGCTTTATCCTTACATAAATAAGTGTGCTAAATACCCTGTAGGACATCCTAGAATTTATCTACAGGGTGATGAAAATATATCACCAATAAATAAAGTCAATGGTCTGATCAAAATGACGATATTGCCAAGTCGCCATCTTTATCATGGTCTCCTGCCTTATCGATGCAACAAGAAACTACTGTTTCCACTGTGTGCTGCGTGTGCCGAAGAAATGAACCCATACCCTACAGCAACGTGTACGCACAACGATCAGGAGCGATGCCTCACTGGAACATGGGTATCATATGAAATACAAAAGGCAATAGAATTAGGATATCAACCGGTGGAAATCTTTGAAATTTGGGATTATGACATTGAACAATATGACCCCATCACGAAAACAGGTGGCTTGTTCACGAAATATATCTATACGTTTTTGAAATCGAAAATGGAAGCTTCTGGCTGGCCCAGTTCCTGTGTCACCGAAGAAGGCAAAACAAAATTTATACAAACCGTCCTGGAGCGTGAAGGTATTGCATTGGATCCGACCAAAATTGAAAATAATCCTGCACGAAGAAGTTTATCTAAGCTTTGTGTTAACTCTCTATGGGGAAAGCTTTGTCAACGTAAAACTTTAGCCAGACCACAATTATTGATCGGCCGGAAGAATTTTATGAAAAACTCACTTCCCCCGACATTAAACTCCATCAAATTGTACCCATCAATGATACGATGTTGTATGCGTTCTGGGAGTACAATGAACATGTGCCTGTTCAAAACCGAAACACCAATGTCGTGTTAGGTGCATTTACAACATGTCAGGCACGTCTGGAACTGTACAAGTACCTGGAAATGTTGCAGGAACGTGTTTTATATTTCGACACGGATTCTGTGATATTTACAGAAAAGCCTGGAGAGCCAACCATTGAACCTTCTACGTACTTGGGATGCTTATCGGATGAGATGGAGTCTTATGGACAACGAGCGTACATCAAGACATTTTTCAGTGGAGGACCGAAAAATTACAGCTTAGAAATATACAATCCAGACACCAACGTCACCAGCTACATATGTAAAATTAGAGGATTTACATTAAACTACAATGCAGGGCAGCAATTAAATTTCAACACGCTAAAAGAAATTATTACAAATCAATGCCGTGGAAAAGTCACCATTACCATCCCCCATAAAATATGCAGGACTAAAAACCATACCATCGTCACACGCAAAGAAGAAAACATGTACAGCATCCAGTACACAAAACGTCGATTTAAAGAACTCAATTCCTATGATACGGTTCCGTACGGGTACGTTAAAAAACAGAAGTTGGAACTGGAAAAAGAAGAAGATAAAGAAAAAACTGTAAACACCCAATGAGGCCGCCATTTCGTTTTTCTTTTTCCTTTTTTACCTCCTTAACCACAAAGCAGCAACACCAAGAAGAAAAAAACGCAGTACCCAGAAAAGTTCATAAACCACCAACACCATCAGTGGAAGAAATGCAGTCATCTCGTATCCAAGGGGGAACCTTGACCATAAAGGAGCAACACCAAGAAAAATGCAGTACCCAGAAGAGTTCATAAACCACCAACACCACCATCAGTGAAAAAAATGCAGTCATCTCGTACCCGAGGAGGAAGATGGGCCTAAACACATCCATCTTTTACGAGTAAGTTTTATTTCTCTCTTATCAATATTGACTCGTTTTTATTGTTTCAGGAAAAAAGAAATTCATAAAGTAATCCATTCTTTCTTCTTTTTTTTTACAGGATACGTCTACAAGATTCGAAGATGATGACACGTCCAAAATATTCATTAATTAGATCCTGTATTTATTATGTTAATCACCTTGTATGAGAAAAGCACATACCTTTCGTTAAAATACAAGTTGAAAAAAATGTTTTATTATTTCTTGAAACCTTGAACACTTGTTTTCAAATCATGGTAATCTTGAAAATTTAAGGTGGAAAATATATCCAAGATTTGGTTTAAATGATTTTGTTCGAAAAATTAATTAAAGAATTTTTAGTGTCCAAAATTTGATTTTTAATTTAGTTCAAAAAAATTGATTTGAAAATTTTCAAATGTGGTTTACATCTTTAGTTCGAAACTTGTTTTTAAAAATTGGCTCGAAAATTTTTTAAAAAAAATTTAGTTCGAAAAATTTTGATTTGAAAATTTAGTTCGAAAGTTTTTAGTTTAAAATATTTTTTTCGAAAAATTTTTAATCTTTTTAGTTCGAATTTTTTTGGGTTCGAAAATTTAATTTTTTTTTAGTTCGAAAACTTTTTGATTTGAAAATTTGGTTCGTAAGTTTTTAGTTTGTTTTTTTTTCGAAAAATTTGTTAAAATTTCTTAGTTCGAAATTTTTTTGAAATTTTTGTTTGAAAATTTTTAGTTCGAAAATTTTTTGTTTGAAAATTTTTGTTTAAACTTTTTTAGTTTTGAATTTTTTTTTAGTTCGAAAAATTTTTAGTTTAAAATTTCTTGCATTCTGCGGAACCGTTTCGAAAAGAATTGGAGCAGTTTAGGTAAGAAAAATCTGGCAACACTGTTTCCATTAATGAAGCACTTACTGAGCGTTTAAAAAATCGCTTAAACTCACAACAATGTGTTATAAGAAATCTACAAGCGACAACGATGGACCCCTCTTTCACCATTGTTACTTCCAGAGACATAGGCTACTAATTCAAGGACAGGATTTCCATCAAGGTAAAAAAGCTGGTAATCATCTTATCTGTCAAAGAGAACGATAATATTTAATGTAAACTTCAGTACAATATCATGATACCATAAAAGGGTTATTTAAGGATGGGGTTGAACCCTCCACGGGAACTTTAAGGATAACCATTAAAAGAGAACAAAATTCTAAAATCCCGGTCGAGGGTGATCACTGTCATATCACGTAATCTTAAAAAAAATGAATTTCTAGCATTGGTGTGAGGGAAAGATTATGTGACTTCTATCCTCCAATCAAAATTGAGGTACCAAAACATTCATCTTATCCATAAAATGAAACAAATGAGTGAGGGATTTCCCCGCGTTATACCATGTAATCTGTTCACCGTGTGATGGGTCTAAAATCATGTGACTTCTATCTTCCAATCAGTATCGTAATACCAAACCCAGAGCCTAAGATCACGTGACCTCTATCAACCCATCAGCATCGTGGTACCAAAGCATTTATGTTATCCATAAAAGGGAACGAATTTCAAATATCCCAGGGTCTAAGATCACGTAACATCTGTCAACCAATCAGAATCAGGTATCAGAGCACTCATCTTACCCGTAAAAGGGAACGAATTTTTTTTAAAAAATCCCAGAGCCTAAGATCACGTGACCTTTGTCAGCCAATCATCATCGTGGTACCAAAGCATTCATGTTACCCATAAAAGGGAACGAATTTCAAATATCCCGGGGTCTAAGATCACGTGACATTTGTCAACCAATCAGAATCAAGTATCAAAGCACTCATCTTACCCGTAAAAGGGAACGAATTTCAAAAATCCCGGTCATAAAAAGAATGAGGGATTTCCCCGCAGGGTGACTCATGACGTCATACCACGTGACCTGGAAATTTGAATTTCCCGCGTGGGCGGGGCCTAAAGTCACGTGAACTCTCTCAGCCAATCAGAATCGAGAAATTTTTTGCTGACTCGGCTCGACATACGTCGGGGCCTACTACTGATGCCAAACAGATAGCGTACGTGCCTGTGGGATTGGAGACCCGGGTTCGATTCCCGGCAGGGGCTTATGTGGTTCGGTTTCCACGTTAATCAGTAGGTCCCGTCTCATATAGCCTCGCTTCTGAAAGAGACGTTAAACTCAAAATCAACTCAACTTCGATATTAAAAAGCAGAAGCCGTGGAAGATTTGCTGAAGTTATTGGTATTCATAAAATTATCAGCAATTTTTAGGTAGTTATTGATTGAGGTTTTTGTTTCCTTCTTCCTATTCTTTACTATTGCTTCCTGAAACATGTATGAATATTATGCATATCTAAAAGAAAAAGTATAAAATATGCTGGATTTTAATAGTATTATTGCGCTAAGTATGATATAACTGCTGCTGAAACATTTTTCCAAATGTCTCTTTGCTAGGTCATTTGAATGAGTGAGAAGCCCACATAGGCGCGTTCACGCGTTACTTTCAAGTGGAAGCTCCACTGACTCGTTTCAGCCGCTTTGAGACATTTCTTGGTATCTCTCTGTAGGCTGTTTGACGGAGATAAAACTTTTCTTACGCAATTTTGTAAAATAGAAAGAAATTCTAAAACTAGATTCTTTTAATTTGAAACGGTCGATAGCGTCTCACAGTGACTGGTTGTGAATAGTTGCATGTTGTCTTGAGATACCGAATCGTTTAAAAAATGCTTCTCGCCATCTTATTGTTTTCATTGTATACCGATAAATATGGAAATCGAAATAATAAATTTGATCACTTATGGTTTTGTTTGTGCGCTGTGGATAGTCATGTCGTTTTCAAATGGTGAATCGTTTGCAAAAAAAAAAAAAAAAAAAAAAAAAAAAAAAAAAAAAGCTTTTCACTATCTGTCATTTTTTATTTTCAAACTTAATTCTATCACTATTGCGTTTTAACGAATCATAGGCCCTATTAATATTTTTTACAACATGAAACGAAGAAGACATTCTAAAACTACATTCTTTTAATTTGGAACGGTAGACAGCGTCTCATAGTGACTGGTTGTGGATAGTTATATTTTGTTTTGAGATACCGAATCGTTTAAAAAAATGCTTCTCGCTATCTTATCGTTTTCATTCTATACCGATAAATATTGAAACCGGAATAGTAAATTTGATCACTTACGGTTTTGGTCGTGCGTTGTGGATAGTCATGTCGTTTTCAAATGGTGAATCGTTTGCAAAGAAAGCTTTTCACTATCTGTCACTTTCATTTGTATGGCGAAAAACATTGCAAAGGAAAATGGCTAATTTGAAACACTTCTGGTTTGAATTCTTTGGACACTGATTCGATTGGAGAAAACAGCTTCTCAATAAGAGATGGACGAACAAAGCTGTTTTATAAGACTTTCGAGATAAACGTAACAGTTTGCAAGTCTAATAATTGTAAATAATATGATCGTGAAATCATCGTATTACGTACAACCAGTCATTACTATATTGTGCTTTTTTTTTTTCAAAAACACCGTTTTCTAGTTATAGCTTGTTGGAACTAGAAAACGCACTGTATTTATCAATTTCATGTTTTTCTTTATTCAGCAACTGATTTTTTCATGGTTGTTGAATACAACTTTTTATTTTTCAGGATACAGTGGTCTTGTGTTACGAGAAAAGAAAGATGGGACGTACTGTTATTTCTTCTAAAATTGAAACGTTTCAAATACTACAAAATTTTCACAAATGTTTCTGTTTGTTCAGGATACTTTTTAACGACCTTTGAAAGTTCCTTACTGAATTCTCTTTCTGTGTGTGTCTCTGCGATTTTTTTTTTCAATTTTGAGCCCTCTATTTGATAGAGGATCAAAAACTATCCGAGACAGTGATGGAATTTTTGCGTCACTCTTACCGTTCCCGAGATATTGGCCAAAAAATAGTTCCGATTTCGAAAGATTTAAGGAGGCATATCTCGGGAATCACAAGTCATATAGAGATCATATTGGTGTTGATGAGTACGTTAGAGGATGGTGAACGTTTTGATATTACATAGTAACCAGTGGTCACTGGCCACAGTTCCCCAGATATTGGCCAAAAAAGTTCGAATTTCGGGAGATTTAAGTAGCCATATCTCGGTGCCGCAGGTCATATTTTGCGAGAAACAGAAGGTGCAAATAGAAAGATTCTTTCACATCTAGGAAAAATGACAGTTATCCGTCCTGCTCCACTCCTCTGTTCTTTTTAAGTTCATTCTGGCAAGGCTCTTGGAGCATTCTCAACTATTTTATGGTCCCTTCTGTCCTACTTGTAAAGCAGTTTCGTGAATGAAGAATACTACGTATACAAAAAATAATGTGTCATTTTTTTTCCTATATGTGGGGTTTTTATAACCAATAGTATGCCGTAGGCAAATTATTCATGAATTCTTTCTTAATGTCTTTATATGAAATATTGTATACATACCTTAACAGAAACTACTGTCACATTTTGAGAGAAAAAGAAAATCAGTCTAATTAAGTAAATATGCTTATCACCACAAGTATGTCAAGAGAACCATCAATATATCTACCGTAGTCCCTAATGTATGGATTACTATCCTTTCTCCTTCTGAGTAGAAATATAATTATCTCTCTCTTCTTTAATGAATATATAATTACATTTTCATTGAATTGGCGTATACTTTTGTAGTATCACTACCATACCCCTTGTTAAGACTAAAAATCAATACAAAATAACAATACCCCTCTTGAGGTTTAAAGATGATGATGTATTATAACTTTCCTAAATAACACTCAATGCACGATATACAGGGCGGTTAGGTAACTCCACCGACAAATTTTGGGAGGTGATTCCTTATACGAAATGAAAGAAAAAAGTTCTAATAAACATCGGCCGAAAAATGCCTCCTTTCAACGTTATGATTCATTGAAAATTCGAAACATCATTTTTCAAAACTCCCTAAGTTAGAAACTATAGGACCTATCCCAAGCGGTTTAAGGAATTACACAGGAACTAGTATGTTCTCTACCTAAATATCCATGTTTTACCATCCTCCGTTATCGGTGAAAGGAACTGTAAAAAGGAAGTTCAACTATAGGAATACTCATTTAAGTACTAGTGGTGCGTTCGTTTCGCTGGCACGGGTGAATTCTGAAACATCAATATTTAGATAGAGCGTATACCAGTTCCTTGTAATTCCTTAAACCGCTTGGAATAGGTCTTATAGTTTCTAAGATAGGGAGTTTTTAAAAATGAGTTTCGAATTTTCAATGGATCATAACTCTGAAGGCAAGCATTTTTGGCCCGTGTTTATTAGAACTTTTTTCTTTCATTTCGTATAAGGAATCGCCTCCCAACGTTTATCAGTGGAGTTACCTACAACCCTGTATATTTGTTTATTGAAGTTTTCCCATCTCTCCACTCCCGCATTTGAAACTAATCAAATACCAGTCACCTAACCGTTCCCTCGAAGATTTAAATAAGAATTCTTTGATTACTTTCGTAAAAAATAACATTTTCGAATATGGTTGCTTTTCTCTCTGAGTTTCCAATAGTTTCAATTGTTTAGAGTAAAAAGGACCCAATAATGAGTGAAAGTGTTCTCCCCAATTTTATATATTTTCCTGAATATTTATTGCATACACACAGTTTTAATAAAGCGTCGTATGTCAACTTGTTACGAAAATTGCGTCTAAAAATTGTACTTTTGTATGACGTAGAACGAAAACAGATTGGCAGACGCTGTCATAGTAACACAAATCTTTCCCGACTTCCATCAATGTTAACTAGTACGTAAGTGATTATGAAGTGCAGGGAATGGCATCTGATTTGTTAAAGGAAAAAAATAACTCATTTAGCCAATATTTTAATTAGATTAATTCGTTATACAACACAAACAAGTATTGCAAATAAATGACAGACATCACTATATGTAATACAATAAGTATATACAATTGAAAAGTACTGCCATAAATACATCAAAAGTTAAAGTGAAACTGCAGCTACTTCGTAAGTAGGCACAAGTAAGTTGGAGATTGTTTTCATTGATGCCGCAAACATGTAAACTCCATATGAATTGATCTAGCTATACTTTGTATGCAAACACGGCTTTTATAAAATGGAAACAAGATTTAAAAATGATAACTGATGTGTTTGCAGAGCACGTTGTGAAAGGAAACTACGCCAACGGTTAATTACATAGCACATCCGTACATTCTCATGCTACTAAGGCCAACACATGGAAAAGTCTGTTCACAGTAGCATACAGATTAACAATTTTCGAAGCAGACATGCACATATATATAAAACAGGAATCGCTACTGAATATATCGAACACATAAGAAAGGTGAATAAATAAATAAATGAAGGAAAATATTGGCGAATAAAGAACCCAAAATTACAAACATCAGGTAAACATACATTGACACATTCATTTTTGCTGTAGTTACAAGTAAAAAAAAAATAAAAAAATAAAACATACAAAAAAAAAAGATTTACACCACTTAAGAACCTAGCAAAACCAGGAATAGGGTGCAAAAAATCATTTTATGATTAAAGGTACATTCTTAGGATTATAAAGTTGTATGCAAACGAAATATATGTATTTGAATGCCAAATAGGAATATAAAATCTAGGCTGAAGGAACCTATTTTAGTGAATCTATAAGAAACGAAACCACTGTTATCAGGGATGGATCGTGATCGAAACATTTAATAAATGCAAACGCACACTTAAACATTGGATTGGGGATTAGCGTCCTTTTCACCAGCAAGGCTGTATGAGACGTGACCTACAGCTTATTGTAAGATCGGATCCATATGAGCTGAATATGGAAATCGAATCGAACAAGTCTATCGCTGCTAAGAACCTAGCCATAAGCCACGGCGGAGTTCTCTCTTACTTAAACAGCTGAAAGTTGATTGTTTAGCTAAATATAATCAATGTCGAAATAGGTACAAGCGTATCTCAAAAAAGGCCGTAACTTACGGAACAATATGAAATATAATAAAATCCTTGTTGCACGAAAGTTTTGTTACACCAGGTTGTCTACTAAAAATCCTAAATGTAATTTCGTGACTTTTGCGTGACCTTTTCTTTACCAAACCATAAAATTACGTAATCCTTCTCAAGAGGGAATTTGAGTGCAAATTAGGCCAAATTTTCATACATGCGATAGAAGCATGTTTGCTAGCGATTTGGCAGCGTCTAAATCCGAGCATACACATTTTTGGTAGTAAATTTTATCTTTTATAAAAACAAAATTTTCCAGTCTGCTTTTATATTTGTCCAGATAAAAAAAAATCGTGAACCAAAAACTAAAATTCGTGACTTATTCTTGACTTTCATGACCGTTTTCTGATTTCGTGACCAATAGACACCCTGTACACGATTATGCCATTTAAGTTGAAGGTGACTATGATGATGATAATGTATGAAATGGAAGAGTGAAGAAAGTGTTAGGTAATGGGAGAATCGCGGAAAACTCACACACATGGTGTTTGTCCACCACAAAGCCCAATTGACACAAGCTAGAATCGTTGCAGAGACCTCACGCACCAGAGGTCAACGCTCTGCCATTGAGTCAACATGACTTTCGGAGTGATGTGAGCACTTGTACTGCGACTCCGCGGCTATATTGTAGACCCTCCGTCTCCCAGTCTACATAGAAAACTGACGACTGCAACCTGGGAGTTCTATCCTACAGATACCCAGCTCCAACTTATATATACAGAAGAAGTTCGCAAAGAAGCACAAACTATTTCGTGTCAAGGAATGACACCAAAAATATTTTCATAAAGAAAATTCTTTCACTTAATTCAACTATCAATGCTTTTATCATAATTAAAGATTAGTAAACAGTAACTAAATGAAAGAGTAACGGCTACTTTCAATTAAATCTTAACACGTTTATATTAATAATGAACATTATTTTGACTCATGCACGATTTCCTTAAAATGCAATGGAAATGAAGGCATGGGGAAAGAAAAAAACTCTCGTCGGTCTCTACAGTCTGTATTCATCCTGAGCGAAGAAAAAAAAACGTTCACAACAGTTCTGTCTCTGAGTTTAACAAAATAAAAGAAAAAAATTCAAATACAATTTTTTAGTCCTATAAATTTTCATAAAATTTAGAGTTAACATAATTAGCTTCAAAATTTAATCACAGAACAGAATCAAAGCGTCAATGCCTCGTTCCAATTCTTTTCTAAACATCACATCGATCATTTGTTAAACCATTGGTCTACACACAGAATGTCACTCACTGAACACAATCTATAGGACTAAATGACAAACAAAAAATTAAATTAAAATCGCAGATGATAACAAAGTTAAGAAGATCAATTTATGGCAGTATTTAAAATTACTGACTTATTCCTAGTTCGTTCACTAAAAAACAATCTGTTAGTAGCCTCACTGAGCGTGAAATACGATAATGTATGTAGCTCCAGTGAGTGTAATTTATGACAAACATTGGGAAAAAATATAATACGCGTAGAGATAACGCAATAATAAAATAAGCTTGCAAGTAGCACTAGTCAGAAAAACGAACATTTACCATGACATGAATATGCTTATAGATAGCAACCTCGTTCACATAGAACAAAGTGAGAGGATTGAAGAAATTGAGAGCGATGCAACTTAACTATTGAAACATTTCCTCTTTTCAAAAGGAACTACCGATTATTCAAAATGTCTCGAAGAGTTCATTTCGAAACTCATTTCCGTTTTCCTCGTTCCTGTTACGTCGTTCTATTACTGGCGGAATTTCTTCTATCTTATCCCATCTCGTATTACATCCTCTGCAGAAATGCATATATTATGGAACACAGGACACGCACTTATAACCTTTACTGCTCGGTCATGCTTCCTAATTTCAAGGTTTTTCGTAAATATACATCTCCATCGTGTTTTCATCATGCCAAAAACCCTATCAATAGTTATACGTGCCTTACTAAAACTGTAATTGAAATGCCTCTGCTACTCTGTTAACCTAATTGCACCGTGCTCTTTGAAAGGCGTGACAATAGCAGTAGGTGACACGAGACAAGGATAGCCACTATCATCTCCAACCAAGTATCCTGGTGGAGGCATTACGATACAAGGAGCTATTTTTAACACCCTTGCATCATGTACAGAGCCAGAATATCCACAAAAGATGTCTATGAACATGCCTTTGTGATCACACAACCCTTGTAAATTTATAGAACAAGTCGATTTTTTATTTATGTACTGTTCTCTCAGTCGGTTAGCCATACTGACATTGAGGTGGTAACCATCTATTGCTCCAACAATGTTTCTGAACGCCACATTTCCTGACTTAGCAGTGACTCCCTCTTGAAAGTCCTACAAAGTCTCCATTTGTGGCAGTTTAATAACATATGGGCCAAGGTGCATGATTTCTTCGAGGACTGTTGTCACAATGTGGTGAGCAGTTGAGCGTGATATGTTGAAACTGGCAGCAACAACTCGAAAGCAAGCTCCATAACCCAGTAGAGGAAAACAAAGACCTACGAGAGACAGAAAATAATGTGTTATACAAGCTGAAAAGTGCAACGAAAAGAAGACAAATAATACAATTAATTCAACTTATAGAAAGATTCACGTGCCTGATGTACGAAATCTTGTGGCAAAAGCCGTTTCATTTTATTTGCTTATTGTCTTCTGCAGATCCTAGTTTTTTTATATATTTATATCAAGAGTCAATCTACGGAAGAAGTATATATAGGGCCTACATTCTATTTCTTTATATTAGATAATGAAAATGATTGTCAATAAAAAGAAAAAAATCATTTTGCCTCTATAAGTTACCATAATTCATGTATTCAATAGTACTAATATTTATTTTTTCATGTTAGCATGAATCGATTAATTAGATAATTCTGGTAAAATCTGGTGACGATAATTCGGTCACCGTTGTCATTCCAGCATTCTACAATCTCCAACTTAAAAATAAATGAAAAATGTTTAATTACACATATATTATACGATGGATAGTCATCTCATAAACACAGATTAATGTAATAAAGAGTCTTAAAATATGAGTAATTAAACATATTTAGATACATTCTATACGTCCTGTGTACGGGTTGGTGGTAAATAGAGGAATACAAAAATTCACGCTTATCAGATTAAGTGAGTGAGTGTCGAGAGAAGAAATTCTGTTTTCTTCTAACAGCTTATCTAAAATGAACGATAGTTATTTAAAATATGAAGAATAAATTATATATTTCCATGGATATTATTACTTCAGGAAAGGTGGACAAAAAAAGTAATCTGCAAAATAATAAGCGAAAAGTGTACAATAGCTTTCTACCCATAGGTGAGTGAAAAACTCGGCCAAACAGGCAAAAATTAATCGAAGTGAATGACGTTCTATGAAATGTAATGTTGAGTTGTATGAACTACTCTCTCACTCAAGTGAAATTTCATAAAATGTGACAACTAAAATTACTACATTTTGATCCCATGAAAATCAGTTTCGGTCCAATTCGTGTAAAAATGAAGTTCGAATCCAATTAGCTGTTCAGCAGTGCTTGAATATTCCTGTTTAATACTCTGCCAGGCAACAGGTTTCACAAACGACAAGCACTAATGTTAGCTTGAAACATGTAGACCGGAGATTACACTTTAGTCGACTGTGTATTAATACAGGGTCCATATTTATCTTGGCATGCCCTTGTACAGTCCGTAGCAAAAAAAAAAAAAAAAACCTGCAACATGAACATGTAAGTTTATTGTGAAACTACGCCTAACAGCGCAAGAAATCAACATAACGTCTAAGTGGCACGAATCACGCCAGGAAAAACCTCGGCGTCCTCCCCTGCACATTTATTTTGGAACTTCGTCGTCTCACAATAAACTTACATGCTCATGTTGCAGGATTTTTGCTGCGGACTGTACCATTTAAAAGACGAAAGAAATGACATTTTGTAGCATGCAAATATCAAACACAAAAAGAATTGATAAATACATCTTAAACAAATTATCTTGAATCTGAACCCACTGTTTGAAATATTATACGTACAATATAGTTTAAATGTCGGAAACCAAGCATAAAATGGCACCTGACTCGGTTAGACAGCATTCGCGCTTTTTATTGGCCACCTAGTAATGGGTGGTACGTATTTTATACACTGTATTTTTTATGCCATACATCCATATTGTATTTATACTGCTTACATCCATATCGTATTTGTACTCACAGTTACAAATAACGGACCGTAACCACTACCAAGTGATTTTGAGGCGGAACTAAGTAATACCCAAAGTTACCATAGATTGTTTTTGTGGTATATTTTCATAAGAGATAGTGCTACCTCCATTTACAAGAAAGTATTTCTTTAATAGTGAAAGTAAGTGATTTAATAATTAAGTAAGATATTAAGATTAGAAATTTTCTAATTTCGTCAGAGAATAGACTTGCAGTATCCTTTGTTTCCATGATGTTATTTCAAAAATTAATAGATAAATGAATACTTAATTCGAATTTTTACATAAGATATATTCGACGAAGTTTTAGTCACGTGCATACTCACCATCGTTGACGCGCTTTCTTCCTTCAGACGTAACCCGCGTAAGCCCATCAGGCCACCAAGCTCAGGTTGTTTTATATATTTTGTACTGTAATGTTTAAAGCATATCTCTGTACGATGTACTTAGGCGAAATTAATAACAGAATTGTAATTACTTTGCTGGTCCCCTTAAAATAAATCTTTGCAAACGTGGTATTGTCATGTCACTCAGCGTAAATCGTTTGGAGGGCAATAACGAGGAAATTAGTGAAAGAATTATTATTTTTCAACAATTAATTTAAGTGATGTTGCTAAGTTGACCTGTAGGTCCCAAACTATACGCTGCGACAGGATACGTATTCCCTGTGCAAGCCTATCCAATAAAAGTAAACACTATGCTTTGCAATAGTTCTCAGTATATACGCAATCTAATATAGATGCATACCAATTTGCATTGACATCGTAATTAAATCTACACAGCTGGTAGGAGGATACCAATATAAAAAAAAAATGTCTAGAATACTATTTGGATCAACCAATCTGATACTGTTTTTATTGACACCTTACCCTGAGTCAGCGTGGAATGCACTATAATTGAATTTTAATATATACGAGTTATCCGCTGAACAAATGATCCACTTACTATCAATGTGTGCGGTGAAGACTATATATAACCGTGAGTTTTTAACCTTATATCCTATATAAGTTTACCGAAATTGAAAGTATTTACCACAAGCCGTCTTTGCTGAAGAATATGGGCAATAATTTGTCTCCTTTTACCTTAGTCTTCTTTGTAAAAGACGTAGATAGTTGACTATACTCATCAACATTAATAATAATAATTTGATTTCTTCTCTCGAGTACTAACCATCACGAACAGGTGAAAAGCAGAAACAAAGCGAAACTCTTCTTCGCGCCCCTAAATTCTTTGACTATCAATGCTTTACATTGTTCACACAGCATTACGCTGTAATCAAATACAGATCAAAAGGTACATAAACTTAGTACACACTTGTAGTACGCATTGTAAGTATACATCGTAGAAGTGTGAATGCTCAAAGTGTGCACTTGTATCTTTTGGACACGGCTTAAGAGTCTTCATCCCGGCGAAATTAAAATACCGCTAATTTTACAGTAATTATGTGATATCTTCAAATAGATAAAAGATAATTGAAATGTGGAACAAGAGCGCCCTAGACAATATTATTTTGCGTGAGGTACCGTTATCACAAGTCACCTAGTGGCTTTCCGTTTTCAGCTGTTTAGAAACGCGAAAATAAATGCCGATTTTCAAAATGGCTCGAAATCGAAAGCAGATAAGTGAGTTGCAATAACGGTTTCTCATGTAAAATATTATTGTCTAGGGCGCTCTTGTTCCACATTTCTATTATCTTTTTTATCTATTTGAAGATATCACATAATTACTTAAAATTAGCGGTATTTTAATTTCGCCGGGATGAAGACTCTTAAGCTTTCGTTGTCCATTGGTCCAGGAAGGAGAACGAATGCTAAGAAAAGATGGGCACTGCAAATGGACTTTTGATCATTTCTGAGAGAAATTTTACTTAATTTCCTAATATAAGTAGCTCACAATTGCTGCTTATAATAATAATAATAATAATAATAATAATAATAATAATAATAATAATAATAATAATAATAATAATAATAATAATAATAATAATATTTTATTGTCGAATCAGCTACATATGTAACGATATGGATATGCATTAAGTTTTTAATCAACCCTCGTATTTTCCAACGTCAATTCTTGGAACCGATACGCAGCTAGCCAACATTCGCAGAAGAGCGAAGCACAAGAATCTTTTACCCAAAAGGTGCCTCACTTTTCCAGACAGTCCTACTTCTCCCTTCAGACCAAACAAGGTGAGGAATTTGGTACTCTTTTCACGAACACCCAGGCAGAATAGACTCGAACAACGACAACAGATTCTACGTAAGAATGTAATTTTTACCCATAATCATTAATTCCCTGCTTTAGTGGAAGTATCAGTATTTTCAATGTAATTTCAATAGAACGATAGATTATCCATTATACGTCATTAGTGAAACAGTGAAGTAAAAACTAAATGTTTCATACCCACTATATTTTAGCTTGGTAGTGTATTCTTACGCTGCTGAATTGGCAACGAAGTGACACTCACGAAAAGGCGCGTCAGAGTGACTTGAAGACTTCGTAAGACTAATATGTATTGAAGTCATACTCCCACAAAGAAAAAAATCCACAAGTTGTACAAATGGAAAGTTTTTCAAAAGGCTATCTTTATAACAATTTTGTGCTACGAGATTTTTATTAAACATCCTTTCAACAGCGCAATGAAAATCAATATACTTCTAACATTTTGTAGTGTAACTGTGTAAACTACGTACTTTAGACGTGCATCGTCATTCAATCTATTGATGCCATGGAAAGAAGGTACCAGTAATGGGGACCGCACCAAGGTTGAACGACGACAAGCCTGGACACTTTTTGTGTCCGAGCTTGTCATTGGCCAACCTTGTCGTCAGCGACCCAAAATGAGATGTGTCTAGGCTTGTCGCGATCGACCACGACAAGCTTGGACACCCCAGGAATGTGTCCAGGCTTGTCGTCGTCCAACCTTGTCGTCAACGACCCAAAATGAGATGTGTCCAGGCTTGTTGGGATCGACCGCGACAAGCTTGGACACCCCAGGAATGTGTCCAGGCTTGTCGTCAATGACCCAATTTGAAATGTCTGTTCCAACAAACTCTACCAGTTAAGGCGTTTCCAGTTCATACATACTTGCTCTTCAATATAGAGTTGCATGGCTCGCATCTATATCACGGTGGTATAAAAATAACACTGCAGTATAATCAGAGAGAACAGTTGAATTTGTACATTGATAACATTAACTGCCCTTGTGCAAGTGAATAAACAGTTGTATTTGTCAGATCATTTAATTTAGAAAACGAACATCTGGTTGCTTAGTGGATTAATACCAAGGTTCTTCGAGACCTTTCGTATGCACCCACCAAGTAACCACAAATGGTGGTTAGTTGTCCAATTTTGAAGGATATGACGAACACAACTATATATCCATTTATTTATTAAGTGTCCAGGCTTGTCTTTGGCCAACCTTGTCGCCAGTGATCCAAAATCGATTCCGACAAGCCTGGACACCTCAGGAATGTGTCCAGGCTTGTCGTCGACCAACCGTGTCGTCAGCGACCCAAAATGAGATATGTCAAGGCTTGTCGGGATCGACCACGGCAAGCTTGGACACCTCAGGAATTCGTTCGAGTCTGGCGCAAGAGGATAAATTGAGAAGTGTCCAAGCTTGTCGTCGTCCAACCTTGTCGGAAGCGACCAAAATTAAGTGTCCAGGCTTGTCGTCGTCCAACCTTGTCTGCGTCCCAATAAATGAGTGCTACGACAATCCAGATACTGAAGATCTTAAGTAAAATTTTCTCTATATAATGATGAAAATGGAGTTATGAAGTGACCTTCATAATCTTCGTGGAATTAACCGCATTCGCACGGTCGTGAAATTCGTGTATCTTATCGATATCGTATCGGTTCGTACGAAAAGTTTATTGGGCCACACTCTCGTTACAAGTGAAACGTTGATGATAGTTTTAAATTGTTATTGTGTTGTTTCATATTCATATGTGTTTTGTTTAGTGAAAATCAAAATCAAATATAAATTTTACCTACAAATCAATTTTTATTTCAAAGTTTAAATTAATATTCAATATTAATAATGTGTGATTGATAATCTTGTGCTTCCTTCTTAGTGATTGAAAGATATCACCTCAGACATGTACGTAACTTGAACCAGGATTTGATCAAGGTACAGTATCTTCGAAGTAGGGCAGAGCAAACATTTATTTTCGTCTCCCGCTGCTCATCTGGCGTTAATCACGTGTATGGGTCCCCCTTCGTATTTTCTTTTACAGGTGTCAATTAATTTACCCTCAGCCTGACACGACAGTGACGGTGGGCACACAGCATATGCCTCTGATTTTTTATAACGCCCGGATCCTAAGACCGTGGGAGTGGATCTCTGTTATTGTTTGCCAATATTTCAGTTCTCTGATTTCTAGTAAATGGTACTTCTAGATTTTGAAACTCAATAATGTCGTAAAGTGGTTTTCTCTATCAATGACGTCCAAGGTTCGGATCCCTATAGCGTAATATATGTCTTTATGAACCAAGATATGTGGAATCGAATCATTATCGTTTTGTCGCAAATCCCTTCTACCATTATACATAGCGTCAACATTTTTGTTTCTCTTCTGAGTCTTTTTTTTATTTATATCGATGTTTGTTTTTACTTTTCGATAGAACTTTCTTTTCCATGTAATAATAATGGCCGACGATAAGAAACCAAGTGGAGTATTTTATTGGGAGAGAAAGCTACGAAATTTGAAAGCAGATGGGAGACAAGCGAAGGCTCTAAACAGTTTCTTTGGGCTTCTGGACAAAACTTTGAAAGTGATAATCATGAAAATATTGAGATGAGGGAGTTGTCAAAACCAGTTACTGCTAACTTAGCATCTGCATGTCAATAAACTTCCGAACTCTAAGTTTTCTTTTACTTGATTACAGTAATTCAATTGTTGAATTAAAATGGAATGAATAGTGCCCCTTCGTTTACGGGTCTGAGTTAAATTTAATGTAATTCAAAATTTGTTTGAACACAGGTTTCGCTTAGAGTATGCGTATATAACTCGAAAGGGTAGCTGTAATCGAAAGGTGATTAGAATTATAATACTTCTCTTTAGAACTCTGTTAATCACAGCAGCGTATACATATGCTCCTGTATTATAACACTATAACTATTATTATCAATCCATTGTCTTGAATTAAATTCAGATGAAGTGATACTTTTAAACACTTAGAAATAGTTATAAAGCGAAGCAAAAGTTTTGATTATTAGTTACTTGTGTTCAGTGATGCACCGACGGAGGTGGTCGGAGAGTCTGGTTCCCCTAGAACTTTTAATTTTTTAAGAAAATAGCATAATTTCAGGGGGCGAATACACAAAGCTATTTGCATTTTGTAGGCTACTATAAAAAAATTTCGGACCCAAAAAAGAAATATTGGATGAACGACTGTTTCTGTTTACACTGTCTTATTTATTGCCTTAGTTCAAATCTCTATGTCGGAAAGAGAAATGAAAGGAATGAATAGATAAGAATAGTGATATCGTCATTTCCTTCCCATTACCGTGGTGATCGCCATGTTTTTTTTTTCTATATAAACGCGTGAAGTTAATGAAGCTAAAGACCTTATTTCTAAAAGCCCCACATCCCTAAGTAATAAGGTAGAAATCGAATAGTTAATGTAAGCACAATTATCATGTAATCCACCATAAGAAGCAATTATACGCAATATGAACTCCCTAACGTATAGATTGACAAAGTGTCGGCACAGACAAAGCTGTAAAAATATATGATTTTTAGAAAAGAGAAAAGTCTTCTAGAATAATGTTAATTTTATTGGGGCATTTACACTTCTACCGTCTTATGCAGAGTCGTTTTGACATCATGATTAGCGTCATACTAAAAGCCTGACTACTGCAGGGAACATATGTTAGTAGAACTCTTTAGTATGCCACTAATCACGCATCAAAACGACTTTGCATAAGGCCCCTAATGTCTACTGCTTATTATGAGAGTGAAAGAAAGAAAAAGGTTACCCTTTAGAAATATATCCAGACCATCAGTGGATATGGGTGACATCTTTTCTTATATTCTCTATCAACTTTTTTTAAAGCATTTAGAAAACGTACAATAATTACACATCTAATTATGAATTGTTCACTATATATTTTAAACAACTGTTAAACAATAATCCTGTTCAAATTTGCAATAGTATATCATACTCATATATTATTGAATCAAATATTTTCCGGAATTTTTTAAAGTTAATATCTGATTATGAACATCGTGAGTAAACTTTCAGGTTTAATTTAATAAGAAAAATATAGAAATTCTCAAAATATACAATATCAGAGGGAAAATTTCACAAGACAACTGAACTCGCTGATTTCGGTTTCAATGCTTCTCATACACGTAACATTATTTAACGTATTTCTTTTCTAATTGCCTTTTCTTCCTTTTTTTCAGTTTCAATCATTAGAATATTTAAAAAGAAACGTAAGTATTTGTTTCACTCTAATGTTTGCAGTTCCGAAATATTTAATCACTGTTTTCGTTTTGCACATAGGTTCTTTAGGTATTTAGGCTACTTGTTGTTTAGAAAATAAAATGACGATCACCATGGCAACGAGAAAGATGTGACGCCACACTATTTCATTCTATTATTTTATAGGCCTAAATGGCTCTGAAAGGAATTGCGGGTGCGGATTAAAAATTTTTTGCAGAGGGACCTGATTTTGAAGTTCTTATACTGGATCGAAGAAAAATTAAATATCCATTAAGGCACACACTTTTTCATTTGTTGTATATTAAGCAAGTTCAGCTAAAATTAATAAAGAGTTGAGTTGATTTTAGTTTAGCGTCCCTTTCAGCAGCGAGGCTATATGAGACGTGGACCTACTGATTAACGTGGAATCCGAACCACATGAGCTCCCGCCGGGAATTGAACCCGGGTCTCCCACGCCAAAGCCGCGTACGCTAACCGCTTAGAAACGAAGGAGCTCCAAAATTAATAAAGAATTATCTTAGATCAACTATATGTTAGGAACTATTAAATGGACTAGTTTTGATGGCTATTGAATATGACATACTCAATGAATTGGATGTGGATGCAATAATAAAAGATTTTGCGGAATTGAAAGCCAGAAAAATGTCTTTATAACATGAACTTTTCATTAACAAAGAAAACGAGAAATTAAGGTAATTATCATAAGCGTATCACTAGAAAATACTATGTAAATATACTTTTCATGAAGTATAAGAGCATACCTCTTTGTCAAAATCAAATTTTTGTTTTATTCTGTTTCGACTTTTATGTTTCAATTGTACTTCTCTAAAAACATTTTGGGTATATATCCTAGTTGTATTTTGACTTACTTAATAAAGAATATTGTAATTATTAAAAGTGGTACTTACTTCTTATTCATCCATAGTGAATTAGTTATGATTTCCCCATTTTTGGTTAATGATCATAGGGAGACTACGAATATTGAAGAAATTTGCAATTGTAATAATTATTTGACGACTTTTTGGGTTCACTTCTTGTTTGGTGCGCTATTTTTGTAACTGGATTAGGTTGTCTCTAGCTCAAGTAATATTTTTCTAATAATAATTAATCCTTCAAATATGTTTATCGGAACTACTGGTTTGGAATCAGTAATCCGACTCCCGTTCCTGATGAACGTAAAACCTATTATCCGTGTTCAATTCCAATTTCGTCTCATAAACTGTTCGGAATTTTATTCTATTTTACCACATTGGGATTCGAACCAAGACCATGAATCACTCAGTGACCAGATCCTTCCATAGCGCGAACATGCTAAGAATCGCCATGTGAATAACTGTACGAAATACCGGTATGATTTTCGTTCAGGTATTCACATTAAAGCACAAACATCACAAAATTAACATACGTGCAACTTATGACTAATCATGCAATAAGAGAATAACACTTTGATTAAATAACCCTAATTTCGTTTACCATATATATTTCTCGGGCCGTCGTAATGACATTTCTTTTTACTCTCCTTCGATATTACACTGATACATATATATCTCACATTTTATGATATTATAGAATAGATGTATCGATATAATATCTCACTTCAAACCTCTATTTTTATTAATAACTGTCCTTTGGCCCATGATTTAAATAGAGATGTACCGATATATCGGTATCAGTATCTGCAATATCGGCCACTTTTGGGAGTATCGGTATCGGCAAATGGGCACCGATATTTACCGATACATTTTCCGAACTATTTTTAATTTGTTTAATATTAACAGTGACACTTATATTTCATCGATTTCTTTTAGACTTAAAGCTGATCTAAATTATTATTTGTATAATCGATTTCTTTATGCATGTCTACGCCTTTCATTTGCACTACTCGTACTCAACTGATATTTTTACTATCTCCATGCCAAAATACTGACAAAGAAAAGTCAAAGGACCTCAGTCACGATCATGGGCGCCCGAAGAAAGTTTTCTGGGGAGAGTCTATTCCATGGTTGCTATATTACTTCTGGTTTTTAATATAAGTGGTTTGCTATAGTACGTATACATTTTCGTGAGCCAGGGGGCCGGACCTCACCCTGCCCTCCCCCTTTCGGGCACCCATGATAAGGATAGCAGACCCATCATTTGAATCCCAAATGAGGCAGAGGTTTCAAATCAGAAGAAAATGCTATGGAAGAAACGCAGAATACGCTCACTTTGTCATTAATTTTTTCTACTTACTGGTTAAAAACAATTAGTTCTAAACTAATAAATATCGTTTTCGATTTCGCTTAAATAATACTTTTATTTTTTATGGTATACACAGCAAGCAACACCTGGTTCACCACGCATATATTTTTTTTTTTTTTTGGAACAATAAGAATTTGTAACGGTAGTAACTGTTTGCATTATATGTATGCAGTGGCGGAGATGAGGGGGCAGTAGGGGTCAGTTGCCTCTACTTTCTTGAAGTGACCCCTTAAGGCATTTAATTTAATTTAGAAATGTAAAGTTTTCGTACGTATTACTGGTTCATAGGAAAAAATAGTGCCATATATTTGCTGCAGCGTGAGTACGTATTGGTTATTTGTCTTCCCTGCAGTTAAGGAAGCTACATGAATTGCATTTTAATTGCCACAAAAATAGCCCAAAAATTAACCTTTTGGAGCGCAATAATTCCAGCGTACTTTCATTTCTTCTTACAAGGGTTCGATATGTTAGTCAGCCGCTTTGATATTAATTGGGAGAACATTTCGCAAAATAAAGAAAGAAAGTTCACAAATTATTCTTTAATTGCACAAAAATCGACAGTTCCTAAAAATGTCTTTTCTTCTTTCTAATAGTAAGGAATATTGATTAAAAAAAGATGAATAAGAATCAACTTTAACATTTTTCTTGTTTTGCCAACAGCATTTATGATATTCCGCAGTTACAAATTGCTGGTGAAAGAAAAAATTTTTTTTCACTATCAGACACAACAATGTCCTTTTGCGGACGCAGCTAAGCCCTTTTCGCTGTTTTTTTTTCTTTGAACAGAAAACAACAAAGAAACAAGTGAGAATACACGAAGATCATTGCCAGAACGAACTGAAAAAGAATTTTTATTTCGAAATTTTTATGAAATTTTATATTAAATGTATTTGATTAAATTCAACAGATAATACACATACATATAGGAACCTGAGTAATAGAAGATCTATTTGGAGAGACGTTTATCCATACAAATATACGAAATGCTGATATACCCTCAAATATATGTTATTTTTTGAAACTGTTTGCCATTTTTGCCTTTTTTATTAGCCGTTAAATTAATTGTAAATTTTTTTCTTTCAAAATATTTTTTAATTGCTTATTTGTCATTATATATCATAGTATTAATTGATTTCTCTAGACAGATGGTGTTTTATTACGCAACAAACATTTTTTTATTCTTCCCTCTCCCCACCCACAGATTTACAAATTTTCCCATTTCATTACAAGAATGAATGTTTTCTAATACAAAATTAGTAAGCTGTTCGTTTCTTCAACTCCAAAGATTGTTTTTGTTTATTAAGGAAACAAATAAGATATCTAATTACCTTCAAAACTCTCAATGCAATCATGATGATTCATGTGGATGTACGGAGAAATAAGAAGTGTTTATAAAAACTATGACCTGCCGAAAGAAGTACTACTGAAAATTCGGACAATGGCAGGCTACATAAACATAGCCATTCCACAATCCAACGATGGTACATCCAGTTCCAGTGCCTCGGCTAGCTACGATGTCGTCGATGATGTCATATTTCAATTAAACTGATAATATGGCTGTTGGTTTTCACAAATCAGATGAGTTGATGGATTTTATTCTAATTTAGTCATGTATGGTGCTTGTTAGTCTTCTGCGAATAAAATTCCATATTTCATATTTTACTATCTCACTTACAATCCTATACACAAAAAGGGCGTTTAAAATCTACAATGTGGGTTATAGGTTAGCAGTTCAAAATCTAGCCGTCTTTTGCATAAAAAAGCTTATTTCTGAAGACCATCTAGCCTATTTTCTTCAGAGGTTGTTCGCAACACTGCTTTTTATTACCGTATATACATTGAAAATGAATATATAACCAGTGGAAATCGGTTACTGTTTGTTAACAAAATGTTCACCATCCTCTTAGGTATTGTGGACATCAATATCATCTCTCTATGACTTACGATTATCAAGATATGGTACCTTAAATCTCCTGCAATCAGAACTTTTTTGGCCAATATCTTGGGAACTAAAGTCATAAAAAGATCAATACCTACGAGAACGCTGAACATCTTGCTACCAAATAGTGACCGGTGGCCACTGACTAACTGGCCATTGGCCAAATCACACAATTTTGCAGACAGAATTTTAAGGTGTTCATGAGCAGGGAATCAAATCTCTTCTTAGATCTTCGTTGTTTAAGGTTAAATTTAAAGGAAATATATTTTTTGTATAGAACCTAAGATGAAGTTCTGCTTTATGTCTTTGTATATCAAAATTGACCTTACATCTAATATACCTTATTGCAATGTTGATCATTTCATTATTCTGAAAATTCCTGATAGTATGTAAAAAAAAGTGTCCAAAAGTATCGGTATCGGTATCGGCAGTATCGGCCTCTTCAGAATCGGGTACCGGAGAAAAAGTGGTATCGGTACATCCTTAGATTTAAGCACGAAACCGACGGAACACACACGGACGATTACGGTCGTCTACACGAATATTTACGAAAATCGTACGTACTTCATAGTTTGATACGGTGCACCTTTTAATCTAGGAAACTGTAATTGGAAGAATCTTCTGAATTTTCCCAACGATTTTGAAGTTATTATTTTCATCAAATATATTTATTGTTCAACTATCTTTTCACAAACAAAGTTAACAAATATCACTGAAGCAAACACCACGGTTCACTCACGGTTCCTGGACGCATACCATTACTATATTAAGATGTGATTTTGTACCGGAAGATCTAGTCACACTAATAGAAATTCACACAAGTTCAGTTACAAATTATACGAAACACTGTGTCTTGTAGTTCGCCAGAACATGTCCTCATTCCGTACTGGTTTGATATTTAAAACTGTTATTTTTTTTTGGTATATAAAAGGCTTGCACACTTAGAGATGGCGGCCGACAAGACAATGATTCTTCCCAAAGAATCATCACAACCCAAGAAATTTATGAATTGTAATCTTCTCCAATGTTCTTGAATGTTACATCATGACGAAAATAACTGGAATCGCCGAAATGTGAAACACGAATTCGGAAAACGCCAAATGGGCTATTCACGTATACGAAATAGGCTATTTGATTTAAAAGTTTATGAAGTTTTTTTTTTACATACCATTTTGTTGTGTTTAACTCTGGCCTTTTTTTACTTAAAACTACACAGTTGAACAGAAATACGAAATTAAAATTACTCAATATTATATTTATAAATAAACAAAATAATAACTTCATATAAAAATTCGCTACTGGACATTGAAATATAACAGATAAACATATTTTTTTTTCCTTTCCAAGATTTCGTTACTACATTAGACATTACTATACGAAATACGAAATATTAATGGCATAAGAAATATAGTTAAATATATGTATATATTTTTTCCATTATACTAGAGTATTTTCTATGAACTGTACATTCCACTTCATGGAATACATTTGTATTCAATACCATGAAAATATGATTTTATTAATATACATTATAAAACAAAATATATATTTCGTTTTATCGAGGTTTGGTTTAAGAATTTTCGGCGCATTCGAGTTTCACAGCTAAACTTTTACAAAGTAATAATCCACTTGTGCTTCTTTCTGACCACTCGACAGGGTCTGCCCTGCTAAATTTGAAAATACCTACCCACATTAATACATTTATTTCCCATCTCCGAGAAAGCTAGGTAGGCGGTATCATCTACATATTGGAAAACATGAACGTGCGGGAACAATAATAGTAATTCGGACACAAAAAGAAGATAAAGCAGAGGGGAGAGTGAAGATCCTTGGAGTACGTTAGAGTAAAGGAATATAGCATGAGAGAATGCGTTTTTAATAGAAACGTATGCAAGGCGACAGTGCAAAAAGCTATAGATAAATCGAATATAAGTGATAGGAAGACAAACAGTTAAAAGTTTGTACATAAGTACGGCGTGCCATACTTTATCAAATGATTTCTCCAAATCGAATAAGATAAGACAAGATGGTTATGATGTATTATAATGATCGGTGATAATGGTTGAGGAGACATAATAACTGATCGTTAATGCTATAGTTTGGACGATATCCTGCTTGTGACCGTAGTAAAAGATTATAGTGAGTAATATGGACGTAAAGACGCTAAACTAAGATTTTTTCGAGATTTTTACTGAAGTCTGTTACACATGAACCAGTACTCAAAGGTAAAACTGCACAAAATGTGACAACTGGAAGTAAATTTGGGAGTCTCGTAATGAAGTTTTCGATTAAAGGTGAGGGGCGAATTACAAAACCATGAAGACTCCATTTTAAATGTCCGCTATGAAGACTTCACATTCCGTGATTTCCCTCACTCAGTGACAATATAATCCTGAGAAACAGAAACTGCGCAGCCCTGTGAGTTTAGGCTGAAATCATTTCTACTTAACACTGTTGACCAGAAATTTTTTGCTCTCTCTCTCTCTCTCTCTCTCTCTCTCTATATATATATATATATATATATATATATATATATATATATATATATATATATATATATTTTACATAAAGATCTCTATATTTGAGATGAGAGGAAAAACTAGCTTTAAACCTGCTGCTTTCTATATATAGTTTATTTACTGTAGTGTATGGCGTCCTTTCCTGTTTCCAGAGCCGTAGCTAGAGATTTCTAGGCGAAGTAGAATTCAGTGCCCCTATACTTACCTTACCAAACTCTTGTTTTACAAATAAGAGAACAGTAACTTTTGCTATTATGTTGCGGTTTTTTTTTTTAAGTTGCTTGTTGGACAGACCATTGCAACAACCAAAAGCGATCATTGTCAGTAAAGGCTGTTTTCAAGAGACTTAGTTGGCACTTTCTGTTAAACTTGATAAAACTACCTTTGGTTGTATACAAATCCGCTTGGAAAACAGTTATGGAAATTCACAAGTATTAAAAACGTTTCATACTATTGATAAGAAATGAAAATTCAATACATTAGAAACTGTGTGCTTTTAAAACGTTCGAAATGGGCAATAGCATCAATTTCCAGTAATAATTGTAAACTTTTCAAATTGTACTCTGTATATGACCACACAAATTGCATTTTAATTTCGATTGTTTTACGGTAAAAAATATTTTGTTAAATGTAACGGAATTTCAGAACGAGCCTTTTTTCGAATTTTTTAAAATTGATCGATAAGGAGAAAAATATGTTTAATGTTTCTACTTAAAGTCCAAAAGATAATTTGGCTACTATATGTGTTTGACATTATAGTAATTTCTTAATTTCTTAATGAATGAAATTCTTAAATTAAAATTACCGGCACTTGTTATTAATTAACCTATTTAAAAAATACACTAACTCACATACACACACGTATAACCTAACTAGATATAAAAGTACATGAACTGACTGATATAAAATAACGGATACTTCCGGTTGACGTGGAAAGATGAAATTTGGTATGATTCTAACTTTTTTTTAATTAACCCAGAGGAAAGTTTCCAAGTGCATATTTTTAACTTTTAGGAGATCAAAATGGGGATGTGGAAATTCCCGATGTATTCAAATGGAAAAGGAAAACAAAAACTATAAACTTATGTTTTAAATATCTACTTGGAATTGTAATAAAAGCTTGAAACTCGGATGCTTGTACGTCTTCTATAGGATTATTTAACAAAATCATTAAGAAATTAAAAAAAGATCTACTTTAGAGTGGTTGAATGGGAAAATGGAAAACCTTCCTTGTTATTTATATGAGCTATTTTCTACACCCCAAAATTATTGGGCACTTCCTGCAGAGCTAGAATGATAAAATTTGGTATGATTGTAGTTTTTCTGAAGTGGCTCACAGGAGAATTGCCAAAAGTGAATATTATTTTTAGGGGTTCTAAATAGGGGATGAAGAAATTCCCCATGTTACTTAAATGGACCTTTTTGGGACCTGTAATCTCATGGTTTAGGTATTTGGAATTAAAATAAAAAGTAGAATTCGGTACGATTGTACGTTTTCTTTAGTGTTACTAAGTAAATTATCAAAAATTAAAAATAAATCTAACTTTAGTAGGGTTTTATGAGGAACCGAAAAATCTTTCCCATGTTATTTAATGGGACATCTTCTACACCCCAAAATGTTTAGGCACTTCCCGTAGGATTACAATGATGACATTTGGCATGATTTTATTCTTCCCGGACTAACACAAATAAAAATTGCCGAAAGTGAATATTTTTAGTTTTTAAAAGGTGTAAAGAAGGGATGAAGAAATTCCCATGTTATTTAAATGGACGTTTACTTGGGATACAAAATATTATCTTTTAGATAGTTGAAATAGCAAAAGAAACTGGAAATTTGGTAGAATTGTGGGTTTAGGAAGCGCGAGGCTGTAGGCCAAGCAAACGTGTGGATTTGGGGACAAAGCCTCCGGCTGGCCAAATTCAGAAAATATTAAGAACACATGCGCAAAATTAACTGTTCATGCAAAGGCTGATACATAAGAGATGTAAAGCCGTAGGAGCAGCAAACGCGGGTTGTCTGGGGGAGGAGCGTCTACCTAACCAAATGTTTATTATATGTATAGTAGAACCTCTCTCGTCTGCCACTCCACTTGATCCGACCGAGCACGAGCCAAACTTGTCCTTACTCGTCGATGAGTCACAACGCCCATTGTAGTTTACTGCTGTAACGGCATTGTTATTTACTTGCTGTTACCGCATATCTGCTTTAGTGTTCCGTCATTCCTTGTATCGTTTCTTTCGTTGTGCGTGTTTTCTGTACTGTACTGTTCAATTTTTAGTGCTTTCTGATTGTTGATTTAGTGTTGAAATGTGGTATATTTTTTCTGTATTTTCTAAAACTCCGGCGCTTTATGCGTTCAGAGCATGACTCTAGTCCCAAAGTGACGCTTTAGAGGGGTTCTACTGTATATATAATGTTTGTATACCTTTACTAAAAACAATACACAATTAGATACGAATGCAAAAAAATGATTGAAATAAAAAGTTATTCAATAAGCGCGCCGGTTTTGTTACATCAAATTATAAACTATAATTTTTCAAAACTAAACTAACTAACTAACCCTATGGCCTATGGAACCCAGAGGTTCAATGCCGCGTTCACAAAAGCTTTCCACAATTTTTTTCAAAACACACTAACAAAATTCATAAACACGTTCACCGCACATTCCGATTTCAGATATGGTGAGTGATGTCGGGCATTCCTTGTACTGAAGGACATCCTATGCCCAATTCTTGAGAACGGCGAGGAACCGACTTCATTGGACTACGAGCTACAATGTTACGAATCACCGCAATGTTTTGCTCAGAACGACGACTTCCAAGACTTTTAATGTTCACTATTGAACGCATTTCAATGAACTTTTTCGTAAGTCTGAGAACTGTTGATTCATTTGGTGTTGCATTTAGCCCTGGATCCACACGAAGTCGCCTGACTGTTGCTGCTTAACTTTCTCGGTTCTGATAAAAAAAATTTCACAATTAGTACACGTTGCAGTATAGTAAAGTGCTCCACGACTACAGAGACTGAAGAAATGCGAGAAATTCAGACTAAGGCGACAATCGGTATGTTTGTGAGTAAATCAATAATACAAAACAATGTCGGTAACCGAGAAACAAAAATTTCCTTCATGATCCAAAACCGGAGCCCTTTTTGAATAACCCTATAGTTGATGGAGAAATGAATGATCCCAATAAATTCCTTCAAATTGGAAGCATTACATGTCAATGGAATACAAAAATCACTGGCAGTGATTGGTCTTTGAAAAAGACGAAATTTATTGGGTTAAATTTGATCCATTAAGCCCCTATTCTGCAACTGTTTCAAATACGAAAACGTTATTATTCCCTTTGTTTAGCTTCATTTTTAACATTTCCGTTCAAACAACAGCTTTCGTGAATTTCTTCACTCTTCTCATTTTCATACCTTTATTCACCGTCGTGATCAATCCGATTGGGTAGAAAAACAGGATTAACGAAGCAAACTCATCACCATGAAAACGCCGAACACGTATTTCAGACTTTATCTGTTTCTGATTTTTAAAATGCTCATGCGTACATTGTAAGTCATTACCTGGCAGTATGTATCTCACATCATCATTAAGAAATCATATATAATAACTTTCTTTAAGAAATAAGTAAAAACTTTTTGTGACTATTATTGAAACGCTTGGATTCCGAGCGTAGTGAGCAAGAAAATTCTTAATAGATATATTTCTTTGCAAACCGGCAACATTTTTGATTTAATGGAGCACCAATACTTTTTTGGGGTGATGCGTCGTTTACTCATTTCCAGCACTTTTTCTTTCTTCTTGCTCGTTCGGCGCCCCTTGCTATCAGCGCTCGGGGCAACCGCCCCGCTCGCCCAACCCCTAGCTACGAATCTACCTGCTTTCCATAATTGATAGAAAGAAAAATATTTTTAAAAAAATAAATTTTAATTTGCAATTTCTTACCTTAAATGTCTGATGTAAAAGGAAAGATCAAAATGTTAAAGGATTTTATATTTTGTAAGAAGCATGGATGATTGTAACATTTAAATTTTAACTTTTTATTTGTATTTTATTCTTTCCAATATTTTAATGTATTTTCCTTCGCCTTCCAGATAGTCTCTTTCCATTACATCTGACCCAAAAATATTTGTTTTAAATGATTCCTTTTAACAAAGCACAACTGCGATCAAAAGAGCGATTTTGTGTCAAATTCTGACGCTGGTATATTGCTAGGTGGATAGTTGCATTATCCAAAATTACAATGATCTCAATTTCGTATTAGCAAAGGGATGAAGCATATGATATTTCAACTTTGAGTAGCTACTGGCAATTAGTTTTGAAAAACTGTTAGGAAGACCAAATAATAGTTTATACAAAGTTTTTAGAAGTTCACTTTAAATACTGTGGGTAGGCGTTTGACAAATTATAGATAAAGGGTCTTTTTTTTTTTTTTTTTTTACAATATCACAACTAATTATTTCCTAACATATTTCGGATGGGTCTTTTGCCATGTATCCTCGTAGTTGTTCTTTCACATTTTTATAAATTATCGCCGTTCTTGTGTATTCAACATTATTGTTCTCAAGTGATTGACAAGGATTGGGCAGAATTATCGTTAACAGTTTGCTGATTTTGAATTGTCGATGTGAAATAAATATTAGCTCTAAACCGTAACTCTTGTTCCTTATTAAATATACAAGATTTAAATTAGGTAAAGATTATACAGGGTGATTCAGGAGGAATAGCACATACTTTGTGAGGCGATTTTACATGTGAAGATAAACCGAAGATGTCCTCTGAGCATATGTCCTATTTCCGATGGTTATGGAACTAGGGATGGACACGAGTCGAGTTAAAACTCGACTCGACTCCAAACTCGAAGAAAATTCGAGTAGAGTTTGAAGTCGAGTCACTGTTTTCAGATCGAGTTTCGAATGTAGTCGAGTTTGATAAATGGTTCGCTCGTTTAGCTCCTTTTAACTCGTTTCGCAATCATGGCCTGATTAGACCGGAAAGCGAAAGCCATGAGAAATGCAAGCTGTAATGTGGAATACTTTTAGTGTTGCTTACGAGAGGGGACACTGCTCGCATCTCGTCTCGTCTCGGTAACGAGATAACAATAAATTTTTATAACGAGACAGTCTCAAATGTTATGAGAACTAATATAAGTGTATAGTTCTTATCATCAACCTGATACCTGCACGGTCGAAGATTTGAGCCTAAGCAGAAGCCCAATCCGGGTAGTGATGTCAACCGGCTGAGCTCGGTTCAACTGAGCGAACAGCTCGAGCCGGCTCAGTTAGGGTGAGCCACCGACTCAGTTCAGGTGAGCCATCGGATCGAGCCAGCTCGGTTGGGTGAGCTGTTGGCTCTTCTCGATAGTGGATAACTGTGAGCCAAGCGGCTCGGACCGTTTACAATCCTAAACCCAGGCCGAACAGATATGAACATGTTTGGCAGGCGCTCTAAAACTTGTAACAATTTTTGTCTCGAGCCCGAATACTTGCTCGGCTCGGAACTCATACCCAGAACCTCGTGAATAATGTCCTTGCCTCCTAGACTACCGAGGTCAGCAGTCAACTATTTTCTAGTATTCAGGTACAAGCCAAATAATAATAATAATAATATAATGATGATTATGAAGAAGAAGAAGTTGTAGTAGTAATAATGTATGTAGTAAGTATGACTTGTTCAGAAATATTCACAAAAACCTCGGACAAGGACAGATAACTTGGCACGACCTCAGCAAAAGAAAATGGACATGAGATTTGGAACATGGAATATTAGGAGTCTTTATAGGGCAGGCGCGTTAAAATCCGTAACGAGTGAGTTAGAGAAATACAGGATGGACGTAGTGGGAGTTCAGGAAGTTAGGTGGGAAGGAAATGGATCTGTGAATTCCGGAAATTTTATGTTCTTTTACGGGGAAGGAAATAAAAATCACCAGTTAGGAACAGGGTTTTCCGTTCATAAACGTATACTACCAGCAGTTAAACGGGTTGAATTTGTTACTGACAGACTTTCTTTTATTACTCTTAAGGAACGGTGGTGTGATATTATTGTTTTAAATGTACATGCCCCAACTGAAGTTAAGGATTACGGTATAAAAGACAGTTTTTACGAAGAAGTGGAACGGATATTTGACCAACTCTCGCGATACCATATGAAAATTCTATTAGGAGATTTCAATGCGAAGATAGGACGAGAGGATATTTTCAAACCGATTATAAAGAACGAAAGCCTGCATAAGGAAAGTAATGACAACGGTATTAAACTCGTGAACTTTGCAACATCCAAAAACCTAATCGTGAAGAGTACAAAACTCCCACATCGCGACGTTCATAAATACACTTGGACATCACCAGACGAAAAAACATAATCAAATTGATCACGTTTTAGTAGATAGAAGAAGGCAATCTAGCATAATTGATGTCCGGTCGTTTAGAGGGGCTGATTGTAACACTGACCACTACCTGGTAGCAGCGATAATACGAGAGAGGTTATCGTTGAATAAAGGCAATATTCATTGTCCGAAAACGGAGAGATTCAATTTAAAGAAATTAGAAGAGAGCCAAGTAAGAGAGAAATACCAGACTGAAGTTTCGAATAGATTCTCGGCTTTAGAAGATTCGGAGTGCACTAATGCTGATGATACCTGGATTGAAATTAGAGATAGCATTAAAATTTCAGCAAAAGGAAAATTGGGACACGCGGAAATACGTAGAAACAAACCATAGTTCGACCAGGAATGCATAAAACTAGCAGAGAAGAGAAAACAGGAAAAATTACGCTGACAACAATATCCGAATGAAATAACTACACAAAATTTCGAAGATATCAGGTGGGAAACTTCCAAAACTTTTAGTACAAAGAAACGCGGTTTTCTGAAAACTAAAATTAAAGAACTTGAAGATAATAGTAAAAATAAAAACATCCGGGACATGTATAAGAGAATCAACGAATTTAAAAAAGGAAAATGAAATGAAATCTTTGAGTTTTACGTCCCGCGATTATGACGATTAGGCTAAAGGAAACGGTGATGATGAGTAATGAATGAAATGGTGTAATGAAGAAAGTGGGAGGAAACGGGAGAACCCCGAGAAAACCCACGCAGACGATGTTTGTCCACCACAAAGTTCACTTGGCGGGGGCTGGGATCGAACCCGGGACCCCAAGCACCAGAGGTGAACGCTCGACCACTGAGCCACCGCGGCCCCGAATTTAAAAAAGGCTATCAACCTCGTGCTTATATATTAAAGAAATCTGACGGTACAATTCTCACTGATACGGAAAGCATCTTAAATAGATGGGAAGATTTCTTTGATGATTTGCTTAACACACAACCAAAAACTAGTGTGCGTGGAGAAAAGGAGATACACACCGCAGAAAAGTATATTCCAGAACCCAGCCGAATAGAAGTAGAAACCGCTATAAAGAAATTAAAGAAACACAAATCTCCGGGTGTAGATGAAATTCCGGCTGAGTTAATTTTAGCTGGAGGCGAAAAATTGTGGAACAAGATACACAAACTCATTCTCCTTATCTGGAACAAGAAAGAATTACCACAAGAGTGGAAAGAATCAATCATTGTTCCAATCCACAAGATAGGCGACAAAACTGATTGTAATAGTTATCGAGGTATTTCTCTTCTATGAACATCCTATAAAATCCTTTCAAATATTCTATTAGCAAGACTGACCCCATACGCAGATGAAATTATTGGAGATTATCAGTGCGGATTTAGATGAAATCGATCAACTATCGACCAAATATTTACCATTCGCCAAATACTCGAAAAAAAGTGGGAATACAATACTCCGGTACATCAACCATTTATTGATTTTAGAAAGGCGTACGACTCGGTTAGGAGAGAAACATTATACAACGTTCTTACAGAACTTGGAGTACCGAGAAAGCTAATAAGATTAATTAAGGTATGTTTAAATCAATCCCAGAGTAAAGTCCGGGTAGGAAAATTTTTGCCCACGAGCTTTCACATCGAAAATGTCCTGAAACAAGTAGATGCGTTGTCGCCATTATTATTTAACTTTGTTCTGGAATACGCTATAAGGAAAATCAAAGATAGCAACCAGGGCCTAGAGTTGAACGGTATTCACCAGGTTATGGCATATGCTGATGATGTAAATTTAATAGGGGATGATAGGAGACCAATACAAAGAAATGCAGAGATCTTATTAAACGCTTGCAGGGACATGGGTTTAGAAGTAAATCCAGACAAAACTAATACATGGAAGTGCGTCGGGACCGGAATACAGCAAATTATGGATGCATTAAACTATTAAATAATACTTTTGATAAAGTGGATAGTTTCAAATATCTAGGATCAATATTAGCATAGGAAAATCATATTCACGGAGAAATTAAATGTCTACTAAAAGCAGGGAATTCGTGTTACTATTTGGTTCAAAATCTCTTGTCGTCGTGAATTCTGTCGAGGAATTTGAAGCTTAAAATATACAAAGCGATGATCATACCTGTTGTTCTGTATGGTTGCGAAACATGGTCACTTACTCTGAGGGAAGAACATAGACTGAAAGTATTTGACAACAAGGTCCTGAGACGAATATTCGGACCCAAGAGGAACGGGAATGGAGAATGGCAGAAACTTCATAACGAGGAACTACATAATTTATATGGTTTACCCAACATTGTTAGGGTCGTCAAGTCTAGGAGGCTTAGGTGGGCGCGTGATGTAGCTACGACGGAAGAAAGTAGAAACACTTTCAAAGTCTTGACTGAAAGACCAATCGGAAAACGACCATTAGGAAGACCTAGGCGCAGATGGGAGGACAATATTAAGATAGATCTCGAAGAAATAGGAATACAAAGTAGAAACTGGATGTAAATAGCTAAGGATAGAAGTCAGTGGGGAGCTTTTGTGAACGCGGCATTGAACCTCCGGGTTCCATAGGCCATAGAGTTAGTTAGTAAGTATGACTGATAATAATTCTATTGTCTATGTAGGACACTTGAAGAAAGTACTTAGAGCTACACACAGCATTTGGCCTGATTTTACTCGTTTTGGTTCGACTTGACTCGAAACTCGAGTCATATTTGAGTCGAGTTTCGAGTCGTGTTGAAGGAAATTTTTCGGGCCGAGTTCATGAGTAGAGCTCAGAGATATCTGTTTCGAGTCGAGTCGAGTTTCAGTGAAAACTCGCTCGTACCCATCCGTATACGGAACTGGAGCGAGTTGAAGAGTACACACATCCTCGAATGAATATGAAGACAATTGTGAATATTACTTACTGAAATGTCGAGGAGAGAATAACGGTGAGGCCTGTAACTGATCCATCCTACAACAGGTGTGGGGATTATCCAACAGATGTCAGCACTCTGACTTCGGCGACAGCTTCAAACGTACCCAGTCAAGGATCTTATAAAATAGAGGATCTGCCCTTACAACAAAATCTTGAAGCCATACGTCACAGTTTCGCCACCCCTACTCTGCCCACTCTGCCCAATAAGATCGCAATGTTTTGAGCCAACAACCATGGCGAAAACGAAAGTAGGCAATCAGTCGATGGCAGAAACAAAAGTAGCCAATCAGACGTGTCGATGCTCGCTTGTTTTTTGGCTTCATTTATTTTATAGGATGAAGATACATATGGGCAGATCCTCTATTTTATAAGATCCTTGTACCCAGTGCACTTTTGCAAGACATGACTTAAGAGAAACGACGGCTAATGTACCTACAACATGACGAAGCATTGATTCACTGTACGAGACAAATATCCCAGTATCTGAACAATACATTTCTTCAAAGGTGAATTGGTCGTGGCGGACCCATTAACTGGCCTCCCAGATTACTGAGTCTAACAGCTTTAGGCTTGTGTTTATGGGCTGGTAAAAGTGGGATGTGTACGCTACAAAAGCCGAACTTTATCCAATTTTTAACTATTCGATTAACAAATAAACGGTTTTGATGATATTTATCAGTGAGTGTAACGTGTTGAACGAAACCAAAATTTTTAAACAGTAATCGATAAATATTAAACAAAACTTAAAACTGAATGCAGCAAAGATTTGATAATCATCAACCAATCAGATTGCACGAAAGATAGTGATTAGCCAATCAGATTGCACGAAAGATAGTGATCAACCAATCAAATTGCATCAACAATAACTTTGCCAGTGTCAGATTACATCAGCTTGTGACTAAATTTCAGTGTTGTAGCATGTATTGCCTTTAGACTGTGAGTCATAAGATTCAATAAGGTTAGCTATCAGATTTCTAAAGCTCAAGGTCAAATCAACCACCACCAATGATCTTAGACGATGAGCTGTGACTAAAGTTCAAAGTATTGTTTCAAATGTCACGCCTCATGCTAAAATTCTGTTTATCACAATTCCCAAATTTAAAGAATACTTCTCTCGATATACATAACTCCTAGAATTAATCATATCATTATATGTTCAATAAGGTCAATAATGTTCGTCAATTGTTTACCTTAGTAAACCAACTGTTTTCTAGAAGTGTGTACTCAAATTTAAGAAGTACCACAACTAAGGAAATGAATCCCTGTACACTACCTCATCAAGGTCAATCACGTGGTACATCGTATTGCTTACGTTTATATTTGCCGGGAATATTCAAAACCAATGACGCAATTTCATTTGACAATTCTCAAATTATCCTACAAAGTTTCAATGTACCAATGTCCTGGACTCCTAATCCCATCACAGGTCAATAACTGACCACGTGATCATACTCATATTTGACAATGATTTACCCAATGAATGAGATACCATCCAATTTTAAGAACAATTACCAATTATTGATATGACAATAAGAAATGTAGCCCTCCCCTTATAAAAGAAAATAAACCCCTGAACACATTCATATATTCATATAAGCTAATAAAACTGCATCAAAGGAGGGTCAATAACCTCCGAAATTTGAATTTTTAACATTTTTTATCCATAAAAGGGAACAAAAATGGACCACCCAAATTTATACTAATACGTATTAGGGTCCTATAGTACTACATTAAATGTGTACATTTGGCAATTTCTAAAATTTAAGGTGGGAGGCCAATGTACTCCTTCAAATTTTTCAACGGATGCACCAATGTATATATTTCTTAAAAGATAGAATAGACCCCTATACATGCCCATATAATCATATAAGGTAATAAGACCTCATCAAATGGGGTCAATAACCACCGAAATTTGATTTTTGGTAGTTCTTTACCCATGAAAGGGAACGTGATGGATCACCCAAATTTATAGTGATACATATTGATGTCTTATACTATAATACCAAATGCTTATATTAAACAATTTCCAAAATTTAAGGGGTGGGCCAAGGTACCCCTCCCAAATTTTAAGAAGGGTGCACTAATATACCTATGTCTTATGATAGGGAATGGACCCCTATACATGACCATATAACCATATAAGGTAATAGGACCTCATCCAAGGGGATAAATTAGGTCAAAAACCAAACACGTGGTACAACGTATTGCTTACGTTTATATTTTGGAAATTTTGTACCCTAAAAGGAAACGCGGTGGAGCATCCGAATTTATCATTATACATATTAGGGTCCAGTACTATGGTACCAAATATTTAAATTTGACAATTTCCAAAATTTAGGGGGTGGGCCAAGGTACCCCTCCCAAAATTTTAAAGGAGTGCATCAATATACACATGTCTTATGAAAGGGAATGGACTCCTGTATACGCCCACATAACTATATAAGGTAATAACACCTCACCAAAGAGGATAAATTAGGTCAAAAATCCCCGAAATTTGAATGTTTGGCAATATTTTACCCATGAAAGGGAACGAGATGGACCCTCAATACTAATAGAGGTACATACCCTGGACCTAAGCTACCATACCCAATTTTTAGATTTGGCAATTTCCAAAATTTAAGTTGGGGGTGGTTCTATGTACTCCTGCCAAAATTTACGGGGTGGGCCAAGGTACCCCTGCCGAAATTTAGAGGGGGTGGTCCTAAGTACCCCTAGGTCATTGACCCCAGGCCAAGGTCATTGACCTTTGACTTATGACGTCACAAAGGTCGGGGTCAAAGTCCAAACTTCGCCCTACGCCGCCCCCTACTACTGCTCTCATCAGCGACGTCGTTGCCCACATAAAAGCCTTTTTTGTGCAAGACAACACACCTTCCAAGACGTTCACTACTGCATTGAGATGGGTGGGTGATTTTTGAACATTTCTTGTATGATGAATCCCTATTCAGTCTCACAATTATTCTGTCTACTACAGTGCCTACACACCTTTTCGGTAAGTAATATTCACACTTGTCTTCATATAATAATTCATGGATGTGTGTAGTGTTCAACTCGCTTCAGTTCCGTTACGATCGAAAATCGTACACATGTTCATAGCACATTTTCGGTGTATTTTCACATTTGAACTTACCTTATAAATTATATGACATCACTCTTGAATCATTCTGTATATTAGAAGATATAGCTAGTGATGGGCAGTGAGAATATTCCCAGTAGGAAGAAAAATAAAATGGGAATATTCCCGGATTTTTTCCCTTGCATATAAATTCCCGGGAAGGAATTTATTTCCCTTTCTTTATTTTCCAAACTATCAGAAAGATGTAATTACTTTATTTTCATTTATTATCAGTTACTTCTAGGTTTTAAATAATTTAGAGGTTTAAAAAGATGAAATTCGTTGACGGTATTTTATATAAGTAATTAATGTGATTTTTAAATTTCCATTTCCATTCGCACTGGAAAGTAGCAAAATACTAACTTATACTGCTTGTAGACGATCCAAGAAAGCTTGAACAAGACTCTTGTTCAAGACCATTCAAGACTATTTGATGAAAAAGACGTCAGTAGTGACGTCATTTTTCTCTTGAATTCAATAGTTTCGTTCAAGAAATTTCGTTTCGGTCCTGTTCTAAACAATCCAATTCAAGAGCAATCAACAGCCAATCAGCGCTCGAGTTTGAGTGCAAGAAAATACAAAACAAGTATGATGTCGTCGTGAGACAGAGCTGCAGTTGAATAAATATCTTTTTGTTACTCTTTTCCATATTTATCTGATATTCCAAGTGTGTATTATAATAAACAAAGCTAATATTTGCGCCGAGAGATATTGTTAGTATTTTTTGTTGATAATATTCACGATTTATATAGTTATAGTGCTTGCATGTCCATAACTTTTGTTAAATTTTGAGGTAATGAGAAGTATAAGTATTAATTTGAGAATTTAATATACAAGAATACAGGGTGTAGATTAAGAAAAAGGAGTCCATTAAATAAAAAATATATATATCTGATTTTTCTTGTTGTAATAGGACGCTTTGTACTGTTATTAATCTCTGAAAGTATCAAATAATTGCGTACAGATTGATAATATGCTCGCAAACTGAAGTATTCTGGAAATGATTACATGTTATCCTACTGTAATCTAATTATTTTATCACGAAATCCACACGTAGTATTTGAGAAGTTATTTCTTAAGGTAGAGGTTGCTTTCACGCGTGCAGATTAATTTAACTAGTGCTTTCCCGTAAGATACAAATGTGCATCCTAACATATGCTACATACAAGATTGTGCAATAATAATAATAAATAAATAAAATCGAGATGCTATTTAACAGTGTCGGGGCAGGAGCATTGAAGGGGGTCCACGGGAGAATAGTCCGCACGGAGCAGGCGCGTCATCGACGGAGGTTATAGTACAAGAATAAGAATAATGTATAAATTAGAATAGTGGAACGAACCCATGACATCATTTGAACTGAACTATAGCTTTTGTAATGATTTGATACTGGTAACATTATACTTCTAAACATAAAATACTGGTTTCCTACATTATACAGGCAACTTTCTACAGTGGGAATTATTACGGTATCAGATAATTCTCCTTCATACACACTCACACATTTTAACAGTAAAATTACAATTCGTTTGACGGGTTATTCTTAACCAATACCAAAACAGGTATAGATTTGTGAAGAAAGTCTGATGCAGATATGGGCGGCAAGTCCTGTAGCTCAAAAATATTATCATTGCTTCGTTTGGTTTTCAGTGATTTCAGCCTTTTCTTTAAACAGTCTTCGATGCCAAAGCATAAATAACATCAAAAGGCAGTCATTGGCTTGTGATAACAATTTTAGGAAACAGTTCGATTTTTTCTTTTTGAGTGTGGTTCTGTCATCAGCACGCCATTTGAAAAACCAGATTTAAAAAAAAAAGCTTAGTATAGGGAACGATTTTATACCTAAGCAGCACTTTACTTTTTCAACGTCACCTAACCTAATTCGCATTTAATGTGAAAGGGACAAACTACTTTGTGAAAATTCGATGGGATTGCTGCAAAATCAATTGACCTGTTTTCTAAATTATTTAATATAATCTATTAAAATACAAATGCCTGCAGAAAGTTACGAAAAATATGCTAATATTATAGCTATTCATGCGCAGATCTGAACTAAATCAGTACGTCGTTTTGCTTTCATTTGTTTTCATAGTTACAGTCTTGTTTTGGACTGCCATCTATTAACAAGATTATAAAACAGATTCAATACCTCTATGATCGTGTAAAAGTTGTTTCAAGTCCGTTCGAAACTCTTGTTCAAGTGTCTCGAACAATACTCCTTTGAACGTGTAAATTTGAGGTATTGAATGGTCTTGTTCAAGCTTTCTTGGATCGTCTACAACCAGCATTATAAATGATGAAAAGGAACCAGTCCAGTTTCAGTTTTAGTTATCTCCCTTTCGGAAGATTTATAAAGGAAGTCCCAGCCGTAGAGCCTTGAAGACTATTTCACTAAATTTGTTTTAAATCAAATTTGTTTGAAGTAAGCATATGTACTAAAATGGCACGTGCCAAAATGGCCGAATTTGCCTGTTTGAAATATAATTGTTTATCACACTGTTAATGTAATAATAAAGGATAAGCGGCGCATGAATATATTAAAATTAGAAAACAGTGTATTAAGATTGTCACAAATAGTAAACTTGTCAAAACTAATGAATTATAGATAATAAAAATTGGATAAAAATTGAGATCAAAGCTCCTCAATACTTAGTGTTTACAGCTCATCTCTTACCCTCCAAAGAACCAGTTTGTAAAGTAATTTAGAAATTCTGTAGAGGTAGAGGTGAAGTACTATCAATACACCCTGAACCACCATTCAAGGATCTTGCCACCATTAGTAATAGACGTCAGTCTGTCTGCCGTCTCTAAGGAAGAATCACATATTGAATAAAGAAATCTATGTAATTATAAATACATATATTTTTAAAATGAAATGTTTATATATCAAAATTAGGGTGGCTTCTCAGGATGTTTCTTTAGTACCGCTCTTTCCGCACCTGTGGTAATTAGTATTTGTTTTCTTTTTACGTGTGTAATCATGTACCAAGCATTGTTGGAGAATTTTTGTAACACCATAAATATTGTTCGAAATAGCCTATCTTCTTACATTAGAGCTTTAAATAGTACACAGTAAGAACACAGTAACGAAGCACAGTGTATCCCAAATCAAATATTTGTGTATATATACCATTCCATACACTGGCAACCTTACGAATTTCTCGAGATACTACGAATGTTTTCTGGCAGTTAGCACCTAATTTGTTTATACATTTTAAAATTTAATATGATTATTATATTAGTAGTCGGGTTAAATTAAGAAAACCCACTCACATATGAATTTAAACTGTTTAACGGTGTAAAGGTATGTGGACTTTGTATACCAAATGTTTTTCTACGTGTTTACTCGCATGAAAAATATTGTAAGTAAACGTACATTTATGTGTAGTCTATGTCATGCTCTAAATAACATAATATCGTTCAGAATGTACATTTTAAAGAATCCTCTGGAGACAACACTAGTAAGTACACTATAATAAAAAAGAATTTTATTTTGAAATCATAATATATTTGAAATCATACTTTGCGATTCTTGTTATTGTAGTTATAATTACTTACTGTGCTATATGGATTGAGTTGAATCCGCTGATTTTGCGTCATCCATTACGAAATAGATCCCGCACACAGTATTGTAGATTGGAGAATGGGTGTGTCTAATTTACTGACCAACACATTTCTCAGGCCACCGGCAAAACTACAACAGCTATCGACACCAAACTCCACACAAATATCAACGTCCAGCAACCCGACATATTTACAAAAAATCATTAAAATATCGTGATATTTAATATATCTTTATCACGAAAAACTATTGAAAATATGATAAAAACTTGGCCACCACGGAAACTATAATGACCACCGACACCAAACTCCACACAAATATCAACCTCCAGGACGCCGACATATTTACAAAAAATCATTAAAATATCGTGATATTTAATATATCTTTATCACGAAAAACTATTAAAAATATGATAAAAAATTGGCCACCACGGAAACTATAATGGCCACCGACACCAAACTCAACACAAATTTCAACCTTTAGGACTTCGACATATTTACAAAAAATCATTAAAATATCGTGATATTTAATATATCTTTATCACGAAAAACTATTAAAAATATGATAAAAACTTGGCCACCACGAAAACTATAATGGCCACCGACACCAAACTCCACACAAATATCAAGCTCCAAGTCCCCGCCAAATTTACAAAAAATCAATAAAATATCGTGATAATTAATATATCTTTATCACGAAAAACTATTAAAAATTTGATAAAAACTTGGCCACCACGGAAACTATAATGGCGACCGACACCAAACTCCGCACAAATATTAACCTTTAGGACCCCGACATATTTGCAAAAAATCATTAAAATATCGTGTTATTTAATATATCTTTATCACGAAAAACTATTAAAAATATGATAAAAACTTGGCCACCACAGAACCTATAATGGCCACCGACAACAAACTCCACACAAATATCAATCTCCAGGACCCCGACATATTTACGAAAAATCATTAAAATATCGTGATATTTAATATATCTTTATCACGAAAAACTATTAAACGTATGATAAAAACTTGGTCACCACGGAACCTATAATGGCCACCGACACCAAACTCCACACAAATATCAAACTCCAGAACCCCGACATATTTACGAAAAATCATTAAAATATCGTGATATTTAATATATCTTTATCACGAAAAACTATTAAAAATATGATAAAAACTTGGCCACCACGAAAACTATAATGGCCACCGACACCAAACTCCACACAAATATCAAGCTCCACGACCCCGACATATTTACAAAAAATCATTAAAATATCGTGATAATTAATATATCTTTATCACGAAAAACTATTAAAAATTTGATAAAAACTTGGCCACCACGGAAACTATAATGGCCACCGACACAAAACTCCACACAAATCTCAAGCTCCAGGACCCCGATATATTTGCAAAAAATCAATAAAATATCGTGATATTTAATATATCTTTATCACGAAAAACTATTAAAAATATGGTAAAAACATGGCCACCACGGAAACTATAATGGCCACCGACACCAAACTCCACACAAATATTAACCTTTAGGACCCCGACATATTTACAAAAAATCATTAAAATATCGTGATATTTAATATATCTTTATCACGAAAAACTATTAAAAATATGATAAAAACTTGGCCACCACAGAAACTATAATGGCCACCGACACCAAACTCAACACAAATATCAAGGTCCAGGACCCCGACATATTTGCAAAAAATCATTAAAATATCGTGATATTTAATATATCTTTATCACGAAAAACTATTAAAAATATGATATAAACTTGGCCACCACGGAAACTATAATGGCCACCGACTCCAAACTCCACACAAATATCAAGCTCCAGAACCCCGACATATTTACAAAAAATCATTAAAATATCGTGATATTTAATATATCTTTATCACGAAAAACTACTAAAAATATGATAAAAACTTGGCCACGACGGAAACTGTAATGGCCACCGAATCCAAACTCCACACAAATATCAAGCTCCAGTACCCCGACATATTTGCAAAAAATCATTAAAATATCGTGATATTTAATATATCTTTATCACGAAAAACTATTAAAAATATGATAAAAACTTGGCCACCACGGAAACTATAATGGCCACCGACACCAAACTCCATATAAATATCAACCTCGAAGACCCCGACATATATGCAAAAAACCATCAAAATATCGCGATATTTAATATATCTTTATCACGAAAAACTGTTAAAAATATAATAAAAACTTGGCCACCACGGAAACTATAATGGCCACCGACACCAAACTCAACACAAATTTCAACCTCTAAGACCCCGACATATTTACAAAAAATCATTAAAATATCGTGATATTTAATATATCTTTATCACGAAAAACTATTGAAAATATGATAAAAATTTGGAAACCACGGAAACTATAATGGCCACCGACACCAAACGACGCACAAATATCAAACTCCAGAACCCTGACATATTGACAAAAAATCATTAAAATATCGTGATATTTAATATATCTTTATCACGAAAAACTATTAAAAATATGATAAAAACTTGGCCACCACGGAAACTATAATGGCCACCGACACCAAACTCCACACAAATATCAAGCTCCACGACCCCGACATATTTACAAAAAATCATTAAAATATCGTGATAATTAATATATCTTTATCACGAAAAACTATTAAAAATTTGATAAAAACTTGGCCACCACGGAAACTATAATGGCCACCGACACAAAACTCCACACAAATCTCAAGCTCCAGGACCCCGATATATTTGCAAAAAATCAATAAAATATCGTGATATTTAATATATCTTTATCACGAAAAACTATTAAAAATATGGTAAAAACATGGCCACCACGGAAACTATAATGGCCACCGACACCAAACTCCACACAAATATTAACCTTTAGGACCCCGACATATTTACAAAAAATCATTAAAATATCGTGATATTTAATATATCTTTATCACGAAAAACTATTAAAAATATGATAAAAACTTGGCCACCACAGAAACTATAATGGCCACCGACACCAAACTCAACACAAATATCAAGGTCCAAAACCCCGATATATTTGCAAAAAATCATTAAAATATCGTGATATTTAATATATCTTTATCACGAAAAACTATTAAAAATATGATATAAACTTGGCCACCACGGAAACTATAATGGCCACCGACTCCAAACTCCACACAAATATCAAGCTCCAGAACCCCGACATATTTACAAAAAATCATTAAAATATCGTGATATTTAATATATCTTTATCACGAAAAACTACTAAAAATATGATAAAAACTTGGCCACCACGGAAACTATAATGGCCACCGACACCAAACTCCATATAAATATCAACCTCGAAGACCCCGACATATATGCAAAAAACCATCAAAATATCGCGATATTTAATATATCTTTATCACGAAAAACTGTTAAAAATATAATAAAAACTTGGCCACCACGGAAACTATAATGGCCACCGACACCAAACTCCACACAAATATTAACCTTTAGGACCCCGACATATTTACAAAGAATCATTAAAATATCGTGATATTTAATATATCTTTATCACGAAAAACTATTAAACGTATGATAAAAACTTGGCCACCACGGAACCTATAATGGCCACCGACACCAAACTCCACACAAATATCAAACTCCAGGACCCCGACATATTTACAAAAAATCATTAAAATATCGTGTTATTTAATATATCTTTATCACGAAAAACTATTAAAAATATGATAAAAACTTGGCCACCACGGAAACTATAACGGCCAAAAACACCAAACGACTCACAAATATCAAACTCCAGGACCCCGACATATTTACAAAAAATCATTAAAATATCGTGATATTTAATATATCTTTATCACGAAAAACTATTAAAAATATGATAAAAATTTGGCCACCACGGAACCTATAATGGCCACCGACAACAAACTCCACACAAATAACAACCTCCAGGACCCCGACATATTTACTAAAAATCATTAAAATATCGTGATATTTAATATATCTTTATCACGAAAAACTTTTAAAAATATTATAAAAACTTGGCCACCACGGAAACTATAATGGCCACCGACACCAAACTCCACACAAATATCAAACTCCAGGACCCCGACATACTTACGAAAAATCATTAAAATATCGTGATATTTAATATATCTTTATCACGAAAAACTATTAAAAATATGATAAAAACTTGGCCACCACGAAAACTATAATGGCCACCGACACCAAACTCCACACAAATATCAAGCTAGAAGTCGCCGCCAAATTTACAAAAAATCAATAAAATATCGTGATAATTATTATATCTTTATCACGAAAAACTATTAAAAATATGATAAAAACTTGGCCACCACAGAACCTATAATGGCCACCGACACCAAACTCCACACAAATATCAATCTCCAGGACCCCGACATATTTACAAAAAATCATTAAAATATCGTGATATTTAATATATCTTTATCACGAAAAACTATTAAACGTATGATAAAAACTTGGCCACCACGGAACCTATAATGGCCACCGACACCAAACTCCACACAAATATCAACGTCCAGCAACCCGACATATTTACAAAAAATCATTAAAATATCGTGATATTTAATATATCTTTATCACGAAAAACTATTAAAAATATGATAAAAACTTGGCCACCACGGAAACTATAATGGCCACCGACACCAAACTCCACACAAATATTAACCTTTAGGACTTCGACATATTTACAAAAAATCATTAAAATATCGTGATATTTAATATATCTTTATCACGAAAAACTATTAAAAATATGATAAAAACTTGGCCACCACAGAAACTATAATGGCCACCTACACCAAACTCCACACAAATATCAAGCTCCAAGACCCCGACATATTTGCAAAGAATCGTTAAAATATCGTGGTATTTAATATATCTTTATCACGAAAAACTATTAAAAATATGATAAAAACTTGGCCACCACGTAAACTATAATGGCCACCGACACCAAACTCCACACAAATATCAAACTCCAGGATCCCGACGTATTTACAAAAAACCATTAAAATATCGTGATATTTAATGGATCTTTATTACGAAAAACTATTAAAAATATGATAAAAACTTGGCCACCACGGAAACTATAACGGCCAACAACACCAAACGACGCACAAATATCAAACTCCAGGACCCCGACATATTTGCAAAAAATCATTAAAATACCGTGTTATTTAATATATCTTTATCACGAAAAACTATTAAAAATATGATACAAACTTGGCCACCACGGAAACTATAACGGCCAACAACACCAAACGACGCACAAATATCAAACTCCAGGACCCCGACATATTTGCAAAGAATCATTAAAATATCGTGTTATTTAATATATCTTTATCACGAAAAACTATTAAAAATATGAAAAAAACTTGGCCACCACGGAAACTATAATGGCCACCGACACCAAACTCCACACAAATATTAACCTTTAGGACCCCGACATATTTACAAAGAATCATTAAAATATCTTTATATTTAATATATCTTTATCACGAAAAACTATTAAACGTATGATAAAAACTTGGCCACCACGGAACCTATAATAGCCACCGACACCAAACTCCACACAAATATCAAACACCAGGACCCCGACATATTTACAAAAAATCATTAAAATATCGTGATATTTAATATATCTTTATCACGAAAAACTATTAAAAGTTTGATAAAAACTTGGCCACCACGGAACCTATAATGGCCACCGACAACAAACTCCACACAAATAACAACCTCCAGGACCCCGACATATTTACTAAAAATCATTAAAATATCGTGATATTTAATATATCTTTATCACGAAAAACTATTAAAAATATGATAAAAACTTGGCCACCACGGAAACTATAATGGCCACCGACACCAAACTCCACACAAATATCAAACTCCAGGATCCCAACGTATTTACAAAAAATCATTAAAATATCGTGATATTTAATATATCTTTATCACGAAAAACTATTAAAAATATGATAAAAACTTGGCCACCACGGAAACTATAGTGGCCACCCACACCAAACTCCACATTAATATCCACCTTGAAGACCCCGACATATATACAAAAAATCACTAAAATATCGCGATATTTAATATATCTTTATCACGAAAAGCTATTAAAAATATGATAAAAACTTGGCCACCACGGAAACTATAATGGCCACCGACACCAAACTCCACACAAATATTAACCTTTAGGACCCGGACATATTTACAAAGAATCATTAAAATATCGTGATATTTAATATATCTTTATCACGAAAAACTATTAAACGTATGATAAAAACTTGGCCACCACGAAAACTATAATGGCCACCGACACCAAACTCCACACAAATATCAAACTCCAGGACCCCGACATATTTACAGAAAATCATTAAAATATCGTGTTATTTAATATATCTTTATCACGAAAAACTATTAAAAATATGATAAAAACTTGGCCACCACGGAAACTATAACGGCCAAAAACACCAAACGACTCACAAATATCAAACTCCAGGACCCCGACATATTTACAAAAAATCATTAAAATATCGTGATATTTAATATATCTTTATCACGAAAAACTATTAAAAATATGATAAAAATTTGGCCACCACGGAACCTATAATGGCCACCGACAACAAACTCCACACAAATAACAACCTCCAGGACCCCGACATATTTACTAAAAATCATTAAAATATCGTGATATTTAATATATCTTTATCACGAAAATCTTTTAAAAATATTATAAAAACTTGGCCACCACGGAAACTATAACGGCCACCGACACCAAACTCCACACAAATATCAAACTCCAGGACCCCGACATACTTACGAAAAATCATTAAAATATCGTGATATTTAATATATCTTTATCACGAAAAACTATTAAAAATATGATAAAAACTTGGCCACCACGAAAACTATAATGGCCACCTACACCAAACTCCACACAAATATCAAGCTAGAAGTCGCCGCCAAATTTACAAAAAATCAATAAAATATCGTGATAATTATTATATCTTTATCACGAAAAACTATTAAAAATTTGATAAAAACTTGGCCACCACGGAAACTATAATGGCGACCGACACCAAACTCCGCACAAATATTAACCTTTAGGACCGCGACATATTTGCAAAAAATCATTAAAATATCGTGATATTTAATATATCATTATCACGAAAAACTATTAAAAATATGATAAAAACTTGGCCACCACAGAACCTATAATGGCCACCGACACCAAACTCCACACAAATATCAATCTCCAGGACCCCGACATATTTACAAAAAATCATTAAAATATCGTGATATTTAATATATCTTTATCACGAAAAACTATTAAACGTATGATAAAAACTTGGCCACCACGGAACCTATAATGGCCACCGACACCAAACTCCACACAAATATCAACGTCCAGCAACCCGACATATTTACAAAAAATCATTAAAATATCGTGATATTTAATATATCTTTATCACGAAAAACTATTAAAAATATGATAAAAACTTGGCCACCACGGAAACTATAATGGCCACCGACACCAAACTCCACACAAATATTAACCTTTAGGACTTCGACATATTTACAAAAAATCATTAAAATATCGTGATATTTAATATATCTTTATCACGAAAAACTATTAAAAATATGATAAAAACTTGGCCACCACAGAAACTATAATGGCCACCTACACCAAACTCCACACAAATATCAAGCTCCAAGACCCCGACATATTTGCAAAGAATCGTTAAAATATCGTGTTATTTAATATATCTTTATCACGAAAAACTATTAAAAATATGATAAAAACTTGGCCACCACGTAAACTATAATGGCCACCGACACCAAACTCCACACAAATATCAAACTCCAGGATCCCGACGTATTTACAAAAAACCATTAAAATATCGTGATATTTAATGGATCTTTATCACGAAAAACTATTAAAAATATGATAAAAACTTGGCCACCACGGAAACTATAACGGCCAACAACACCAAACGACGCACAAATATCAAACTCCAGGACCCCGACATATTTGCAAAAAATCATTAAAATATCGTGTTATTTAATATATCTTTATCACGAAAAACTATTAAAAATATGATACAAACTTGGCCACCACGGAAACTATAACGGCCAACAACACCAAACGACGCACAAATATCAAACTCGAGGACCCCGACATATTTGCAAAGAATCATTAAAATATCGTGTTATTTAATATATCTTTATCACGAAAAACTATTAAAAATATGAAAAAAACTTGGCCACCACGGAAACTATAATGGCCACCGACACCAAACTCCACACAAATATTAACCTTTAGGACCCCGACATATTTACAAAGAATCATTAAAATATCTTTATATTTAATATATCTTTATCACGAAAAACTATTAAACGTATGATAAAAACTTGGCCACCACGGAACCTATAATAGCCACCGACACCAAACTCCACACAAATATCAAACACCAGGACCCCGACATATTTACAAAAAATCATTAAAATATCGTGATATTTAATATATCTTTATCACGAAAGACTATTAAAAATTTGATAAAAACTTGGCCACCACGGAACCTATAATGGCCACCGACAACAAACTCCACACAAATAACAACCTCCAGGACCCCGACATATTTACTAAAAATCATTAAAATATCGTGATATTTAATATATCTTTATCACGAAAAACTATTAAAAATATTATAAAAACTTGGCCACGACGGAAACTATAATGGCCACCGACACCAAACTCCACACCAATATCAAACTCCAGGACCCCGACATACGAAAAATCATTAAAATATCGTGATATTTAATATATCTTTATCACGAAAAACTATTAAAAATATGATAAAAACTTGGCCAACACGAAAACTATAATGGCCACCGACACCAAACTCCACACAAATATCAAGCTCCAGGACCCCGACATATTTACAAAAAATCATTAAAATATCGTAATAATTAATATATCTTTATCACGAAAAACTATTAAAAATTTGATAAAAACTTGGCCACCACGGAAACTATAATGGCCACCGACACAAAACTCCACACAAATCTCAAGCTCCAGGACCCCGATATATTTGCAAAAAATCAATAAAATATCGTGATATTTAATATATCTTTATCACGAAAAACTATTAAAAATATGGTAAAAACATGGCCACCACGGAAACTATAATGGCCACCGACAACAAACTCCACACAAATATTAACCTTTGGGACCCCGACATATTTACAAAAAATCATTAAAATATCGTGTTATTTAATATATCTTTATCACGAAAAACTATTAAAAATATGATAAAGCTTGGCCACCACAGAAACTATAATGGCCACCGACACCAAACTCAACACAAATATCAAGGTCCAGGACCCCGACATTTTACAAAAAATCATTAAAATATCGTGATATTTAATATATCTTTATCACGAAAAACTATTAAAAATATGATATAAACTTGGCCACCACGGAAACTATAATGGCCACCGACACCAAACTCCACACAAATATCAAGCTCCAGAACCCTGACATATTTACAAAAAATCATTAAAATATCGTGATATTTAATATATCTTTATCACGAAAAACTATTAAAAATATGATAAAAACTTGGCCACGACGGATACTGTAATGGCCACCGAATCCAAACTCCACACAAATATCAAACTCCAGTACCCCGAAATATTTACAAAAAATCATTAAAATATCGTGATATTTAATATATCTTTATCACGAAAAACTATTAAAAATATGATAAAAACTTGGCCACCACGGAAACTATAATGGCCACCGACACCAAACTCCACATAAATATCAACCTCGAACACCCCGACATATATGCAAAAAATCATCAAAATATCGCGATATTTAATATATCTTTATCACGAAAAACTATTAAAAATATGGTAAAAACATGGCCACCACGGAAACTATAATGGCCACCGACAACAAACTCCACACAAATATTAACCTTTGGGACCCCGACATATTTACAAAAAATCATTAAAATATCGTGTTATTTAATATATCTTTATCACGAAAAACTATTAAAAATATGATAAAAACTTGGCCACCACGGAACCTATAATGGCCACCGACAACAAACTCCACACAAATAACAACCTCCAGGACCCCGACATATTTACTAAAAATCATTAAAATATCGTGATATTTAATATATCTTTATCACGAAAAACTATTAAAAATATGATAAAAACTTGGCCACCACGGAAACTATAATGGCCACCGATATCAAACTCCACACAAATATTAACCTTTAGGACCCCGATATATTTGCAAAAAATCAATAAAATATCGTGATATTTAATATATCTTTATCACGAAAAACTATTAAAAATATGGTAAAAACATGGCCACCACGGAAACTATAATGGCCACCGACACCAAACTCCACACAAATATTAACCTCCAGCACCCCGACATAATTACAAAAAATCATTAAAATATCGTGTTATTTAATATATCTTTATCACGAAAAACTATTAAAAATATGGTAAAAACTTGGCCACCACGGAAACTATAACGGCCAACAACACCAAACGACGCACAAATATCAAACTCCAGGACCCCGACATATTTACAAAAAATCATTAAAATATCGTGATATTTAATATATCTTTATCACGAAAAACTATTAAAAATATGATAAAAACTTGGCCACCACGGAGACTATAGTGGCCACCCACACCAAACTCCACATAAATATCCACCTTGAAGACCCCGACATATATACAAAAAATCACTAAAATATCGCGATATTTAATATATCTTTATCACGAAAAGCTATTAAAAATATGATAAAAACTTGGCCACCACGGAAACTATAATGGCCACCGACACCAAACTCCACACGAAAATTAACCTTTAGGACCCCGACATATTTACAAAGAATCATTAAAATATCGTGATATTTAATATATCTTTATCACGAAAAACTATTAAACGTATGATAAAAACTTGGCCACCACGGAACCTATAATGGCCACCGACACCAAACTCCACACAAATATCAAACTCCAGGACTTCGACATATTTACAAAAAGTCATTAAAATATCGTGTTATTTAATATATCTTTATCACGAAAAACTATTAAAAATATGATAAAAACTTGGCCACGACGGATACTGTAATGGCCACCGAATCCAAACTCCACACAAATATCAAACTCCAGTACCCCGACATATTTACAAAAAATCATTAAAATATCGTGATATTTAATATATCTTTATCACGAAAAACTATTAAAAATATGATAAAAACTTGGCCACCACGGAAACTATAATGGCCACCGACACCAAACTCCACATAAATATCAACCTCGAACACCCCGACATATATGCAAAAAATCATCAAAATATCGCGATATTTAATATATCTTTATCACGAAAAACTATTAAAAATATGATAAAAACTTGGCCACCACGGAAACTATAATGGCCACCGACACAAAACTCCACACAAATCTCAAGCTCCAGGACCCCGATATATTTGCAAAAAATCAATAAAATATCGTGATATTTAATATATCTTTATCACGAAAAACTATTAAAAATATGGTAAAAACATGGCCACCACGGAAACTATAATGGCCACCGACACCAAACTCCACACAAATATTAACATTTAGGACCCCGACATATTTACAAAAAATCATTAAAATATCGTGATATTTAATATATCTTTATCACGAAAAACTATTAAAAATATGATAAAAACTTGGCCACCACATAAACTATAATGGCCACCGACACCAAACTCAACACAAATATCAAGGTCCGGGACCCCGACATATTTACAAAAAATCATTAAAATATCGTGATATTTAATATATCTTTATCACGAAAAACTATTAAAAATATGATATAAACTTGGCCACCACGGAAACTATAATGGCCACCGACACCAAACTCCACATAAATATCCACCTTGAAGACCCCGACATATATAAAAAAATCACTAAAATATCGCGATATTTAATATATCTTTATCACGAAAAGCTATTAAAAATATGATAAAAACTTGGCCACCACGGAAACTATAATGGCCACCGACACCAAACTCCACACGAATATTAACCTTTAGGACCCCGACATATTTACAAAGAATCATTAAAATATCGTGATATTTAATATATCTTTATCACGAAAAACTATTAAACGTATGATAAAAACTTGGCCACCACGGAACCTATAATGGCCACCGACACCAAACTCCACACAAATATCAAACTCCAGGACCCCGACATATTTACAAAAAATCATTAAAATATCGTGTTATTTAATATATCTTTATCACGAAAAACTATTAAAAATATGATAAAAACTTGGCCACCACGGAAACTATAACGGCCAACAACACCAAACGACGCACAAATATCAAACTCCAGGACCCCGACATATTTACAAAAAATCATTAAAATATCGTGATATTTAATATATCTTTATCACGAAAAACTATTAAAAATATGATAAAAACTTGGCCACCACGGAGACTATAGTGGCCACCCACACCAAACTCCACATAAATATCCACCTTGAAGACCCCGACATATATACAAAAAATCACTAAAATATCGCGATATTTAATATATCTTTATCACGAAAAGCTATTAAAAATATGATAAAAACTTGGCCACCACGGAAACTATAATGGCCACCGACACCAAACTCCACACGAATATTAACCTTTAGGACCCCGACATATTTACAAAGAATCATTAAAATATCGTGATACTTAATATATCTTTATCACGAAAAACTATTAAACGTATGATAAAAACTTGGCCACCACGGAACCTATAATGGCCACCGACACCAAACTCCACACAAATATCAAACTCCAGGACCCCGACATATTTACAAAAAATCATTAAAATATCGTGTTATTTAATATATCTTTATCACGAAAAACTATTAAAAATATGATAAAAACTTGGCCACCACGGAAACTATAACGGCCAACAACACCAAACGACGCACAAATATCAAACTCCAGGACCCCGACATATTTACGAAAAATCATTAAAATATCGTGATATTTAATATATCTTTATCACGAAAAACTATTAAAAATATGATAAAAATTTGGCCACCACCGAACCTATAATGGCCACCGACAACAAACTCCACACAAATAACAACCTCCAGGACCCCGACATATTTACTAAAAATCATTAAAATATCGTGATATTTAATATATCTTTATCACGAAAAACTTTTAAAAATATTATAAAAACTTGGCCACCACGGAAACTATAATGGCCACCGACACCAAACTCCACACAAATATCAAACTCCAGGACCCCGACATACTTACGAAAAATCATTAAAATATCGTGATATATAATATATCTTTATCACGAAAAACTATTAAAAATATGATAAAAACTTGGCCACCACGAAAACTATAATGGCCACCGACACCAAACTCCACACAAATATCAAGCTCCAAGTCCCCGCCAAATTTACAAAAAATCAATAAAATATCGTGATAATTAATATATCTTTATCACGAAAAACTATTAAAAATTTGATAAAAACTTGGCCACCACGGAAACTATAATGGCGACCGACACCGAACTCCGCACAAATATTAACCTTTAGGACCCCGACATATTTGCAAAAAATCATTAAAATATCGTGTTATTTAATATATCTTTATCACGAAAAACTATTAAAAATATGATAAAAACTTGGCCACCACAGAACCTATAATGGCCACCGACACCAAACTCCACACAAATATCAATCTCCAGGACCCCGACATATTTACAAAAAATCATTAAAATATCGTGATATTTAATATATCTTTATCACGAAAAACTATTAAACGTATGATAAAAACTTGGCCACCACGGAACCTATAATGGCCACCGACACCAAACTCCACACAAATATCAAACTCCAGAACGCCGACATATTTACGAAAAATCATTAAAATATCGTGATATTTAATATATCTTTATCACGAAAAACTATTAAAAATTTGATAAAAACTTGGCCACCACGAAAACTATAATGGCCACCGACACCAAACTCCACACAAATATCAACCTCCACGACCCCGACATATTTACAGAAAATCATTAAAATATCGTGATAATTAATATATCTTTATCACGAAAAACTATTAAAAATTTGATAAAAACTTGGCCAACACGGAAACTATAATGGCCACCGACACAAAACTCCACACAAATCTCAAGCTCCAGGACCCCGATATATTTGCAAAAAATCAATAAAATATCGTGATATTTAATATATCTTTATCACGAAAAACTATTAAAAATATGATAAAAACATGGCCACCACGGAAACTATAACGGCCAACAACACCAAGCTCCACACAAATATCAACCTCCAAGACCCCGACATATTTGCAAAGAATCGTTAAAATATCGTGTTATTTAATATATCTTTATCACGAAAAACTATTAAAAATATGATAAAAACTTGGCCACCACGAAAACTATAATGGCCACCGACACCAAACTCCACACAAATATCAACCTCCACGACCCCGACATATTTACAGAAAATCATTAAAATATCGTGATATTTAATATATCTTTATCACGAAAAACTATTAAAAATATGGTAAAAACATGGCCACCACGGAAACTATAATGGCCACCGACACCAAACTCCACACAAATATTAACCTTTAGGACCCCGACATACTTACAAAAAATCATTAAAATATCGTGATATTTAATATATCTTTATCACGAAAAACTATTAAAAATATGATAAAAACTTGGCCACCACAGAAACTATAATGGCCACCGACACCAAACTCAACACAAATATCAAGGTCCAGCACCCCGACATATTTGCAAAAAATCATTAAAATATCGTGATATTTAATATATCTTTATCACGAAAAACTATTAAAAATATGATATAAACTTGGCCACCACGGAAACTATAATGGCCACCGACACCAAACTCCACACAAATATCAAGCTCCAGATCCCCGACATATTTACAAAAAATCATTAAAATATCGTGATATTTAATATATCTTTATTACGAAAAGCTATTAAAAATATGATAAAAACTTGGCCACGACGGAAACTGTAATGGCCACGGAATCCAAACTCCACACAAATATCAAACTCCAGTACCCCGACATATTTCCAAAAAATCATTAAAATATCGTGATATTTAATATATCTTTATCACGAAAAACTATTAAAAATATGATAAAAACTTGGCCACCACGGAAACTATAATGGCCACCGACACCAAACTCCACATAAATATCAACCTCGAATACCCCGACATATATGCAAAAACCATCAAAATATCGCGATATTTAATATATCTTTATCACGAAAAACTGTTAAAAATATAATAAAAACTTGGCCACCACGGAAACTATAATGGCCACCGACACGAAACGCCACACAAATATCAACCTCCAAGACCCCGACATATTTACAAAAAATCATTAAAATATCGTGATATTTAATATATCTTTATCACGAAAAACTATTAAAAATATGATAAAAACTTGGCCACCACGGAAACTATAATGGCCACCGACACAAAACTCCACACAAATCTCAAGCTCCAGGACCCCGATATATTTGCAAAAAATCAATAAAATATCGTGATATTTAATATATCTTTATCACGAAAAACTATTAAACGTATGATAAAAACTTGGCCACCACGGAGACTATAGTGGCCACCCACACCAAACTCCACATAAATATCCACCTTGAAGACCCCGAAATATATACAAAAAATCACTAAAATATCGCGATATTTAATATATCTTTATCACGAAAAGCTATTAAAAATATGATAAAAACTTGGCCACCACGGAAACTATAATGGCCACCGACACCAAACTCCACACGAATATTAACCTTTAGGACCCCGACATATTTACAAAGAATCATTAAAATATCGTGATACTTATTATATCTTTATCACGAAAAACTATTAAACGTATGATAAAAACTTGGCCACCACGGAACCTATAATGGCCACCGACACCAAACTCCACACAAATATCAAACTCCAGGACCCCGACATATTTACAAAAAATCATTAAAATATCGTGTTATTTAATATATCTTTATCACGAAAAACTATTAAAAATATGATAAAAACTTGGCCACCACGGAAACTATAACGGCCAACAACACCAAACGACGCACAAATATCAAACTCCAGGACCCCGACATATTTACGAAAAATCATTAAAATATCGTGATATTTAATATATCTTTATCACGAAAAACTATTAAAAATATGATAAAAATTTGGCCACCACCGAACCTATAATGGCCACCGACAACAAACTCCACACAAATAACAACCTCCAGGACCCCGACATATTTACTAAAAATCATTAAAATATCGTGATATTTAATATATCTTTATCACGAAAAACTTTTAAAAATATTATAAAAACTTGGCCACCACGGAAACTATAATGGCCACCGACACCAAACTCCACACAAATATCAAACTCCAGGACCCCGACATACTTACGAAAAATCATTAAAATATCGTGATATATAATATATCTTTATCACGAAAAACTATTAAAAATATGATAAAAACTTGGCCACCACGAAAACTATAATGGCCACCGACACCAAACTCCACACAAATATCAAGCTCCAAGTCCCCGCCAAATTTACAAAAAATCAATAAAATATCGTGATAATTAATATATCTTTATCACGAAAAACTATTAAAAATTTGATAAAAACTTGGCCACCACGGAAACTATAATGGCGACCGACACCGAACTCCGCACAAATATTAACCTTTAGGACCCCGACATATTTGCAAAAAATCATTAAAATATCGTGTTATTTAATATATCTTTATCACGAAAAACTATTAAAAATATGATAAAAACTTGGCCACCACAGAACCTATAATGGCCACCGACACCAAACTCCACACAAATATCAATCTCCAGGACCCCGACATATTTACAAAAAATCATTAAAATATCGTGATATTTAATATATCTTTATCACGAAAAACTATTAAACGTATGATAAAAACTTGGCCACCACGGAACCTATAATGGCCACCGACACCAAACTCCACACAAATATCAAACTCCAGAACGCCGACATATTTACGAAAAATCATTAAAATATCGTGATATTTAATATATCTTTATCACGAAAAACTATTAAAAATTTGATAAAAACTTGGCCACCACGAAAACTATAATGGCCACCGACACCAAACTCCACACAAATATCAACCTCCACGACCCCGACATATTTACAGAAAATCATTAAAATATCGTGATAATTAATATATCTTTATCACGAAAAACTATTAAAAATTTGATAAAAACTTGGCCAACACGGAAACTATAATGGCCACCGACACAAAACTCCACACAAATCTCAAGCTCCAGGACCCCGATATATTTGCAAAAAATCAATAAAATATCGTGATATTTAATATATCTTTATCACGAAAAACTATTAAAAATATGATAAAAACATGGCCACCACGGAAACTATAACGGCCAACAACACCAAGCTCCACACAAATATCAACCTCCAAGACCCCGACATATTTGCAAAGAATCGTTAAAATATCGTGTTATTTAATATATCTTTATCACGAAAAACTATTAAAAATATGATAAAAACTTGGCCACCACGAAAACTATAATGGCCACCGACACCAAACTCCACACAAATATCAACCTCCACGACCCCGACATATTTACAGAAAATCATTAAAATATCGTGATATTTAATATATCTTTATCACGAAAAACTATTAAAAATATGGTAAAAACATGGCCACCACGGAAACTATAATGGCCACCGACACCAAACTCCACACAAATATTAACCTTTAGGACCCCGACATACTTACAAAAAATCATTAAAATATCGTGATATTTAATATATCTTTATCACGAAAAACTATTAAAAATATGATAAAAACTTGGCCACCACAGAAACTATAATGGCCACCGACACCAAACTCAACACAAATATCAAGGTCCAGCACCCCGACATATTTGCAAAAAATCATTAAAATATCGTGATATTTAATATATCTTTATCACGAAAAACTATTAAAAATATGATATAAACTTGGCCACCACGGAAACTATAATGGCCACCGACACCAAACTCCACACAAATATCAAGCTCCAGATCCCCGACATATTTACAAAAAATCATTAAAATATCGTGATATTTAATATATCTTTATTACGAAAAGCTATTAAAAATATGATAAAAACTTGGCCACGACGGAAACTGTAATGGCCACGGAATCCAAACTCCACACAAATATCAAACTCCAGTACCCCGACATATTTCCAAAAAATCATTAAAATATCGTGATATTTAATATATCTTTATCACGAAAAACTATTAAAAATATGATAAAAACTTGGCCACCACGGAAACTATAATGGCCACCGACACCAAACTCCACATAAATATCAACCTCGAATACCCCGACATATATGCAAAAACCATCAAAATATCGCGATATTTAATATATCTTTATCACGAAAAACTGTTAAAAATATAATAAAAACTTGGCCACCACGGAAACTATAATGGCCACCGACACGAAACGCCACACAAATATCAACCTCCAAGACCCCGACATATTTACAAAAAATCATTAAAATATCGTGATATTTAATATATCTTTATCACGAAAAACTATTAAAAATATGATAAAAACTTGGCCACCACGGAAACTATAATGGCCACCGACACAAAACTCCACACAAATCTCAAGCTCCAGGACCCCGATATATTTGCAAAAAATCAATAAAATATCGTGATATTTAATATATCTTTATCACGAAAAACTATTAAACGTATGATAAAAACTTGGCCACCACGGAACCTATAATGGCCACCGACACCAAACTCCACACAAATATCAAACTCCAGGACCCCGACATATTTACAAAAAATCATTAAAATATCGTGTTATTTAATATATCTTTATCACGAAAAACTATTAAAAATATGATAAAAACTTGGCCACCACGGAAACTATAACGGCCAACAACACCAAACGACGCACAAATATCAAACTCCAGGACCCCGACATATTTACAAAAAATCATTAAAATATCGTGATATTTAATATATCTTTATCACGAAAAACTATTAAAAATATGATAAAAATTTGGCCACCACCGAACCTATAATGGCCACCGACAACCAACTCCACACAAATAACAACCTCCAGGACCCGAAATCATTAAAATATCGTGATATTTAATATATCTTTATCACGAAAAACTTTTAAAAATATTATAAAAACTTGGCCACCACGGAAACTATAATGGCCACCGACACCAAACTCCACACAAATATCAAACTCCAGGACCCCGACATACTTACGAAAAATCATTAAAATATCGTGATATTTAATATATCTTTATCACGAAAAACTATTAAAAATATGATAAAACTTGGCCACCACGAAAACTATAATGGCCACCGACACCAAACTCCACACAAATATCAAGCTCCAAGTCCCCGCCAAATTTACAAAAAATCAATAAAATATCGTGATAATTAATATATCTTTATCACGAAAAACTATTAAAAATTTGATAAAAACTTGGCCACCAGGGAAACTATAATGGCGACCGACACCAAACTCCGCACAAATATTAACCTTTAGGACCCCGACATATTTGCAAAAAATCATTAAAATATCGTGTTATTTAATATATCTTTATCACGAAAAACTATTAAAAATATGATAAAAACTTGGCCACCACAGAACCTATAATGGCCACCGACACCAAACTCAACCCAAATATCAATCTCCAGGACCCCGACATATTTACAAAAAATCATTAAAATATCGTGATATTTAATATATCTTTATCACGAAAAACTATTAAACGTATGATAAAAACTTGGCCACCACGGAACCTATAATGGCCACCGACACCAAACTCCACACAAATATCAAACTCCAGAACCCCGACATATTTACGAAAAATCATTAAAATATCGTGATATTTAATATATCTTTATCACGAAAAACTATTAAAAATTTGATAAAAACTTGGCCACCACGAAAACTGTAATGGCCACCGACACCAAACTCCACACAAATATCAACCTCCACGACCCCGACATATTTACAAAAAATCATTAAAATATCGTGATAATTAATATATCTTTATCACGAAAAACTATTAAAAATTTGATAATAACTTGGCCACCACGGAAACTATAATGGCCACCGACACAAAACTCCACACAAATCTCAAGCTCCAGGACCCCGATATATTTGCAAAAAATCAATAAAATATCGTGATATTTAATATATCTTTATCACGAAAAACTATTAAAAATATGGTAAAAACATGGCCACCACGGAAACTATAATGGCCACCGACACCAAACTCCACACAAATATTAACCTTTAGGACCCCGACACATTTACAAAAAATCATTAAAATATCGTGATATTTAATATATCTTTGTCACGAAAAACTATTAAAAATATGATAAAAACTTGGCCACCACAGAAACTATAATGGCCACCGACACCAAACTCAACACAAATATCAAGGTCCAGGACCCCGACATATTTACAAAAAATCATTAAAATATCGTGATATTTAATATATCTTTATCACGAAAAACTATTAAAAATATGATATAAACTTGGCCACCACGGAAACTATAATGGCCACCGACACCAAACTCCACACAAATATCAAACTCCAGGACCCCGACATACTTACGAAAAATCATTAAAATATCGTGATATTTAATATATCTTTATCACGAAAAACTATTAAAAATATGATAAAAACTTGGCCACCACGAAAACTATAATGGCCACCGACACCAAACTCCACACAAATATCAAGCTCCAAGTCCCCGCCAAATTTACAAAAAATCAATAAAATATCGTGATAATTAATATATCTTTATCACGAAAAACTATTAAAATTTGATAAAAACTTGGCCACCACGGAAACTATAATGGCGACCAACACCAAACTCCGCACAAATATTAACCTTTAGGACCCCGACATATTTTCAAAAAATCATTAAAATATCGTGTTATTTAATATATCTTTATCACGAAAAACTATTAAAAATTTGATAAAAACTTGGCCACCACGAAAACTATAATGGCCACCGACACTAAACTCCACACAAATATCAACCTCCACGACCCCGACATATTTACAAAAAATCATTAAAATATCGTGATAATTAATATATCTTTATCACGAAAAACTATTAAAAATTTGATAAAAACTTGGCCACCACGGAAACTATAATGGCCACCGACACCAAACTCCACGCAAATCTCAAGCTCCAGGACCCCGATATATTTGCAAAAAATCAATAAAATATCGTGATATTTAATATATCTTTATCACGAAAAACTATTAAAAATATGGTAAAAACATGGCCACCACGGAAACTATAATGGCCACCGACACCAAACTCCACACAAATATTAACCTTTAGGACCCCGACATATTTACAAAAAATCATTAAAATATCGTGATATTTAATATATCTTTATCACGAAAAACTATTAAAAATATGATATAAACTTGGCCACCACGGAAACTATAATGGCCACCGACACCAAACTCCACACAAATATCAAGCTCCAGATCCCCGACATATTTACAAAAAATCATTAAAATATCGTGATATTTAATATATCTTTATCACGAAAAACTATTAAAAATATGATAAAAACTTGGCCACGACGGAAACTGTAATGGCCACCGAATCCAAACTCCACACAAATATCAAACTCCAGTACCCCGACATATTTACAAAAAATCATTAAAATATCGTGATATTTAATATATCTTTATCACGAAAAACTATTAAAAATATGATAAAAACTTGGCCACCACGGAAACTATAATGGCCACCGACACCAAACTCCACATAAATATCAACCTCGAAGACCCCGACATATATGCAAAAAACCATCAAAATATCGCGATATTTAATATATCTTTATCACGAAAAACTGTTAAAAATATAATAAAAACTTGGCCACCACGGAAACTATAATGGCCACCGACACCAAACGCCACACAAATATCAACCTCCAAGACCCCGACATATTTACAAAAAATCATTAAAATATCGTGATATTTAATATATCTTTATCACGAAAAACTATTGAAAATATGATAAAAATTTGGCCACCACGGAAACTATAATGGCCACCGACACCAAACGACGCACAAATATCAAACTCCAGAACCCCGACATATTGACAAAAAATCATTAAAATATCGTGATATTTAATATATCTTTATCACGAAAAACTATTAAAAATGTGATAAAAACTTGGCCACCACGGAAACTATATAGGCCACCGACACCAAACTCCACACAAATATTAACCTTTAGGACTTCGACATATTTACAAAAAATCATTAAAATATCGTGATATTTAATATATCTTTATCACGAAAAACTATTAAAAATATGATAAAAACTTGGCCACCACAGAAACTATAATGGCCACCTACACCAAACTCCACACAAATATCAAGCTCCAAGTCCCCGCCAAATTTACAAAAAATCATTAAAATATCGTGTTATTTAATATATCTTTATCACGAAAAACTATTAAAAATATGATAAAAACATGGCCACCACGGAAACTATAACGGCCAACAACACCGAGCTCCACACAAATATCAACCTCCAAGACCCCGACATATTTGCAAAGAATCGTTAAAATATCGTGTTATTTAATATATCTTTATCACGAAAAACTATTAAAAATATGATAAAAACTTGGCCACCACGGAAACTATAATGGCCACCGACACCAAACTCCACACAAATATTAACCTTTAGGACCCCGACATATTTACAAAGAATCATTAAAATATCTTTATATTTAATATATCTTTATCACGAAAAACTATTAAACGTATGATAAAAACTTGGCCACCACGGAACCTATAATGGCCACCGACACCAAGCTCCACACAAATATCAAACTCCAGGACCCCGACGTATTTACAAAAAATCATTAAAATATCGTGATATTTAATATATCTTTATCACGAAAAACTATTAAAAATTTGATAAAAACTTGGCCACCACGGAACCTATAATGGCCACCGACAACAAACTCCACACAAATAACAACCTCCAGGACCCCGACATATTTACTAAAAATCATTAAAATATCGTGATATTTAATATATCTTTATCACGAAAAACTATTAAAAATATGATAAAAACTTGGCCACCACGGAAACTATAATGGCCACCGACACCAAACTCCACATAAATATCAACCTCGAAGACCCCGACATATATGCAAAAAACCATCAAAATATCGCGATATTTAATATATCTTTATCACGAAAAACTGTTAAAAATATAATAAAAACTTGGCCACCACGGAAACTATAATGGCCACCGACACCAAACTCAACACAAATTTCAACCTCCAAGACCCCGACATATTTACAAAAAATCATTAAAATATCGTGATATTTAATATATCTTTATCACGAAAAACTATTGAAAATATGATAAAAATTTGGCCACCACGGAAACTATAATGGCCACCGACACCAAACGACGCACAAATATCAAACTCCAGAACCCCGACATATTGACAAAAAATCATTAAAATATCGCGATATTTAATATATCATTATCACGAAAAACTGTTAAAAATATAATAAAAACTTGGCCACCACGGAAACTATAATGGCCACCGACACCAAACTCAACACAAATTTCAACCTCCAAGACCCCGACATATTGACAAAAAATCATTAAAATATCGTGATATTTAATATATCTTTATCACGAAAAACTATTGAAAATATGATAAAAACTTTGCCACCACGGAAACTATAATGGCCACCGACACCAAACTCCACACAAATATTAACCTTTAGGACTTCGACATATTTACAAAAAATCATTAAAATATCGTGATATTTAATATATCGTTATCACGAAAAACTATTAAAAATATGATAAAAACTTGGCCACCACAGAAACTATAATGGCCACCTACACCAAACTCCACACAAATATCAAGCTCCAAGTCCCCGCCAAATTTACAAAAAATCATTAAAATATCGTGATATTTAATATATCTTTATCACGAAAAACTATTAAAAATATGATAAAAACATGGCCACCACGGAAACTATAACGGCCAACAACACCAAGCTCCACACAAATATCAACCTCCAAGACCCCGACATATTTGCAAAGAATCGTTAAAATATCGTGTTATTTAATATATCTTTATCACGAAAAACTATTAAAAATATGATAAAAACTTGGCCACCACGTAAACTATAATGGCCACCGACACCAAACTCCACATAAATATCCACCTTGAAGACCCCGACATATATACAAAAAATCACTAAAATATCGCGATATTTAATATATCTTTATCACGAAAAGCTATTAAAAATATGATAAAAATTTGGCCACCACGGAAACTATAATGGCCACCGACACCAAACGACGCACAAATATCAAACTCCAGAACCCCGACATATTGACAAAAAATCATTAAAATATCGTGATATTTAATATATCTTTATCACGAAAAACTATTAAAAATATGATAAAAACTTGGCCACCACGGAAACTATATAGGCCACCGACACCAAACTCCACACAAATATTAACCTTTAGGACTTCGACATATTTACAAAAAATCATTAAAATATCGTGATATTTAATATATCTTTATCACGAAAAACTATTAAAAATATGATAAAAACTTGGCCACCACAGAAACTATAATGGCCACCTACACCAAACTCCACACAAATATCAAGCTCCAAGTCCCCGCCAAATTTACAAAAAATCATTAAAATATCGTGATATTTAATATATCTTTATCACGAAAAACTATTAAAAATATGATAAAAACTTGGCCACCACGGAAACTATAATGGCCACCGACACCAAACTCCACATAAATATCAACCTCGAAGACCCCGACATATATGCAAAAAACCATCAAAATATCGCGATATTTAATATATCTTTATCACGAAAAACTGTTAAAAATATAATAAAAACTTGGCCACCACGGAAACTATAATGGCCACCGACACCAAACGCCACACAAATATCAACCTCCAAGACCCCGACATATTTACAAAAAATCATTAAAATATCGTGATATTTAATATATCTTTATCACGAAAAACTATTGAAAATATGATAAAAATTTGGCCACCACGGAAACTATAATGGCCACCGACACCAAACGACGCACAAATATCAAACTCCAGAACCCCGACATATTGACAAAAAATCATTAAAATATCGTGATATTTAATATATCTTTATCACGAAAAACTATTAAAAATGTGATAAAAACTTGGCCACCACGGAAACTATATAGGCCACCGACACCAAACTCCACACAAATATTAACCTTTAGGACTTCGACATATTTACAAAAAATCATTAAAATATCGTGATATTTAATATATCTTTATCACGAAAAACTATTAAAAATATGATAAAAACTTGGCCACCACAGAAACTATAATGGCCACCTACACCAAACTCCACACAAATATCAAGCTCCAAGTCCCCGCCAAATTTACAAAAAATCATTAAAATATCGTGTTATTTAATATATCTTTATCACGAAAAACTATTAAAAATATGATAAAAACATGGCCACCACGGAAACTATAACGGCCAACAACACCGAGCTCCACACAAATATCAACCTCCAAGACCCCGACATATTTGCAAAGAATCGTTAAAATATCGTGTTATTTAATATATCTTTATCACGAAAAACTATTAAAAATATGATAAAAACTTGGCCACCACGGAAACTATAATGGCCACCGACACCAAACTCCACACAAATATTAACCTTTAGGACCCCGACATATTTACAAAGAATCATTAAAATATCTTTATATTTAATATATCTTTATCACGAAAAACTATTAAACGTATGATAAAAACTTGGCCACCACGGAACCTATAATGGCCACCGACACCAAGCTCCACACAAATATCAAACTCCAGGACCCCGACGTATTTACAAAAAATCATTAAAATATCGTGATATTTAATATATCTTTATCACGAAAAACTATTAAAAATTTGATAAAAACTTGGCCACCACGGAACCTATAATGGCCACCGACAACAAACTCCACACAAATAACAACCTCCAGGACCCCGACATATTTACTAAAAATCATTAAAATATCGTGATATTTAATATATCTTTATCACGAAAAACTATTAAAAATATGATAAAAACTTGGCCACCACGGAAACTATAATGGCCACCGACACCAAACTCCACATAAATATCAACCTCGCCCCGACAATATATGCAAAAAACCATCAAAATATCGCGATATTTAATATATCTTTATCACGAAAAACTGTTAAAAATTATAATAAAAACTTGGCCACACACGGGAAACTATAATGGCACCGACACCAAACTCAACACAAATTTCAACCTCCAAGACCCCGACATATTTACAAAAAATCATTAAAATATCGTGATATTTAATATATCTTTATCACGAAAAACTATTGAAAATATGATAAAAATTTGGCCACCACGGAAACTATAATGGCCACCGACACCAAACGACGCACAAATATCAAACTCCAGAACCCCGACATATTGACAAAAAATCATTAAAATATCGCGATATTTAATATATCATTATCACGAAAAACTGTTAAAAATATAATAAAAACTTGGCCACCACGGAAACTATAATGGCCACCGACACCAAACTCAACACAAATTTCAACCTCCAAGACCCCGACATATTGACAAAAAATCATAAAATATCGTGATATTTAATATATCTTTATCACGAAAAACTATTGAAAATATGATAAAAACTTTGCCACCACGGAAACTATAATGGCCACCGACACCAAACTCCACACAAATATTAACCTTTAGGACTTCGACATATTTACAAAAAATCATTAAAATATCGTGATATTTAATATATCGTTATCACGAAAAACTATTAAAAATATGATAAAAACTTGGCCACCACAGAAACTATAATGGCCACCTACACCAAACTCCACACAAATATCAAGCTCCAAGTCCCCGCCAAATTTACAAAAAATCATTAAAATATCGTGATATTTAATATATCTTTATCACGAAAAACTATTAAAAATATGATAAAAACATGGCCACCACGGAAACTATAACGGCCAACAACACCAAGCTCCACACAAATATCAACCTCCAAGACCCCGACATATTTGCAAAGAATCGTTAAAATATCGTGTTATTTAATATATCTTTATCACGAAAAACTATTAAAAATATGATAAAAACTTGGCCACCACGTAAACTATAATGGCCACCGACACCAAACTCCACATAAATATCCACCTTGAAGACCCCGACATATATACAAAAAATCACTAAAATATCGCGATATTTAATATATCTTTATCACGAAAAGCTATTAAAAATATGATAAAAATTTGGCCACCACGGAAACTATAATGGCCACCGACACCAAACGACGCACAAATATCAAACTCCAGAACCCCGACATATTGACAAAAAATCATTAAAATATCGTGATATTTAATATATCTTTATCACGAAAAACTATTAAAAATATGATAAAAACTTGGCCACCACGGAACTATATAGGCCACCGACACCAAACTCCACACAAATATTAACCTTTAGGACTTCGACATATTTACAAAAAATCATTAAAATATCGTGATATTTAATATATCTTTATCACGAAAAACTATTAAAAATATGATAAAAACTTGGCCACCACAGAAACTATAATGGCCACCTACACCAAACTCCACACAAATATCAAGCTCCAAGTCCCCGCCAAATTTACAAAAAATCATTAAAATATCGTGATATTTAATATATCTTTATCACGAAAAACTATTAAAAATATGATAAAAACATGGCCACCACGGAAACTATAACGGCCAACAACACCAAGCTCCACACAAATATCAACCTCCAAGACCCCGACATATTTGCAAAGAATCGTTAAAATATCGTGTTATTTAATATATCTTTATCACGAAAAACTATTAAAAATATGATAAAAACTTGGCCACCACGGAAACTATAGTGGCCACCCACACCAAACTCCACATAAATATCCACCTTGAAGACCCCGACATATATACAAAAAATCACTAAAATATCGCGATATTTAATATATCTTTATCACGAAAAGCTATTAAAAATATGATAAAAACTTGGCCACCACGGAAACTATATAGGCCACCGACACCAAACGCCACACAAATATCAAGCTCCAGGACCCCGACATATTTGCAAAGAATCATTAAAATATCGTGTTATTTAATATATCTTTATCACGAAACACTATTAAAAATATGATAAAAACTTGGCCACCACGGAAACTATAACGGCCAACAACACCAAACGACGCACAAATATCAAACTCCAGGACCCCGACATATTTGCAAAAAATCATTAAAATATCGTGATATTTAATATATCTTTATCACGAAAAACTATTAAAAATATGAAAAAAACTTGGCCACCACGGAAACTATAATGGCCACCGACACCAAACTCCACACAAATATTAACCTTTAGGACCCCGACATATTTACAAAGAATCATTAAATATCTTTATATTTAATATATCTTTATCACGAAAAACTATTAAACGTATGATAAAAACTTGGCCACCACGGAACCTATAATGGCCACCGACACCAAACTCCACACAAATATCAAACTCCAGGACCCCGACATATTTACAGAAAATCATTAAAATATCGTGATATTTAATATATCTTTATCACGAAAAACTATTAAAAATTTGATAAAAACTTGGCCACCACGGAACCTATAATGGCCACCGACAACAAACTCCACACAAATAACAACCTCCAGGACCCCGACATATTTACTAAAAATCATTAAAATATCGTGATATTTAATATATCTTTATCACGAAAAACTATTAAAAATATGATAAAAACTTGGCCACCACGGAAACTATAATGGCCACCGACACCAAACTCCACATAAATGTCAACCTCGAAGACGCCGACATATATGCAAAAAACCATCAAAATATCGCGATATTTAATATATCTTTATCACGAAAAACTGTTAAAAATATAATAAAAACTTGGCCACCACGGAAACTATAATGGCCACCGACACCAAACTCAACACAAATTTCAACCTCCAAGACCCCGACATATTTACAAAAAATCATTAAAATATCGTGATATTTAATATATCTTTATCACGAAAAACTATTGAAAATATGATAAAAATTTGGCCACCACGGAAACTATAATGGCCACCAACACCAAACGACGCACAAATATCAAACTCCAGAACCCCGACATATTGACAAAAAATCATTAAAATATCGCGATATTTAATATATCTTTATCACGAAAAACTGTTAAAAATATAATAAAAACTTGGCCACCACGGAAACTATAATGGCCACCGACACCAAACTCAACACAAATTTCAACCTTTAGGACCCCGACATACTTACGAAAAATCATTAAAATATCGTGATATTTAATATATCTTTATCACGAAAAACTATTAAAAATATGATAAAAACTTGGCCACCACGGAAACTATAATGGCCACCGACACCAAACTCCACATAAATATCAACCTCGAAGACCCCGACATATATGCAAAAAACCATCAAAATATCGCGATATTTAATATATCTTTATCACGAAAAACTGTTAAAAATATAATAAAAACTTGGCCACAACGGAAACTATAATGGCCACCGACACCAAACGCCACACAAATATCAACCTCCAAGACCCCGACATATTTACAAAAAATCATTAAAATATCGTGATATTTAATATATCTTTATCACGAAAAACTATTGAAAATATGATAAAAATTTGGCCACCACGGAAACTATAATGGCCACCGACACCAAACGACGCACAAATATCAAACTCCAGAACCCCGACATATTGACAAAAAATCATTAAAATATCGTGATATTTAATATATCTTTATCACGAAAAACTATTAAAAATGTGATAAAAACTTGGCCACCACGGAAACTATATAGGCCACCGACACCAAACTCCACACAAATATTAACCTTTAGGACTTCGACATATTTACAAAAAATCATTAAAATATCGTGATATTTAATATATCTTTATCACGAAAAACTATTAAAAATATGATAAAAACTTGGCCACCACAGAAACTATAATGGCCACCTACACCAAACTCCACACAAATATCAAGCTCCAAGTCCCCGCCAAATTTACAAAAAATCATTAAAATATCGTGATATTTAATATATCTTTATCACGAAAAACTATTAAAAATATGATAAAAACATGGCCACCACGGAAACTATAACGGCCAACAACACCAAGCTCCACACAAATATCAACCTCCAAGACCCCGACATATTTGCAAAGAATCGTTAAAATATCGTGTTATTTAATATATCTTTATCACGAAAAACTATTAAAAATATGATAAAAACTTGGCCACCACGTAAACTATAATGGCCACCGACACCAAACTCCACATAAATATCCACCTTGAAGACCCCGACATATATACAAAAAATCACTAAAATATCGCGATATTTAATATATCTTTATCACGAAAAGCTATTAAAAATATGATAAAAATTTGGCCACCACGGAAACTATAATGGCCACCGACACCAAACGACGCACAAATATCAAACTCCAGAACCCCGACATATTGACAAAAAATCATTAAAATATCGTGATATTTAATATATCTTTATCACGAAAAACTATTAAAAATAAGATAAAAACTTGGCCACCACGGAAACTATATAGGCCACCGACACCAAACTCCACACAAATATTAACCTTTAGGACTTCGACATATTTACAAAAAATCATTAAAATATCGTGATATTTAATATATCTTTATCACGAAAAACTATTAAAAATATGATAAAAACTTGGCCACCACAGAAACTATAATGGCCACCTACACCAAACTCCACACAAATATCAAGCTCCAAGTCCCCGCCAAATTTACAAAAAATCATTAAAATATCGTGATATTTAATATATCTTTATCACGAAAAACTATTAAAAATATGATAAAAACATGGCCACCACGGAAACTATAACGGCCAACAACACCAAGCTCCACACAAATATCAACCTCCAAGACCCCGACATATTTGCAAAGAATCGTTAAAATATCGTGTTATTTAATATATCTTTATCACGAAAAACTATTAAAAATATGATAAAAACTTGGCCACCACGGAAACTATAGTGGCCACCCACACCAAACTCCACATAAATATCCACCTTGAAGACCCCGACATATATACAAAAAATCACTAAAATATCGCGATATTTAATATATCTTTATCACGAAAAGCTATTAAAAATATGATAAAAACTTGGCCACCACGGAAACTATATAGGCCACCGACACCAAACGCCACACAAATATCAAGCTCCAGGACCCCGACATATTTGCAAAGAATCATTAAAATATCGTGTTATTTAATATATCTTTATCACGAAACACTATTAAAAATATGATAAAAACTTGGCCACCACGGAAACTATAATGGCCAACAACACCAAACGACGCACAAATATCAAACTCCAGGACCCCGACATATTTGCAAAAAATCATTAAAATATCGTGATATTTAATATATCTTTATCACGAAAAACTATTAAAAATATGAAAAAAACTTGGCCACCACGGAAACTATAATGGCCACCGACACCAAACTCCACACAAATATTAACCTTTAGGACCCCGACATATTTACAAAGAATCATTAAATATCTTTATATTTAATATATCTTTATCACGAAAAACTATTAAACGTATGATAAAAACTTGGCCACCACGGAACCTATAATGGCCACCGACACCAAACTCCACACAAATATAAAACTCCAGGACCCCGACATATTTACAAAAAATCATTAAAATATCGTGATATTTAATATATCTTTATCACGAAAAACTATTAAAAATTTGATAAAAACTTGGCCACCACGGAACCTATAATGGCCACCGACAACAAACTCCACACAAATAACAACCTCCAGGACCCCGACATATTTACTAAAAATCATTAAAATATCGTGATATTTAATATATCTTTATCACGAAAAACTGTTAAAAATATAATAAAAACTTGGCCACCACGGAAACTATAATGGCCACCGACACCAAACTCAACACAAATTTCAACCTCCAAGACCCCGACATATTTACAAAAAATCATTAAAATATCGTGATATTTAATATATCTTTATCACGAAAAACTATTGAAAATATGATAAAAATTTGGCCACCACGGAAACTATAATGGCCACCGACACCAAACGACGCACAAATATCAAACTCCAGAACCCCGACATATTGACAAAAAATCATTAAAATATCGCGATATTTAATATATCTTTATCACGAAAAACTGTTAAAAATATAATAAAAACTTGGCCACCACGGAAACTATAATGGCCACCGACACCAAACTCAACACAAATTTCAACCTCCAAGACCCCGACATATTGACAAAAAATCATTAAAATATCGTGATATTTAATATATCTTTATCACGAAAAACTATTGAAAATATGATAAAAACTTTGCCACCACGGAAACTATAATGGCCACCGACACCAAACTCCACACAAATATTAACCTTTAGGACTTCGACATATTTACAAAAAATCATTAAAATATCGTGATATTTAATATATCGTTATCACGAAAAACTATTAAAAATATGATAAAAACTTGGCCACCACAGAAACTATAATGGCCACCTACACCAAACTCCACACAAATATCAAGCTCCAAGTCCCCGCCAAATTTACAAAAAATCATTAAAATATCGTGATATTTAATATATCTTTATCACGAAAAACTATTAAAAATATGATAAAAACATGGCCACCACGGAAACTATAACGGCCAACAACACCAAGCTCCACACAAATATCAACCTCCAAGACCCCGACATATTTGCAAAGAATCGTTAAAATATCGTGTTATTTAATATATCTTTATCACGAAAAACTATTAAAAATATGATAAAAACTTGGCCACCACGTAAACTATAATGGCCACCGACACCAAACTCCACATAAATATCCACCTTGAAGACCCCGACATATATACAAAAAATCACTAAAATATCGCGATATTTAATATATCTTTATCACGAAAAGCTATTAAAAATATGATAAAAACTTGGCCACCACGGAAACTATATAGGCCACCGACACCAAACGCCACACAAATATCAAGCTCCAGGACCCCGACATATTTGCAAAGAATCATTAAAATATCGTGTTATTTAATATATCTTTATCACGAAAAACTATTAAAAATATGATAAAAACTTGGCCACCACGGAAACTATAACGGCCAACAACACCAAACGACGCACAAATATCAAACTCCAGGACCCCGACATATTTGCAAAAAATCATTAAAATATCGTGATATTTAATATATCTTTATCACGAAAAACTATTAAAAATATGAAAAAAACTTGGCCACCACGGAAACTATAATGGCCACCGACACCAAACTCCACACAAATATTAACCTTTAGGACCCCGACATATTTACAAAGAATCATTAAAATATCTTTATATTTAATATATCTTTATCACGAAAAACTATTAAACGTATGATAAAAACTTGGCCACCACGGAACCTATAATGGCCACCGACACCAAACTCCACACAAATATCAAACTCCTGGACCCCGACATATTTTCAAAAAATCATTAAAATATCGTGATATTTAATATATCTTTATCACGAAAAACTATTAAAAATTTGATAAAAACTTGGCCACCACGGAACCTATAATGGCCACCGACAACAAACTCCACACAAATAACAACCTCCAGGACCCCGACATATTTACTAAAAATCATTAAAATATCGTGATATTTAATATATCTTTATCACGAAAAACTATTAAAAATATGATAAAAACTTGGCCACCACGGAAACTATAATGGCCACCGACACCAAACTCCACACAAATATCAAACTCCAGGACCCCGACATACGAAAAATCATTAAAATATCGTGCTATTTAATATATCTTTATCACGAAAAACTATTAAAAATATTATAAAAACATGGCCACCACGGAAACTATAACGGCCAACAACACCAAGCTCCACACAATTATCAACCTCCAAGACCCCGACATATTTGCAAAGAATCGTTAAAATATCGTGTTATTTAATATATCTTTATCACGAAAAACTATTAAAAATATGATAAAAACTTGGCCACCACGGAATCTATAATGGCCACAGTAGTAATCGCGGGACTTGAGGCCATTTTAACCGCCCCCTAGAGCGTGGCGCCCGCCGCCGCCGCCAAAAATTTGCGCCCCGGGCGCCCGGCGACCATTTTTGGGGTTACATGTTATGACGTCATAGGGTCACGTGATGTTAGGCCATGCCTTTTTGGGTTACGTGATGTTAGGCCCTGGAGCATGGAGCCCGCCGCAGCCGCCAAAATTTTGCGCCCCGGGCGCCCGGCGCCCATTTTGGGGTTACATGTTATGACGTCATAGGGTCACGTGATGTTAGGCCATGCCTTTTTTTGGGGGGTTACGTGATGTTAGGCCACGCCTTTATGGGTTACGTGGTGTTAGGCCACGTCTTTATGGGGTAGTTTTACCGAGGTGGGGGTTGATTTTGTTTTCTTTTACGGCATAAAATTTTTGGAGATCGTTACTTTTTAATGGGATATAGGTGTATGTATAGTTTACTTTGCGGTATATATTTTCAATTTAGCGCCCCTAGGCCACACCCCCGTTCGCCTTGGGTAGGTTGTTGATTTTGTGTAGGTATGGGGTAGGTTGTTGATTTTGTTCCCTTTATGGTATAAAATTTGGAGATTGTTACCTTATGATGAAGTACAGGTGTATGTATAGCTTATTTTGTGTTACTTGATTTTAACTTTTGCGCCCCTGGAGTGTGACGCCACTGAAATTTTGCGCCCCGGCCCCTTTAGTTTACATAGTTTACGATCCGCCTTTATGGGGCAGTTTCACGTATGAGTTTATTTGTTTCTTTTTATGGTTATAAATTTGAAGAATGTTATTTCCTTTTTTACCTTATAGGATGTATATATAGCTTACCTTATTTTTGTTCCCTTTGATACACCCATGCGCACACCTTAGCATTACGTCATGGGGTCACGTGGTGTTAGGCTTTATGGGTAGACCTACCGAAGGGGTGCAGGGGTACATAGGACCACCCCCCTTACATTTTGGAAATTGCCAAATCTAAAAATTTGGTATGGTAGCCTAGGACCATAGTATGTACCTCTACTAGTATTGGGTGTCTATGTCGTTCCCTTTCATGGGTAAAAAATTGCCAAAAATTCAAATTTCGGGGTTTTTTGACCTAATTTATCCCCTTTGATGAGGTGTTATTACCCTATATGGATATATGTGCATATACAGGGTCAATTACCTTTCATAAGACATGGGTATATTTGTGCACCCCGGCAGGAGTACATTGGCCCACCCCTTAAATTTTTGGAAATCGCCCAATTTAAACATTTGGTATAATAGTATAAAATCCTAATATAGATCACTATAAATTTGGGTGGTCTACCTCGTTCCCTTTTAGGGGTATAAAATTGCCAAAATATAAAGGTAAGCAATACGTTGTATCACGTGTTTGGTTTTTTGACCTAATTTATTCCAATGGATGAGGTCCTATTATCTTATATGGTTATATGGTCATGTATAGGGGTCCATCCCCTATTATAAGACATAAATACATTTGTGCACCCCTTGAAATTTTTTTTATTTTGGGAATGATACCTTGGCCCACCCCTTAAGTTTTTTAGAAATTGCCAAATTTAAACATTTGGTATCATAGTACTGGACCCTAATATATATTACTATAAATTTGGGTGGTCCACCTCGTTCCCTTTTAGGAGCCATTTTGTTCCGCTTTAGGGGTGAACATGGATACAGTGGTCCACATCGTTCCCTTTTAGGGGGCATTTTTGTTCCGCTTTAGGAGTGAACCTTGCAATCGTCCCGAGTTTGATTCTTGGAAATGTTGAATTTAACGTCCCCGCGAAAACGGTGAGAAATGATAGGACGAAACATGAACTTACTTGACTGAGGATTGAAGCAGTGACCTCATACACTAGAGACAATCGCTGAGCCATCGTACACGTGTGTTGATTACTATGCAATGGTCCCGAGTTTGATTCTAGGTGTTAGTTTCAGGAAATGTTAACGTTCCCTTGAAACGATGATGAGAAATGAGAAAAACATCATAAACTTACTTGCTTGCGGATTGAAGCAGAGACCTCACACATCAGAAAAAAAAAAAAAAAAAACGCTGAGCCACCGTACTCCATTCAGTGCAAGCAATTTTTGCGTATGAAAAAAGAACATGAACAGATTATGTTACATTACTACACATTTCTGCTCGTTGTTACGCATAGAAGCTTGTTATTGTGAAATTGCAGCATGTGCTTTTACTACATCAGCATTTTTTCTCAGCTGACGGACTTTTAAAGCTCAACTTTACATTTATGTCAAAGACAGTTTCGTAACATATCGATGAGTGTTACATTTTTTCAATCAAGTTTAAGAAAAATGAATCACATTTTAGATGTGGTAATTTGAATGTCGTAAGAAACTAACGAGTCAACGGTATGAAAAATTGCGATACTAGATGTCGTAACGATTGATGTGTAAGGAGAAAAACGTGAATAATGTCACAACCAATCAGATTGCTTCTTACATCACGTTTCGGCTCATGATACATGATGAAAGCTGTGTTTTCATTGGTTCTCCGTGATGTCATTGATTCATTTCCTCGTTTCTGATTGGCTGATAGTGTTGTCACTTTATAGTTGAACAGGTTTCAGACCTAAATAAATTTCTTAATTTCATTTTCAAATCCTACTTCCACGAAGATCTTGAATGAACGTAGATGTACCTCTAGTGACAGCGTGACTTTACTCCGTTCCTTGAATTTGAGGTAAGTATCAACCGCGTTTTCTTAACATCAATGGAGTGTTTTTGCATGAGGATAACATTGTTATCACTGTTTTATTTTAACATGAATTATTTAGCAAATGGAAGAATAACTTGACCGGGGATCGAATTAGGAATCCCACACATTAGAAGTAAGCACGAGAAAATTGTTGATTTTGGTTTAGCGTCCCTTCAGTAGTGGGGTGCTAGGAATACAGCTTAATGTTGAATTTGAGCGCATACTGGGTGTTGAACCCGGGCCAGAGTTGCGTAACGCTAACCACTTAGCTCAGTTTCTGAAAGTAAACAAAGAAACTACGCACGAATTTGTTCCCTACAACGTGAGACGTGGACTTGCAGTTTAATGTGGGATCTGATCTCCCGCCGAGAAACGAATTCGAGTCTTTCTTGTCTTAGCTCGAAAAAAAAAAAAGCAAGCGCATGACATTTTGTTTTCGTTTCATGTTCGTCATACGTTTTAAAGTTCAGTGTCAGAGGAAAAATGCTTACTACAATGATTCTTTCAGCACAGTTAGAAAAACAATTTCATTCATTCTTTTTATCACTACAGAAACTTAGGTCATTTACATGTTGATGTTGGTCCGGGTTTGACGACAATAAAACGTTTCATTAGTAGAACTATTTGAGATATGATCATTCTTTTAGGATTGATCGTGTAGTCATTTTGATAATGTAGTGATCTCTGAATTCAATTTTAATTCGTGCTTTTTTTTTTCGTTTTAGATATTTGTTTTTCTTTGCCTATTCCTTTTTTGCTTACCTTACCTTTTTCCCTATTTGAATATGGCTACTTCTGGCTTTACTGTCTTGCGAGAATTCAATAGACATTATCGGCGTTTTAATCTTGAAGGACGAATGCTGGAAATTCAAATTAATGCTCCGACTAGTGACACAGATATTGTTGAGTGGGTTCAGGCCTCCTTTCAACAGATGTTGGATTACTTATTGGAAAATGTCGACGAATTATCGATGGTTGGATTGTCGATTTTATCCCACGATGAGAAGAACAAACCGTTTTATCTATCTTTCCGACGTGCAAGTAATCTGACACTGGAGACTTTATGGGCATCCTTTGATCGCATCCTTCAAAGAAACGATAGTTTTCTCATGAACGAACCGTTCATTGTACATTTTCATCATGTGGATGTGCCCCGTGGATTTGGATTGGTGCGTCGAGGTCTTTTATCAAACGACGAATTATTAAAGTGCAAGAAAGGCATTTTACGTGTAAAAAACACCGACAAGAAATGTTTAGCGTATGCGATTGTGATTGCTATTGGCCTAAAGAAATATAAAGATACAAATCAGAAACTGTACAATCAATATCGCAAACAGCGCAAGTTTGTTGTTATTCCAGACGTACTTGAACTTTTGTCTCGATCCTCAGTGAATTTAGATCATGGGGGATCCGTGGAAGAATTGCGACAATTGCAACGCTACTTGACAAATTATAAACTTAGCAGGCAAATTATAGATGCAGCAAATATAATGACAAATTCAGCACGTCGTAGTCTTGCAAAACTCTGTTTGAATGCCTTCTGGGGACGACTCGCTATAAGAGACAATTTCAGCCAAACGACCATCATTAACGACCCCAAAGAACTGTATCAGAAATTAACTGCTCCAGATATAAAAGTCAACCAAATTTTACCTGTTAACGATTCGATGTTATACCTTTATTGGCAGTATGAAGATGATGTTCCAGTACAAAATAACAATGCTAATGTTGTCCTTGGAGCATTTACAACGTGTCAAGCTCGTCTGGAACTCTACAAATATTTAGAACTGCTGCAAGAAAGAGTGCTATATTTCGATACAGATTCAGTGATATTCACGCAGCGACCATCACAGCCCACAATAGAACCAGAAGTATTTCTTGGTTCAATGTCAAATGAACTGGAATCAATTGGACCAAAAGCATACATTAAAAAATTCGTGTCTGGTGGCCCAAAACAGTACGCCTTGGAAATCTACAACCCCGACACGAAATCAACCAGTTATGTATGCAAAATTCGTGGATTCACACTCAATTATACTGCAAGTCAAAAGTTAAATTTCAATAGTCTGGAGCAAATGATCGTAAATCAATCGAGTGAAAAAATCTCCATTAGCACGCCGCACAAAATTTACAGAACCCACGATCATCATCTTGTCACAAAACCTGAAGAAAAGAAGTACAGTTTCAACTATAAAAAACGCCGATTAATACCAGACACATACGAGACATTGCCCTATGGGTATAAAAAAGCCAGAACAGAATAACAGCCATATTTTCCCCTAATCCCACCAACATCACCTCCCAAAGACGGGGCAAAGAATCAACGCAACACGGGACATGCTTCAACGAGGCCACAGCGGAAACAAAACTCAGATGACATCACCTTGCAGAAACCCGTGGAGAAAAAAAAAAAGGAATTCAGGTACGTCACATTTGCGTTTCTTTTCTCACCTCACTCTCTCTTGATCAGTTAGTTCGATGTTAATAATCTGTTTTTCTTCTTTCACAGGAAACAAAATAAATATTCATATGTTTTATTTTCTCTTTACAGAATTTGTACCCGTCACGGACACGTCTTCCTTTGAAGAAAAAAGAAATTCTGTATTCTCTTTCACATGCTAAAAATAAATGTACAAAAACATGATTCTGTGTTTTTTATTTCACATCCTAAAATCAAATTCTTTTTCCTGTACTGCGATTTCAATTTCTTTTTCTGAATCAGTTTACCGATAAAATAAATCAATGTTTTACGAAAAAAAATCAAACTAAATTTTTGTTTCAGAAAATTTTTAGTGTACGAAAAAAAAAAACTGATTCAGAAAATTTTTGTGTACGAAAAAAAAAATGTTTTCAGAAAAATTTTTTGTGTACGAAAACAAAATTCTGTTTCAGAATTTTTTTGTGTGTACAAAACAAAAACTGTTTCAGAAAAATTTTTATGTACAAACAAAATTCTGTTTCAGAAAAATTTTTATGTACAAACAAAATTCTTTTTCAGAAAAATTTTTGTGTGCAAAACAAAAATCAGTTTTCGTCACGAAACTGCTCCGACTAAATGAATCGATTCATTCTGATAGTGTTGGCAACACTGGAAAAATTTCGGTAAGTATCGCTCAGGCACTGAGTTACAGCGAACACAACTAGATTCGAACCAGCAACCTTACATGTCTGATTCATCTCTAAATACAGCCAACTAAACAATAAGATTATGTGTATACGTCAATGCTTTGCACTGAGTCAACAAGGTTTTCTTCAAGGTCAAAGTTGCACACGAAGTAAAAAAGATGACAACGCAGATCTTCTATCTTTCTATATGAAACATAAACCTAGTATAAACTGCTCGCACTGAAATGTGTAATGTAACATAATCTGCTCGTCTTCTTTTCATACGCGAAACTGTTCGCACTGAATGGAGTACGGCGGCTCAGCGCTTCAATCCACAACGAAGTAAGTTCATGTTTCCTCCTATCATTTTTCATCATCGTTTCAAGGGGACGTTAAACTCAACATTTCCAAGAATCGAACTCGGGACCATGACATAGTAATCAACAAACTGAACTTCTCAATCGAGTATGGTGACTCAGCTCTTATTTCTGATGTGTGAGGTCTCTGCTTCAATCCGCAAGCAAGTAAGTTTATGATGTTTTCTCATTTCTCATCATCGTTTCAAGGGAACGTTAACATTTCCTGAAACTAACACCTAGAATCAAACTCGGGACCATTGCATAGTAATCAACACACGTGTACGATGGCTCAGCGATTGTCTCTAGTGTATGAGGTCACTGCTTCAATCCTCAGTCAAGTAAGTTCATGTTTCGTCCTATCATTTCTCACCGTTTTCGCGGGGACGTTAAATTCAACATTTCCAAGAATCAAACTCGGGACGATTGCAAGGTTCACTCCTAAAGCGGAACAAAAATGCCCCCTAAAAGGGAACGATGTGGACCACTGTATCCATGTTCACCCCTAAAGCGGAACAAAATGGCTCCTAAAAGGGAACGAGGTGGACCACCCAAATTTATAGTAATATATATTAGGGTCCAGTACTATGATACCAAATGTTTAAATTTGGCAATTTCTAAAAAACTTAAGGGGTGGGCCAAGGTATCATTCCCAAAATAAAAAAAAATTCAAGGGGTGCACAAATGTATTTATGTCTTATAATAGGGGATGGACCCCTATACATGACCATATAACCATATAAGATAATAGGACCTCATCCATTGGAATAAATTAGGTCAAAAAACCAAACACGTGATACAACGTATTGCTTACCTTTATATTTTGGCAATTTTATACCCCTAAAAGGGAACGAGGTAGACCACCCAAATTTATAGTGATCTATATTAGGATTTTATACTATTATACCAAATGTTTAAATTGGGCGATTTCCAAAAATTTAAGGGGTGGGCCAATGTACTCCTGCCGGGGTGCACAAATATACCCATGTCTTATGAAAGGTAATTGACCCTGTATATGCACATATATCCATATAGGGTAATAACACCTCATCAAAGGGGATAAATTAGGTCAAAAAACCCCGAAATTTGAATTTTTGGCAATTTTTTACCCATGAAAGGGAACGACATAGACACCCAATACTAGTAGAGGTACATACTATGGTCCTAGGCTACCATACCAAATTTTTAGATTTGGCAATTTCCAAAATGTAAGGGGGGTGGTCCTATGTACCCCTGCACCCCTTCGGTAGGTCTACCCATAAAGCCTAACACCACGTGACCCCATGACGTAATGCTAAGGTGTGCGCATGGGTGTATCAAAGGGAACAAAAATAAGGTAAGCTATATATACATCCTATAAGGTAAAAAGGAAATAACATTCTTCAAATTTATAACCATAAAAAGAAACAAATAAACTCATACGTGAAACTGCCCCATAAAGGCGGATCGTAAACTATGTAAACTAAAGGGGCCGGGGCGCAAAATTTCAGTGGCGTCACACTCCAGGGGCGCAAAAGTTAAAATCAAGTAACACAAAATAAGCTATACATACACCTGTACTTCATCATAAGGTAACAATCTCCAAATTTTATACCATAAAGGGAACAAAATCAACAACCTACCCCATAAAGGCGAACGGGGGTGTGGCCTAGGGGCGCTAAATTGAAAATATATACCGCAAAGTAAACTATACATACACCTATATCCCATTAAAAAGTAACGATCTCCAAAAATTTTATGCCGTAAAAGAAAACAAAATCAACCCCCACCTCGGTAAAACTACCCCATAAAGACGTGGCCTAACACCACGTAACCCATAAAGGCGTGGCCTAACATCACGTAACCCCCCAAAAAAAGGCATGGCCTAACATCACGTGACCCTATGACGTCATAACATGTAACCCCAAAATGGGCGCCGGGCGCCCGGGGCGCAAAATTTTGGCGGCTGCGGCGGGCTCCATGCTCCAGGGCCTAACATCACGTAACCCAAAAAGGCATGGCCTAACATCACGTGACCCTATGACGTCATAACATGTAACCCCAAAAATGGGCGCCGGGCGCCCGGGGCGCAAATTTTTGGCGGCGGCGGCGGGCGCCACGCTCTAGGGGGCGGTAAAAATGGCCTCAAGTCCCGCGATTACTACTGCCACCGACACCAAACTCCACACAAATATCAAACTCCAGGATCCCGACGTATTTACAAAAAATCATCAAAATATCGTGATTTTTAATATATCTTTATCACGAAAAACTATTAAAAATATGATAGAAACTTGGCCACCACGGAAACTATAGTGGCCACCCACACGAAACTCCGCATAAATATCCACCTTGAAGACCTTGACATATATGCAAAAAATCACTAAAATATCGCGATATTTAATATATCTTTATCACGAAAAGCTATTAAAAATATGATAAAAACTTGGCCACCACGGAAACTATATAGGCCACCGACACCAAACGCCACACAAATATCAAGCTCCAGGACCCCGACATATTTGCAAAGAATCATTAAAATATCGTGTTATTTAATATATCTTTATCACGAAAAACTATTAAAAATGTGATAAAAACTTGGCCACCACGGAAACTATAACGGCCAACAACACCAAACTCCACACAAATATCAAACTGCAGGATCCCGACATATTTACAAAAAATCATTAAAATATCGTGATATTTAATATATCTTTATCACGAAAAACTATTAAAAATGTGATAAAAACTTGGCCACCACGGAAACTATAATGGCCACCGACACCAAACTTCACATAAATAACCACCTCGAAGACCCCGACATATATACAAAAAATCATTAAAATATCGCTATATTTAATATATGTTTATCACGAAAAGCTATTAAAAATATGATAAAAACTTGCTACAACGTCCCGTTTTATCATCGAGGCTAGAGGGAATGCAGATCTCCAGAATGAAATGAGACCTGAACTACTTTAACGCGTTCATTGCTCTCCATTTGCGTAACTCGAGGTAGGTAAGCCTCCTGGATCATCGTGCCTCCCTTCTCAAGTTACATGCCTGCCTCTGTGGGGAAAATTTTGTCTCTATATCTTATGTACAAGGAAATGATGATAGAAATGATCACCTCTGTCGCTTCCCCTCCCTCATGATTTCGAATCCGGGTCTTGCCTCGCACTATTGGAATTTTGTATGCAGAATCAACACAAGCTATTGTAGCCCTATATACTATTATTACATACTATTAATACTAAAAAGAAACTACATAATGAAATCGTGTTTATAGAATTTCATTTAACATTGCATTTATTTATTATTTTTATGTGAAACTTGCCATATTTTAGGTTTATTTTGCCCTGTCGCCTGCAAGCTAAAATCCATTTCTGGAGACATTCCCTCTCTTTTTGAGGAAATCTAAAGTATTTTATATTAGTTCCCTTAGTTTTTCTGTAATAATTACTACAACCATACACTGCACAGTTAGGCATTCTCGATATCATTTGAAAGAACAAAGTAACAAAGAATTTCCACTTATCACTTAAAGCCGCGCCTATTCCCGTTGTCTCTTGCAAACCAGATGACGTCACAGCCACGACAGCGCTCCAGGCGACATGTGCATGCAACCACCTTGTAGTCATTCCACCTTGGTGCCGGCCCACTTCGCAACTAGTTAAGTGTTTCAAGCTCATATTTCATATTACTGAATATCTAAATTATTCAGTTCCTCATTTTGCGTATGTAAGATTTGTACACTTGGAAGCTTTATATTAATAGCAAACTTGATTTGATTCCCTCCCCCATTATTAAAAAGTAAAAATTAATTACATATTAGAACACCAGTCGCGGCTCGAAAGGGAAGTTACACCACTAAAAATTAAACTGCTCTTGTTTGAAACTAAAAAGAGAATACTCTCTTAACGTATTAATTGTTATATACAACAAATAATTTCCTTAATTTCAAATGATAAAACTTATAGCCGTGTGACTTCCCTCCCTATGCAACTAACACAGCTCACATTATACACAATATCTTGGAGGTAGTCAGCTTAGGCTGGACTTTTGAATGCAGAATAGCAAAGGTGTCACTAAAACCGCAGCGAGCTGATCATCAAAAATAAATTATCAGTAGATACCTAAGTATATTACACGCTTTATATGTAATACGTCTTTGTTGAAATCGAAAAATACTGTAGGCTGACCTTTTTTATGGTGTTATCCATTCATGGTTTGCAGAAGGAGAGAGCTAGGAGTCCCAAGGAAAGAAGATCCCGCAGAACCAATCGGAGGACCACATAAATATAATTCAAAGGGATCCATTGTTATGACTTTAGGAATGCACAGGAGACGAGACAAAATTGTCCTGACAAAATTCGAGTCGAGGCACAGCTCTTCCAATAGAGAAATATACATTTTTCGAATAGAGACATCACTTTTACAAGCACATTTTCGAGACGAGACAGCCTCAAATCTTGTCTCTCCTATCTTTTTTAGGGATAAACTCCAACTCTTATTTAAAACAACTCTCTGACTGGGGACTTACAAATCGACAGCTTAGTGTCAAAGGAAGATATCAAAAAAACAAACAAAAAAATTGAGATACGAACATTTCTGACATTATCAGAGCTCGAATGTTTAAGTCAAACTTGCTTGTAAAAAATGGTTGATCAAATAAAAGCATTTTGGATGATCAAAAAACTAATATCAAATACGAGAAAACAATTTCTTTTTGCGATTCTGAAAAACTAACTTTTGTAGATACGTTCTTATGACACTAAGCCGTCGAAATATCCTCCTAAACTACCTCCTAATAATAAGTATATTATGCAATACTCCTAAACAGGTATATGATATACTTCGACACCTCTTTCCATTTAATTTTCATACAGACATTTTTCATACTGAGATTGTATATGCAAAGTTTTTAATTGGACGATACACCGGGAATTTCTGATTCATCTATAAACTACCGGCGCTAGCTTTTAACATTTCTCGTTTCGAGAAATGGTTATGTAGAGAAAGTTACGAAAATTAGAGGAACGATTACTTTAAAGAAACTGAAAGAAATGGAATATGGTACCTTTCCTACTAACTCGAGCACCTTTGTTTGCGTGAAAGTATTTTTGTAGTAGTGAGCCCCCCGAAAATTGCCAATGTTTACTGTCTTTTGAATCCATTTTTATATTTCAAAACCCAAATTCAATTCCAATTTTTATAACAGATGTTTGCCTTCAGAAACAGAAAACCGAGAAATAATTTTCTGATTTCCGTAGCAAAAATCAGTTTCAGTTTTTAAAATAGAAGTTCGGTTTAAGTCTTCATAATCGCTTTTCTGTTTCTAAAACCAAAAGCGAAAATCGATTTTCAGATGTCCGATTTTTCAGAAAACTCAAAATGTAATGAAATGTGAACAGCACTACGGAGAACCTAGGTTGAGCATGGTCAGAGAAATGCCTAGGGGAACCTCCCCGTGCCATTCCTTGAAATTGTCACTGATGGGAGGTGTACGCGAGGTACTCAACCCAAATCGGTAGGGCTAAAGGCGAAAGACTTTCTGGTAGGCCAAGAACAAGAAGGGAGAATAATATAAAGTAGGCCTGCTGATATCTTAGGAAGATTAGTAAGTCTAAAAACAGCCCAAGTTTGATTAGTTTAGTACATTTAATTCCAGTGACGAGCTTTCTTTCTTTGGTGATGATTTTTTTTGTTCTTTAATTGAGATTGAGTGATATGTTTGTGAGAATACTGCTTTTATAGGAAGGAAAGTGGTTAGTTTCTAAAACTTACAGGGGTTGGATAAAAAATCTAAAACGCTTGCAAAAGTGTGAAAATCATACCTAGTGTGGTATGGGGCCTCCAAAACAGCTTGGATCTGACGTGGAATGGACGTATACAGCTCCTGAATCGTGGTGTGTGGAATTTTGTACCATTGTTCCTCCAAAACATGCTCCAGTTCCTTAAGGGAGGCTGGTGGAGGGTAATGAGACCGAACACGCCTTTCTAACTCAGACCACAATGGCTCAATGATGTTCAGACCTGGTGATTGTGGGACCCATTGGAGATGTGGTAGCTCCTGGTCATGCTCCTCAAACCATGATTTCACAGTTTTTGCAGCGTGACAGGGTGCCAAATCATCTTGATAGACGTTATCACCATCAGGGAACAATATTTGGGCCATGGGTAGAACCTGATCCCCCAAAATGGCCTCATACGCCTTAGCATTCATCATTCCATGCAGGGCTATGATGGGACCGGCAGAAAACCACGATATCACTGCCCATACTGTAACGGAACCACCCCCATGCTTTACAGTTGGGAACAGACAGTCTGTATCATAGGCCTGCGACTGTGTTCCCTATACGTAAACATAACCGGTGGTTGGAAACAAGGTGAAGGTCGATTCATCGGACCACATTACGTGTTTCCAGGTCCTTGCCCCACTGGATACGTCTCTTCGCATTTACTGCTGTGACCAGGGGTTTGGAGATAGTGACCCTGACATGAAGTTTCATTTTATGAAGTTCTCGTCGCACAGTTTTCGATGAAACCAGGTTCTGTAGGCCGGAATTGAATTCGGACGTAATTTTCATTGCAGTGGTATTCTTTTTAGCTGCTACAATCCGTTTTAATGCCCTCCGGTCCCTATCTGAAGGGATTGTCTTTCGATCACTATTGTGCTTTGCAGACTTCCTTTGCCCATGAATTGTGTATGCCCTCGTGACATTGGACACAGTGCCTTTCGATACCCTCACAATGTTCGCCACTATTGCCACTGAAGCTCCAACCAGACGGGCACCAACGATCATGCCTCTTTGGAAGTCTGTCAGGTCCCCCATTTTACCGCACCACTTTCACACCACGACACTCACAGGTGAGCTGGTTACTGCTGACGGAAGAGGAAGGTCCACATGACACATTGAAAACAAAAAACGATCGGCAACCACAATACGTGTTGTACAGTGGAGGGCCAAACTTACGTGTCCTGTATGAAGTGTTTTTAGATTTTTTTACCTACCCACTGTATAAATGCAATATTTTCAAAAATTTGACGATACTTGACGATACCTTTTAAAAGTTTTTTTTTTTAAAACACATGCACAGACCAATATAAGTTTTCTTTTTACGTAAAATACAACACGTAGGCCTATCATCTTTATTTATTGAAGTTTTCTTTTTCGTGCAGTTGCACCCACTGCATGTACTGTTCGTCCATTGTTGTGAATATAAGCAGCTAGGTTTTATGAGCGGCTACTTGTGAAGAGTTTGTTGAATATGTTATCGTTTATACTTTTATAATAATGAACAATTAGAGATTACAAAAGTGATATAGGAAACTATAGCTAAATTAATTCTGTGATTTGACTATATACATATAACTTATCTGTTTGTCTTCTCAATCACTTTAACGTTTAGTTGTACTTTAGTGATATACCAACGTTAAGAAACAGTCCGACCTTCACTTTTCTTGCAAATGTTCGTAAACAGTGCGATTTGAAGTGATGTGCACCTAATCGTTGATAAAGTGAACAGTGTATTATTTTGTTGTGTATAGTGAAGTTTTAATGTGACTAAACGTCTCTTTCTCAAATTTATATTGCTAAAGCAGATGTTGCTAATACAAAACAAATTTATTTTCCGTGATTTCTAATCAAGTGAAAAAGTACTCATGAGTATTTGTGTATGATGTGAATAATACGTCCCTTAAACAGAGAGGTCGAAACGTATCAACGGATAGAAAATGAGTGCCACCAATATTTACATGTTTCATGAAGGATGGTTAAGTATAGACGATTATGTAAAAATATTGAAAAACGTGGATCTTGAAAAATGCATTACAGTGCCTCCTGTAAAACCAAAACCAGGAGAAGTGTATGTGTACAAAAACTACGATAAGCCAGAAGATTGGAGGAGTGATCAATATCGCTGGAAAAATAAAGGAAACAAATGTCTTCCCAGTCAAAAGCCACTGTTGAAATGTACTTATTTCACACATTCTTCATCAAAAACATTTCAGAAGCGATCCTTTGAGCTGTTGTTAGTTGATAATTTCAAAATGACTTGTACCTTGATTCATTATAATGGAACTTTCGAACTTCTTATTCCACGCCCACATGGAAACAGTAAGAAGGAAAATGCCAAACCATACTTTATGACTGCAAAGTCACAATTAAAACAACAAAAATGTTTCATATCACAACAGCCTAAAGAAGTCTATCGAAAGCTTCAAAGAGAGGATGTACAAGCAACACATGCAGCTGTATTGCTACCAAGGAACCCGAAGCAAGTCAGAAATACTGTTTCGCGTGAAAGACAGCGACATCTCCCATCTCATGATGACGTACTAGGTCTTTATATTTTGAACCAAGAACTAGATTCTTTCGTCCAGAAATTACAACTCTTGCCTGACTTTTATGCAGTCTTATTTAGCAATTCCATGTTCAAATTGTTCGTTGAAAATTCTAAGGTTTGTCATACTATCCTATACTATGATACAACTTTCCTATTGGGAGATTTTTATTTATCTATTTTTATTTACAAACATACAGCTTTCCAACAAGAACCACCGGTCCCACTTGCTTATTTGATTCATGACAGACGAACAAGTAACGTGCACAGGGGATTCTTTCAATTTTTGAAAGAACACTGCCCAGATATAGATGGAAAAACTATAATTGTGGACAGAGAACTTGGTATAAGGATAGCTATACAAACCGTATGCACCTCTTCTTCTATTTTTTTCTGTTGGAACCATATACAACAGGACGTACGGAACTGGTTAAAGCAGCAACATAATACCAATAGCGCTGACATAGCTATCTATGTTAACCAAGTTTGGGACCTACTGGATTCAGACACAGAAGAACAATTTGAATACAAGTATACCAGTATGTCTAGACACTGGAGTGCTGCTTTCAAAAATTATTTTGACAAATACTTAAAGCTTGACATAAAATCCTCTGGAAAATGGAAGCTAGTAGAAAAGAATGTGTATACTCCTCGAAGTGGTGTGACCATAAACCCTTCGGAAAGTATGAATGCTGTTTTGAAGAGATTTCTGAAACGCCAAGAGGTAAAGGCACAAGTCCTTACTTTATCTTTGTATGAGTTGGACCTTTTCTATCAAAAAGAGATTTTGTTAGGACTATGTGGACTCGGTGAGTATGATATGAAAACAGCCCATCAGGAGAAGAATTCAAGGAACATTGATAACATCAGTTTTCCACATAGCCATGTGCCATTAGAAAATATTCCGTATATATTCGAAAATCAGATTTCGAAGAGCACGGAATCACAAGAAAGTGTGTTTACAAATTTTGGACTGGCAAAGTTAATCGTCATTCAAGGTGGAGTAAAGCATGTTCCCGAAGAGCAAGTTTTTATCGTGAGTGGAGCAAACAGCAAATACCTGGTTTCTCTATTCCCACAACCATCTTGTTCTTGTCCTTCAAGACGGAATTGCCATCATATCGATGCAGTAAGATTGTCCATCGGCGATACGTCGAGAAAAATAACAAATATAAAACTTAACACTATTCTCAGAAAAAAACAGAGGCTACAAATCTGGGAGAAAAAAGGTCCCGAGGAACATAAAAATAATCGAAGCAGCTGACGATTCGACAATTCTGAATAAACTAGAAGAGTCGAAGATGCTATCAATTCCAACTAAAGCAGCAAAGAGTGATGTTATAAAGCAACGGACTTTCCACTCAGAAAATTTTACCTCTCAATTAATACAGACTAAAAGTGAAATTGACAGTAAATTGGAGAATATCAAGGATAGGGAGACAAATGAATTTTTGAAAGATAACGTACTTGTCACATTTACACCTATACCAAAAAGCAAGAACGTAAAAAATGTGTTACTCGAACCCATAGACATCTCAAATGGCGACGATGATGACTTGGATTCCATCGTTCTTGACACTTTTGAGGAAAGATACAAAAATAATAAAGAATTCGTAGTATTGGGAAAATCTATTTACCCTAGCCATCTTGAACCTCTGTTAAGGACTCAGGCAGAAAATGTATCCGAATGGTACTTAAGTGACTCTGTTTTAGAAACATATCTCTCTATCATAGTTTATGAAGAAAGCAAAAACAACCCTAGTCTGAAAGTTTACGTAGCAGACGCTGTATTAAATTACTTTAGAAGTGAAGATGCTGTTCGTGAAACTTTTCTTTCTTTTTTGAAATATCGAATTCCAGAGAAAGACATTACACTTATACCTTTTGTTTTCAATGATCACTGTTCGTTATTTGTTGTGCTAAGAAGGCAAAAAAATATTTTCTACCTTGACAGTTTATTACATCTGCCGCCTGAACAATTGTTACGAACCATACTATCACTCTTTGTTTCATATTACAAATTTCATGGCATGTCTTTTAATGTTAATGAATGGAAAATATATGCTCCTCGTGATATTCCAGTACAAGCAAACAATTACGACTGTGGTCTGTATGTATGTTTATTTGGAGAAATCCTAATACGTGGATCACTTGCAAAGCTTACATACCATGAACTGGGAAGAATGCATAACTACCGTAAGATTGTAGCATTCAAAATAAAAGAATACATGATGAAGGATAGAATTCCGGGACCAAGGACATATTCTTTTAACAAGAAGAAAGCGAGAACTTTCAAAATTGAGGAAATAGAATGGACTTGTTCGGTTGTTAAAAGCAATCCTTCAGATATTCCAACGACAAGTTTCTTGTCAGAGATTGTGAAATCCTACTGGGAAGAAAATTCTGGCATATGCCATTATGAATCTATGTGCAAAATGCTCGGAGGAAAGATGGTGTTGTGTGACCAATGTGATCACTGGTTCCATACAACATGCCTAGGAATCGAAAATGAAAAGTTGCCGAAACTGTACATGTGTCCAAAGTGTTCCTTACACCAACTGGAATATTAATATATTATTTGAGTTGAACTATAGATGCAAGGAGATATGCATTTTGGTACTGAATTTAAAATTGATGTCCATTGTATCCCTTAATCTCGTTTTTTTTTCTTGTCTTTTAATCTCGTTGTTCTTTAGAACACTGTAACATTTTGTAACTTTCGTGACAGCCATTGTAGTATCGAGGGCGGAGAATAAGAAACATTATTTGAAAGATCTTCAATATACATATAAATATTATTGTGTTGAAGTCATTGTGCCAAAGTTGATGTACAAATCATAGTTCAATTGGCGGTGTAAATATGAATTCTGTCTAGAAAATATGCTGTAAAAAATAATGCTGGAATTTATTTTTCTACCTATACTTATATACTTCAATGCATTGTTGGTATGCAAGTATTGTTGGAGGATACAGTTTTGTTTCGACGAATGTAACTTATCGCATTTTAACGGGGGCACAAGTGAAAATATTTTAAACCGCTCCACATCAATAATTACTGAGATTGTGGTAACCATAATTTTCACTATATCTCTTCATTCTATCTACCTCCTCCAATAATAAAATACTAATGGATATTTCAAAGAAGTTTATTAAACCTTATATATATATATATATATATATATATATATATATATATATATATATATATATATATATATATATATATATAAAGTAGTATTTATTTTATAAAAAGTAAGGAGAGGAGATACTATCTAACCTTTTTGGAATCCTACATTCTTAGTAATAGGAACTCACACAACTACAGTGAAGTAGCGCTATTTCTTGGTAAAGGTATAAATTTCTTCCAGAATTTTGCAAATTTGTGTTTGACAATAGCACTGTTTAAATCTACAAGTCAATAATACTCATTTACCTATTTTCTAAAAATTGATCAAATAAAAATACTTACACAAACCCTGTTTTTTAAATATATATTCTCTATTGCATCTCACTAAGTTATCAATCTTTTGTTCACTTACTAATTAAAAGACGTTCACCCAAATACACAAAGAACATACCCATTTCAGATGCCGTTAGCGATTTTTTGCACTATATATACCATTCCTGACTTTGCCCTTTCTACATCTATATAGGTTTGACACCATTCCGCTTACTACGATATTTCACGGTTTATCTATGATGTTATTGACGGGCTAGCAAGAAATTTGTGTAAAAAAATTCGGAAATAGGACATTTATTCCCTATTATCTAACACATGTTCCTACCTTTCATTCCATACACTCCTTTAAAGGAATTAAACTAAACAAAATATTTTCTAAAATTATTAGTACTGATATACCATATATTATCTATTGTAGTGTGGGGTATATAAAACTTCCAGTCACATCCCTGCTTGCACGACTGGTTCATTATAAAGATATATTAAATACCACCATATTCTTATGATTTTCGGCAAATATGGCGGGCTCATATAGGTTGATGATTCTGTAGAGTTTGGTGTCAAAGGCTTGTGGCCAAATTTTTATAAAATTCTTGATAGTTTTTCGTGGTAAAGCTAAATTAAATGTCACAGTATTTCTAGGATTTTAGTAAATATGCCGAGGTCCTAGAGATTCATATTTACGTAGACTTTATATTCGGAGGCCATTATAGCTTCAATGGTATCCAAATTTGTATAATATTATAGATAGCTTTCCCTAGTAAAGATATATTAAATATCACGATATTTTTATGATTTTTACTAAATATGTCGCAATCCTAGTGGTTGAAATTTGTGTAGAGTTTACTGTCGATGGCCATTATAGTTTCGGCGGTGCACAAGCTTTTGTTATAATTTTAGCAGATTGTCGTGATAAAGATATATTAAATATCACGATATGTTAATATTTTTTTGTAAATATGTCGGGGTCCCTAAGTTTGATATTTGTGCATTGTTTGGTGTCGGTGGCCATTATAGTTTCCGTGGTGGCCAAGTTTTTATCATATTTTTAATGGTTTTTCGTGATAAAGATATATTAAATATCACGATATTTTGATGATTTTTTGCAAATATGTCGGGGTTCTGAAGGCTGATATTTGTGCATTGTTTGGTGTCGGTGGCCATTATAGTTTCCGTGGTGGCCAAGTTTTTATCATATTTTGAATATTTTTTCGTGATAAAGATATATTAAATATCACGATATTTTAATGATTTTTTGTAAATATGTCGGGGTTCTGAAGGTTTATAATTGTGCGTTGTTTGGTGTCGGTGGCTATTATAGTTTTCGTGGTGGCCAAGTTTTTATCATATTTTTAATAGTTTTTCGTGATAAAGATATATTAAATATCACGATATTTTAATGATTTTTTGTAAATATGTAGGGGTTCTGAAGGTTGATATTTGTGCATTGTATGGTGTCGGTGGCCATTATAGTTTCCGTAGTGGCAAAGTTTTTATCATATTTTTAATAGTTTTTCGTGATAAAGATATATTAAATATCACGATATTTTAATGATTTTTTGTAAATATGTCGGGGTCCAGAAGGTTGATATTTGTGCATTGTTTGGTGTCGGTGGCCATTATAGTTTCCGTAGTGGCCAAGTTTTTATCATATTTTTAACAGTTCTTCGTGATAAAGATATATTAAATATCACGATACTTTAATCATTTATTGTAAATATTTCGAAGTTCTGAAGGTTGATATTTTTGCATTGTTTGGTGTCGGTGGCCATTATAGTTTCCGTGGTGGCCAAGTTTATATCATCTTTTTAATAGTTTTTCGTGATAAAGATATATTAAATATCACGATATTTTAATGATTTTTTGTAAATATGTCGGGGTTCTGGAGCTTGATATTTGTGCATTGTTTGGTGTCGGTGGCCATTATAGTTTCCGTGGTGGCCAAGTTTATATCATATTTTTAATAGTTTTTCGTGATAAAGATATATTAAATATCACGATATTTTAATGATTTTTTGTAAATATGTCGGGGTCCTGGACCTTGATATTTGTGTTGAGTTTGGTGTCGGTTGCCATTATAGTTTCTGTGGTGGCCAAGTTTTTATCATATTTTTAATAGTTTTTCGTGATAAAGATATATTAAATATCACGATATTTTAATGATTTTTTGTAAATATGTCGGGGTCCTAAAGGTTAATATTTGTGTGGAGTTTGGTGTCGGTGGCCATTATAGTTTCCGTGGTGGCCAAGTTTTTATCAAATTTTTAATAGTTTTTCGTGATAAAGATATATTAATTATCACGATATTTTAATGATTTTTTGTAAATATGTCTGGGTCCTGGAGCTTGATATTTGTCTGGAGTTTGGTGTCGGTGGCCATTATAGTTTTCGTGGTGGCCAAGTTTTTATCATATTTTTAATAGTTTTTCGTGATAAAGATATATTAAATATCACGATATTTTAATGATTTTTCGAAAGTATGTCAGGGTCCTGGAGTTTGATATTTGTGTGGAGTTTGGTGTCGGTGGCCATTATAGTTTCCGTGGTGGCCAAGTTTTTATAATATTTTTAATAGTTTTTCGTGATAAAGATATATTAAATATCACGATATTTTAATGATTTTTTGTCAATATGTCGGGGTCCTGGAGGTTGTTATTTTTGTGGAGTTTGGATTCGGTGGCCATTACAGTTTCCGTCGTGGCCAAGTTTTTATCATATTTTTAATAGTTTTTCGTGATAAAGATATATTAAATATCACGATATTTTAATTATTTTTTGTAAATATGTCGGGGTTCTGGAGCTTGATATTTGTGTGGAGTTTGGTGTCGGTGGCCATTATAGTTTCCGTGGTGGCCAAGTTTATATCATATTTTTAATAGTTTTTCGTGATAAAGATATATTAAATATCACGATATTTTAATAATTTTTGTAAATATGTCGGGGTCCTGGACCTTGATATTTGTGTTGAGTTTGGTGTCGGTGGCCATTATAGTTTCTGTGGTGGCCAAGTTTTTATCATATTTTTAATAGTTTTTCGTGATAAAGATATATTAAATATCACGATATTTTAATGATTTTTTGTAAATATGTCGGGGTCCTAAAGGTTAATATTTGTGTGGAGTTTGGTGTCGGTGGCCATTATAGTTTCCGTGGTGGCCATGTTTTTACCATATTTTTAATAGTTTTTCGTGATAAAGATATATTAAATATCACGATATTTTATTGATTTTTTGCAAATATATCGGGGTCCTCGAGCTTGAGATTTGTCTGGAGTTTTGTGTCGGTGGCCATTATAGTTTCCGTGGTGGCCAAGTTTTTATCAAATTTTTAATAGTTTTTCGTGATAAAGATATATTAATTATCACGATATTTTAATGATTTTTTGTAAATATGTCTGGGTCCTGGAGCTTGATATTTGTCTGGAGTTTGGTGTCGGTGGCCATTATAGTTTTCGTGGTGGCCAAGTTTTTATCATATTTTTAATAGTTTTTCGTGATAAAGATATATTAAATATCACGATATTTTAATGATTTTTCGTAAGTATGTCGGGGTCCTGGAGTTTGATATTTGTGTGGAGTTTGGTGTCGGTGGCCATTATAGTTTCGGCGGTGCACAAGCTTTTGTTATAATTTTAGCAGATTGTCGTGATAAAGATATATTAAATATCACGATATGTTAATATTTTTTTGTAAATATGTCGGGGTCCCTAAGTTTGATATTTGTGCATTGTTTGGTGTCGGTGGCCATTATAGTTTCCGTGGTGGCCAAGTTTTTATCATATTTTTAATGGTTTTTCGTGATAAAGATATATTAAATATCACGATATTTTGATGATTTTTTGCAAATATGTCGGGGTTCTGAAGGCTGATATTTGTGCATTGTTTGGTGTCGGTGGCCATTATAGTTTCCGTGGTGGCCAAGTTTTTATCATATTTTGAATATTTTTTCGTGATAAAGATATATTAAATATCACGATATTTTAATGATTTTTTGTAAATATGTAGGGGTTCTGAAGGTTTATAATTGTGCGTTGTTTGGTGTCGGTGGCTATTATAGTTTTCGTGGTGGCCAAGTTTTTATCATATTTTTAATAGTTTTTCGTGATAAAGATATATTAAATATCACGATATTTTAATGATTTTTTGTAAATATGTAGGGGTTCTGAAGGTTGATATTTGTGCATTGTATGGTGTCGGTGGCCATTATAGTTTCCGTAGTGGCAAAGTTTTTATCATATTTTTAATAGTTTTTCGTGATAAAGATATATTAAATATCACGATATTTTAATGATTTTTTGTAAATATGTCGGGGTCCAGAAGGTTGATATTTGTGCATTGTTTGGTGTCGGTGGCCATTATAGTTTCCGTAGTGGCCAAGTTTTTATCATATTTTTAACAGTTCTTCGTGATAAAGATATATTAAATATCACGATATTTTAATCATTTATTGTAAATATTTCGAAGTTCTGAAGGTTGATATTTTTGCATTGTTTGGTGTCGGTGGCCATTATAGTTTCCGTGGTGGCCAAGTTTATATCATCTTTTTAATAGTTTTTCGTGATAAAGATATATTAAATATCACGATATTTTAATGATTTTTTGTAAATATGTCGGGGTTCTGGAGCTTGATATTTGTGCATTGTTTGGTGTCGGTGGCCATTATAGTTTCCGTGGTGGCCAAGTTTATATCATATTTTTAATAGTTTTTCGTGATAAAGATATATTAAATATCACGATATTTTAATGATTTTTTGTAAATATGTCGGGGTCCTGGACCTTGATATTTGTGTTGAGTTTGGTGTCGGTTGCCATTATAGTTTCTGTGGTGGCCAAGTTTTTATCATATTTTTAATAGTTTTTCGTGATAAAGATATATTAAATATCACGATATTTTAATGATTTTTTGTAAATATGTCGGGGTCCTAAAGGTTAATATTTGTGTGGAGTTTGGTGTCGGTGGCCATTATAGTTTCCGTGGTGGCCAAGTTTTTATCAAATTTTTAATAGTTTTTCGTGATAAAGATATATTAATTATCACGATATTTTAATGATTTTTTGTAAATATGTCTGGGTCCTGGAGCTTGATATTTGTCTGGAGTTTGGGGTCGGTGGCCATTATAGTTTTCGTGGTGGCCAAGTTTTTATCATATTTTTAATAGTTTTTCGTGATAAAGATATATTAAATATCACGATATTTTAATGATTTTTCGAAAGTATGTCAGGGTCCTGGAGTTTGATATTTGTGTGGAGTTTGGTGTCGGTGGCCATTATAGTTTCCGTGGTGGCCAAGTTTTTATTATATTTTTAATAGTTTTTCGTGATAAAGATATATTAAATATCACGATATTTTAATGATTTTTAGTAAATATGTCGGGGTCCTGGAGGTTGTTATTTTTGTGGAGTTTGGATTCGGTGGCCATTACAGTTTCCGTCGTGGCCAAGTTTTTATCATATTTTTAATAGTTTTTCGTGATAAAGATATATTAAATATCACGATATTTTAATTATTTTTTGTAAATATGTCGGGGTTCTGGAGCTTGATATTTGTGTGGAGTTTGGTGTCGGTGGCCATTATAGTTTCCGTGGTGGCCAAGTTTATATCATATTTTTAATAGTTTTTCGTGATAAAGATATATTAAATATCACGATATTTTAATGATTTTTTGTAAATATGTCGGGGTCCTGGACTTTGATATTTGTGTTGAGTTTGGTGTCGGTGGCCATTATAGTTTCTGTGGTGGCCAAGTTTTTATCATATTTTTAATAGTTTTTCGTGATAAAGATATATTAAATATCACGATATTTTAATGATTTTTCGTAAGTATGTCGGGGTCCTGGAGTTTGATATTTGTGTGGAGTTTGGTGTCGGTGGCCATTATAGTTTCCGTGGTGGCCAAGTTTTTATAATATTTTTAATAGTTTTTCGTGATAAAGATATATTAAATATCACGATATTTTAATGATTTTTAGTAAATATGTCGGGGTCCTGGAGGTTGTTATTTGTGTGGAGTTTGTTGTCGGTGGCCATTATAGGTTCCGTGGTGGCCAAGTTTTTATCATATTTTTAATAGTTTTTCGTGATAAAGATATATTAAATATCACGATATTTTAATGATTTTTTGCAAATATGTCGGAGTCCTGGAGTTTGATATTTGTGTGGAGTTTGGTGTCGGTGGCCATTATAGGTTCCGTGGTGGCCAAGTTTTTATCATACGTTTAATAGTTTTTCGTGATAAAGATATATTAAATATCACGATATTTTATCGATTTTTTGCAAATGTTTCGGGGTCCTGGAGCTTGACATTTGTGTGGAGTTTTTTGTCGGTGGCCGGTATAGTTTCCGTGATGGCCAAGTTTTTATCAAATTTTTAATAGTTTTTCGTGATAAAGATATATTAAATATCACGATATTTTAATGATTTTTAGTAAATATGTCGGGTCCTGGAGGTTGTTATTTGTGTGGAGTTTGTTGTCGGTGGCCATTATAGGTTCCGTGGTGGCCAAGTTTTTATCACATTTTTAATAGTTTTTCGTGATAAAGCTATATTAAATATCACGATATTTTAATGATTTTTTCTAAATATGTCGGAGTCCTGGAGTTTGATATTTGTGTGGAGTTTGGTGTCGGTGGCCATTATAGGTTCCGTGGTGGCCAAGT